>NC_139602.1:6265551-6360551 GCF_946808225.1 Silurus aristotelis
GTGTGTAGCTCGAATAATTAGTTTTTTTCCCCCCAGAATGTTCTCTCTCTACATTCAGTTTCAGGGTCACATGACCTGCTCGGCCGCTCAAATCACAGCGATCCGATTGGCCCGTTAGGATTCATCAAGTCCTGCAACGGGCCCCGGTTCAAAGAAGCGACAAACGCACACGATCTGCGTTTCCCGGAGTTTTTCCCCGGAAAGAACGATAGAGTAGGGAAAAGCAAAAGACGAAAGAAAAATATCAAACGGGTTAAATAGACAACAGGAGGTTGTGGCAAAATGTTCAGCCGCGGGTCACAGGGTTCACCTGTCCTCGACCCGCCGTTACTCTGAGTTAATTAGCCTAATACAGATTATCCTCCTTTTTTCCCACACGGGACTCGGAGCAGAAGTTATAGGGGAAAAAAAGGCAGACGAATCTAAAACAAAATACAACAAATATACTGTAGTTAATTAGTAGAGACTTGAGACTTTAACGAACATCTTTATCCATTCAGTTCCTCGATGTTCGCAATTGTTGCGATTATCTCCTTTTACGAGATATTCATGTCGCTAGCGTTAGCCGTTAGCCACTTCCTGGTTAGCGATTAACAATGGATTCTTTACTGTTTTCATGCACGCACAAAACAAATCATATTTCTGGTAGCCACTGTAATAACTTTTTTTTTTTTTTTTTTTTTTTTTTTTTTTTAAATACCCCTGGCATTTTTCTGCATGTTTTCAGGTTGAATAACAATTTACAAAAAAATACGCTCAGAGTACAAGGTGGAGACTAAAAAACGTTGCGGTTCGCCACTTAATATGTTCCTCCAGAAACCCAAAATTTTGTGTAAAAATTTTACAAATTCTGACTTTTTCCACTCACACCTGCTTCTTCTCCAAACTGTTCTCACAAACTTGAAGACACAAAGTGCACCAAAGTGCTCCATGAAGATCTCCTGCTATAGAGCTCCAACCGTATTGAGATGAATTGGAACGCCACCCCAGGCCATCTCACTTACCCGTCTCAGTCCCTGACTTTACTAACCCCCTTGTGGCTGAATGATCTTACAGATCTCCACAAAATTCCCACAAAATCCAGTCAGCAGAGTGGAGGTTATTCGAACAGAAAGCGCAAACTAAATAAGCTCAGAAGTATGAACTTCCTTGAAGGTGAAATTGAGTACGCTTGGCGTTCTCCTGGTTGATGTGCCTGTTGGCCTGGCAGCAGAACCTCGAGCAAAGACGATCTAAAGAAAAAGGCTATAGTGAAGGACAATTATTAACCAAAAAAAAAAAGGATTTCAAACTGATGTTATTAACCACCTCTGTTCCCATAGGTGTGGTAGGTGAGGGAATCCCGCCAATCCCAGACTCAAACGTCGGGAATCGGATGCTGCAGAACATGGGCTGGTGCCCCGGAATGGGCCTCGGACCTGAAGGAAGGGGCATCACTGAGCCGATCCGGTGTACACAGAGGCCCAAGGGTGCAGGATTAGGCTTTAACTGAGGTCTAGAACAGACCAAGATCACCCACAGAGCCAGACTCGGAGCCGTCGGTTCTAAAGACCCTGTCCTCCAGCAGAGGGCAGCACCGAGGCCAAGATGCACAAACCGAAAAGAACGGCGGCCCACAGGGACGTGACCTTTTTGTTGCCTCAGATTTTGTATTTTTTTTGCACAAAAACACTGTCATCTGTAGTGAGCTAAAGGCCACTATTTCTCTGTCCTCATATTCTCACATTATGCCATCCGTGTCCGTCCAATCCCTAACTCCCGATTCCAATAATTTGCCAATTGTTTGGACTTTTTAAACACGTGCTACTAATGGATTTCAATTGCAAACCTGCCAAGATCATAAAATGGAAACGCGACATTTTCCGATCCGATCCACCGTCGCTACTACAAGTTGCAGATGTCTTCCTTTTCTCTTTTTCCTTTTTCATTGTTAGCATTTTGTTATCAGATGTTTAACGAGCCAGCGCTCTTCTATCAGCTCATGGCAACAAGCTGGAAAGGTTCGGGAGCCTCCGAGAACGCGTGAAGCCAGCCAACGCTTCGCATTTTTAACACCGCACTCGACTGATAGCGCTGTTAGCCCTCTTTCACATACACAGGATCGGATCGCGTCTTGCTGAACGACGGGAAAATGTGTAACGCCGTCCCTCCCACTCATAGCCGTGGACTTTTGATTTGAAATGATGGCAAGTTACGGAACGAATAAAAAAGCACAATCACCTTTGTCTGACTCGCTTTGACCTGGGTTGCCAGATTTTCCATCCTCCAACCAAAATAATACCATTTATATGACGTAGTTTTACTTTTAACATCCCTAATTTCATTTTAAGATCATCTCTAGTTTTTAATTGTAAGAGTTGAGTTTTTAGACCACTGACAGCGATTTCGGTTCAAGTATACGAAACTTTCCTTGGTGAATCTCGATCCTATACGAGTCTATGATGATTTATTTTAGACCTTTTTTTTTTTTTTTTTTTTAGCAGCAAAACATTTAAATGACTTGGTTGCGAAAATTTCTGTCAATAAAATCTCAATTTAGCTGGTCAATGTATTACAGAATGCCATTTATTATTATAATTATAATAGTTTGTTTAGGTATTGTGGTTTTTATTGCTATTCATAACTACTAAAAAAAAATAGGTTAAAGTTGTACAACTGTGCATCCTACAGTTGAAACAAACGGACAAAAAACAAACCAAAAAAAAAAAAGATACGCATCTAAGATTCCTTTTTTCTTTCCTAACTCTCGCTCTTTATCACCAGAATGAGTGACTCCTCATTCTATGCTTTTTAGTCTTGAAGCATCCCCGAAGGTCTCTGAGATCAGAAATGCTGTATTTCGAGTCTATAACAACGCAAAAGGTGCTGATATCGGGATCAAAATTTTCTCCTACGTATGCTGCGAACCTGAGCGCCGATCCCATCGTGACTCGGCTCCCAGTGGATGACTTGATTTTGTGAGAACATTTGCATGATTATGATCTTGGAAGTCGCTGCGTTCTGTTTTCGAATACGTTGCTTGTAAAAGTCGAGGGTTGTACAGATTTCGGAAAGGTTTTCCTTTTTTTTTATTATTATTATATAAAGACCAGAATGCTGTTCTTGATGTTCAAGCTGAAGTGAATAAAAACGAAGAAACCTCATTCGGCTTCGGTTTGCATATTATTTACATATTATATTATTCCTTGGATGCTGTTCCTGTTTCAGCGTAACAATGCCCCCTTGCAGAAAAACATCTCCAAGAACATATGGGTTGAAAGATGTGGAATATGTCCTGCTATAGAACTTCAACCCTATTAAACACCTTTGCGATGAATTGGAACCCACCGGAATACCGCCGAGAGATCAGAAAGACCTTCGAGCCGAATCCCCAAAAATGTAAAAACCATTCAGCAACTCGTGCATGATGATCGTCGGCAAACAATGTCCATGCTCTCACTTCCGCGCTCTCACCCTGATCGCCAGATTTGTCTCCTGTGAATTTGTCCTTTTCCAGAAGGAAAAGATCCAGCGCGAATTGCAGAAGGTGCTTGACACGTTTCGAAAAGAAGACTTCCAGGACACATTCCAGAAGTGGCGGGAACGCTGGTCAAGCGCTGTATTGCTGCTCAAGGGAACTATTTTAAAGATGATAATGTTTAAACTTAGATACATCGAGAGCATCGAGAACGTTTTGATATATCGAATATGTAGTTCAGATCAACTCCTTGTTTTGGCTAGCTAGCTAGCAAAAGAGAAATCCAAATGAAATCAATATTTGGTGTGACCGCGATTTTGGCTTTTGGTTCTCACTTTTGCACACTTTTTACTCTGGGATTTTGAAGGATCAGAGTCAGGTGTATGATAAACTTATACGAAGCAGGTTCTATAATCAATTTAATCTGTAGGTTGAAACTCCATCATTAACTAAAACATAAACAGCTGTATAGGAGCTTCAAACCGGGTAAGGAACAGCCAAATTCTGCTACTAATGTGAGGTTGTTGAAGACAGTTTCATGTCACGGGGGATACACCATCTCAAAACAGCACAACAACAAGACACGAGGTAGCTATCTTCTTCTTTCGGCTTCTCCGTGTAGGGGTCACCAAAGCGGATCATCCGTCTCCAGTCCTCTACATCTGCCTCTTTCAAACCAACTACCTGCATGTCTTCCCTCACCACATCCATAAACCACCTCCTTGGCCTTCCTCTTTTCCTCCTTCCTGATGGCTCCATCCTCAGCATTCCCCTACTGATATACCCCATGTCCCTCCTCTGCACATGTCCAAACCTCTCAATCTTTTTACTCTCCTGTGTGATTGTGCTGTATTGTGTGACAGAAACCGGTTGTAGCAGTTTTCAAATAACGTTGTATCAGCAACCATCTACAAAACAAAGAGTTCACATGGAAACTGAAAAAAAACCTCAGCAGCAAACACAAAGATCGGTCCGTGGTGGAAAAAAATAATGACGTGAAAAATTAAACTTGGCTATGCAATGCACATGTACACACACTACTGTGAGCTTAGAGACAAATCAGTGTGAACTCAGATGTTTGTGGCTTTCATTTTGTTTTTGCAAAATCTGTTTCATTTAAATTACAATGATTACAACATTAGCAGTAGATAATATGTATATATATATATATATATATATATATATATATATATATATATATATATATATATATATATATATATACAGTGAGGAAAATAAGTATTTGAACACCTGCTATTTTGCAAGTTCTCCCACTTAGAAATCATGGAGGGGTCTAAAATTGTCATCGTAGGTGCATTTCCACTGTGAGAGACATAATCTAAAAAAAAAAATCCAGAAATCACAATGTATGATTTTTAAACTATTTATTTGTATGATACAGCTGCAAATAAGTATTTGAACACCTGAGAAAGTCAATGTTAATATTTGGTACAGTAGCCTTTGTTTGCAATTACAGAGGTCAAACGTTTCCTGTAGTTTTTCACCAGGTTTGCACACACTGCAGGAGGGATTTTGGCCCACTCCTCCACACAGATTTTCTCTAGATCAGTCAGGTTTCTGGCCTGTTGCTGAGAAACACAGAGTTTGAGCTTCCTCCAAAGATTCTCTATTGGGTTTAGGTCTGGAGACTGGCTAGGCCACGCCAGAACCTTGATATGCTTCTTACAGAGCCACTCCTTGGTTATCCTGGCTGTGTGCTTCGGGTCATTGTCATGTTGGAAGACCCATCTTCAATGCTCTAACTGAGGGAAGGAGGTTGTTCCCCAAAATCTTGCAATACATGGCCCCGGTCATCTTTTCCTCAATACAGTGCAGTTGCCCTGTCCCATGTGCAGAAAAACACCCCCAAAGCATGATGCTTCCACCCCCATGCTTTACAGTAGGGATGGTGTTCTTGGGATGGTACTCATCATTCTTCTTCCTCCAAACACGTTTAGTGGAATTATGACCCAAAAGTTCTATTTTGGTCTCATCTGACCACATGACTTCCTCCCATGACTCCCCTGGATCATCCAAATGGTCATTGGCAAACTTAAGACGTGCCTGGACATGTGCTGGTTTAAGCAGGGGAACCTTTCGTGCCATGCATGATTTCAAACCATGACGTCTTAGTGTATTACCAACAGTAACCTTGGAAACGGTGGTCCCAGCTCTTTTCAGGTCATTGACCAGCTCCTCCCGTGTAGTTCTGGGCTGTTTTCTCACCTTACTTAGGATCATTGAGACCCCACGAGGTGAGATCTTGCATGGAGCCCCAGTCCGAGGGAGATTGACAGTCATGTTTAGCTTCTTCTATTTCCTAATGATTGCTCCAACAGTGGACCTTTTTTCACCAAGCTGCTTGGCAATTTCCCCGTAGCCCTTTCCAGCCTTGTGGCGGTGTACAATTTTGTCTCTAGTGTCTTTGGACAGCTCTTTGGTCTTGGCCATGTTAGTCGTTGGATTCTTACTGATTGTATGGGGTGGACAGGTTTCTTTATGCAGCTAACGACCTCAAACAGGTGCATCTAATTTGGGGTTAATAAATGTAGTGGAGGTGGACATTTTAAAGGCAGACTAACAGGTCTTTGAGGGTCAGAATTCTAGCTGATAGACAGGTGTTTAAATACTTATTTGCAGCTGTATCATACAAATAAATAGTTTAAAAATCACATATTGTGATTTCTGGATTTTTTCTTTTAGATTATGTTTCTCACAGTGGACATGCACCTACGATGACAATTTCAGACCCCTCCATGATTTCTAAGTGGGAGAACTTGCAAAATAGCAGGGTGTTCAAATACTTATTTTCCTCACTGTATATATATATATAGTAATATAGAAGGGTATCTGCAAGAGTGAAAGGGAAAGTTTATAGGAATGTGGTGAGACCTGAGATGATGTATGGTTTAAAGACAGTGGCATTGAGTAAAAGACAGGAGGTGGAGCAGGAGGTAGCAGAGCTGAAGATGCTGAGATTTTCATGAGGAGTGATGACGATGGACAGGATTAGAAACGAGTTTATTAGAGGGACAGCGCATGTCGTTTTGGAGACAAGGTGAGGGAGGTGTGATTGAGATGGTTTGGACATGTGCAGAGGAGGGACATGGGGTATATCGGTAGGAGAATGCTGAGGTTGGAGCCACCAGGAAGGAGCAAAAGAGGTAGACCAAGGAGGAGGTTTATGGATGTGGTGAGGGAAGACATGCAGGTGGTTGGTTTGAAAGAGGCAGATGTAGAGGACAGGGGGGTATGGAGAGGGATGAGCCGCTGTGGCGACCTCTAATGGAAGAAGCCGAAAGAAGAAGAAGAGGAAGATCAGTGTCTCACAGTCTCTCAAAGTATTGGGATACCGGACCTTTTCACTTGAACTTGGAAAGCCAAACCTGTTCCAGCATAGCAATGCCCCTGTGCACAAAGTGAGCCGAGGTGGCCATTTTAATTCGTTGAATTCAATAGCTGTGTGAACAGCGGTATTAATATCTGCAGGTTATGTACTGAAGCGCATCTGGTGCCGTCATAACAACCTGGAGCTTAACGCAATCCCCCCCGCCCCCCCCATCAACCACCACCATAAACAGCACTGTGGCAGCAGTGGAGTCATTCAGGTTCCTGGGCACCACCCTCTCTAAGGGCCTGAAGTGGGACAATCACATTGACTCCATTGTTAAAAAGGCCCAATAGAGGATGTTCTTCCTTCACCAGCTGAGGAAGTTCAACCTGCCACAGGAGCTGCTTACACAGTTCTACTCAGCCATCATGGAGTCTGTCCTGTGCACTTCGATAACAGTCTGGTTTGGGCTCATCTACACAATCAGACATCAGAAGACTACAGAGGCTGAAAGGATTATTGATGCTCCTCTGCCCACACTATAAGAACTGCCACTGTATGTCTTTGCTGATTGGCCGGAGGACAGACTGCGGGCTGCTCTGAGAGGTATCTAGGGTTTTGTGCCGATAAATGTGGGAACTGTGTTTGGTTTTGGTGATGAGAAAGGGCTTGTAAAAATAAAGGCACAGCCGTGGTCTTGATCTCTTATCTTGCCTTCTATTTTGTCAACTTTACATCCTTGTTTATTCTGGCTTCTGCTGACGTTTCTTAATTACGTCGTCACCGTGTGAGAGGGAGTGGGTTTAGAGCTCAGCGATCCTGGCCTCTTCTGTGTGTTACATAACGGTGTTAGATATGATGTGAGAGATGTTTGTGTGTGAATATGGTGTAAAAAGAAAAAAAGACCTGGGCAGGAAGTTGGATGAATGTCAGGAGTGTCAAATAAGTGTCAAAGATGTAAGCAAAAGGCTGAATTGTTTCACAAGGATAATCTAGCTAACACCTTCTGGTAGTCTATCCCAACTTAATTTAATTTTTTAAAAAATACCTGCTACAAACTTCTCTTGATGTGGTTTAGGACAAAATTCAAACTTGCCTTAAGTCTAAACGGTGTAACCTCATGGAGGCGGCCATTTTGGATATATAAAATGTCTTCTTTGTTGTGTTCTCAGCTTAGACACAACATAGTAAACGAAAACAATTTATAATTTAAAGACACACTTCCACTACCCATTGGGTGGTTCAAAATGTGTGTAAGTGATGGCAAAGAAACAGTGTCAGCACTTATGTTTTTAGGATTTAGCGTTTATGCGTGGAGTGTAGCAATGGGGTGGTGTAAGAGAACCTAGGAAGGCTTTTAGCAGCATTGTTAATCGGACTTGAAATCTTTAGTGAAACTGAACGACACGACTGCACCAGGAGGTGCTGTGATAAAACTGGATTTTGGTTTACATGTGTGTTTGTGTGTGTGTGTGTGTGTGTGTGTGTGTGTGTGTGTGTGTGTGTGTGTGTGTGTGAGAGAGAATGTGTGTGGACGCTTAGCTAATATATTGATAATACACTATTAGCTAGATTATTAAAAAAACACGACGTAAGTGGGAGTATCAAGTTTCCTATCAACATCCAAAGCTGTTCGTTGTTATTTTGTGTGAAGTTGATGGATGAAGGGAATCATCAGGGTTGAATCAGATTAAGCTCGTGCAGAGACAGAATGCCTGGGCATGCATGCTCATGGCTTAAGTGAATCAAGCTCATTTAGTGTGTGTGTGCGCGTGTGGTCAAGTAGTGACAGGAGGGTTGCTCAAATCCAATATTCTGTCGAAGCTTTGTGTTTTGATGCCCTCTATAACAGAAGTCTATAAAAATAAATATTAAAGTCCAAAATGTTGTGGAACATGAAGGTTCTTCCAATCTCATCTTTATGAGGTGCTTTTCTGTTCATCTTGGTTATAAAGAATGGTATTCGGAAGATGGTGAGATTTTGCAGAGGAGGGACAATGGGGTATATCGGTAGGAGAATGCTGAGGATGGAGCCACCAGGAAGGAGGAGAAGAGGAAGACCAAGGAGGAGGTTTATGGATGTGGTGAGGGAAGACATGCAGGTAGTTGGGTTGAAAGAGGCAGATGTAGAGGACAGGGGGTATGGAGACGGATGATCAGCTGTGATGACCCCTAATGGGAGAAGCTAAAAGAAGAAGAAGAGGAAGATTGTGAGATTTTGAAAGGTTGTATGTAACAATTTCAGATAAGATGGTAAACCATAAGCAGGTAAGGTCATATTTGTCAAATTTATGGAGTAATTGCAGTGTAGACCTTGTAACCCTCATTGCTACGCTCCCTTCATTGGCTTTCTGAAGCTGCCTGATACCTCAATGCTTTATCACTGTACCACTAATCCCTCCATTCTCTACCACTGCTCCAGTGGTCCCTCCTTTCTCTACCACTGAACCCACAATTCTCCACCATGGCTCCACTGGTCCCTCAATCCTCTATCACCACTGCAATGATGCCTCTGTCTTATACCACTTCTCCACTGATACCTTTATCTACTACTATTGCACCACTGATTCATTAATTTTCTACCACTGCACCACTGATCCCTTGATCCTCTACCACTCCTCCACTGGTCCCTCCATCCTCTACCACTGCTCCAATGATTCCTTCATCCTGTACCATAAAATCATGCTCCATTCATCCTGATGGTATGTTTATTCTCTGTCCTAATGAATCAATACCAGGATGTATTTACTGATAAAGACTCAAGTGGAACCAACAGGCACTCAAATAAATGTCTATTTTCCCACCTTTGTCCCCATTTAAAATCTGGTATTCCCTTATATTCATTTGAAGTTCAAATACCAGGACCTTGAGTAAAACTTTTAACCCTGATCGTCGGGCTTGGTTTGTATACTGTTTTATTCGCGTGTTGCTTTTTCTTGTCGTAACTGTTTTGCTGTTGTCCTTACTTATAACAAAGCGAGTGACCTTCACGTGCACCCTCATATGGACTCTCTTTATTTATGTAGCACTTTTTGCATATATTCAAGGCTTAACAGTCAACAAAGGCATGAATCAGGTGTGGCAAATGTCCACTGCGGGCAATTCTGCCCCGAAGGATACAAAATATAACCCTCACGTAATATTATGTCTAAATAATATTTCAACATCAAATTTACTACGAATATGTATGGAATGAAACCCGGGCTTGAATTTTTTGCACCATGAATTTTGTTGTTTTAGTTAATTATACATGTTGGAATATTTGATTCTGATTGGTTGAATCACTAATAGTTTTATGATCAAAATGGGTCATTGAATACCAGAAAAATGATACAAAGCTTCACTCAAAACTCCAAAAGCCTTATTATTACCAGTAGACAAGGGGTATATACATACAAACTGTACACTATAATCAAGAAATGTTTGTGGGGTGTCTGACCATAAGATTGGTATGTGTGTATTTCGAACATCCCATTTCACATTTAGTCCCCATTTCCTCTTATAATAACCTGCACTCTCCAGGGAAGATGTTCCACAAGATTTTGTGGAGATTTGTGGTCATGCAGGTACAACGGTGTTTGTAAAGTCAGGTACTGATGTAGGTGAGGTGAAGAGGCCTGGGGTGGTGTTCCAGTGTATCCCAAAAGTGTTCAGTTGGGTTGGAGCTCTATAGAAGGGGATCTTCCACATCTTCCAACCCATGTAAAGCAGATCTTCATGTAACTTGTGCACATTGTCATGTTGGAACAGGTTTGGGTAGTTCAACTGAAGAGAAAATTGAAGGCTAGTACATCCAAAGACATTTGTGGGCCTGTTTTTGTGCTAATAAATGACAGCTTTAACATGTGAATGTTGGTAAATGACCATAATTTCAAGGTGATAATCCACAGTTAGATGTGAGGCTTGATACAATTTTAATATTTTTTGCTTTGATATCGGCTGTTATTCACCTTCACATTGTGCAGTAATGTTGTATTATGCTCACAAGCACTGAATTATCCTTTACCCCCTGAGGTCCCCAACTACCGTTACCGATCAGTTGGCACCAGGCCACACAGAAGTTTCCATGTAATTGACTTTGACAGTTGCAGGATGCATTTTTTCTTTTTAAATAGCAAGCCAATGGCAACTGGGACAAGGAAAAACTCCCTGAGATGGTATGAAGAACAATCCTTAAAAGGAACCAGACCCAAAAGGGAACCCACCTTCATCTGGGTGCTACCGATTGTCCATTTATTATATTTTTGGTTTAATTTAAATTTTCATAAAAATGCAACTAAATTAATGAAATCATATATGTACCTGACAATATATCGACCAACGTAAAACTGTTTTGTGGTCAGACGAATTAAAATTGTAATTTCTTTTTGGAAACCATGGACACCACATCCTCCAGACTAAAGAGGAGAGGGACTATATCAGCACTCAGTTGATCTCGCTATACTATATACAGGTTTTAGACCAACAAATGCTTCCATCCAGAAAATGTCTTTTTTAGGGATGAGTGTGAGTGTTCATGTGTTCATGTTCACACAACTGAACTGAAACTCACACACACACTCACTCCACTGTGAACTGTGTGTTACTGAGCTGCTACAATTCTGAACTCAACTAACACTTATACTCATTTCACACATCAATGTCTTCAGTACCATCCATATTATTTTATTTTATTATTACATAACTGTTTACATGCTGTTTTTTGCTCATCCATTTGACTGCTGCTATTGCTGTTTTGCACAACCTTTTGTATTTACATTTTGTGTTTATTTACAAGCACACTTCTGTATCCAGTTCTCTTTTGCAGACTTTACCGTAGGTTTACTAGTGGGGCTCTTTTGTGCTTTGTGTATTTGTCCTACACTGTCTTGTGTTGTCTTTTGCACCAGGTTGCACACGATGCACTTTATGTGGCGACGACAACTTACTGTAGGTCTCCTTAGCTCTGTGTTCTGGTATGTAGCTTTGTTGTTTTATGTAGCACCAGGGTTCTGGAGAAACGTTGTCTCATTTCACTGTGTACTGCGTCAGCTATATACGGTTGAATTGACAACAAAAGCTACTTGACTTGACTTGACTTCTATTAATAATAAACTGTGCATGTGTGTGTGTTTGTGTTCTTTTAACACACTATTAATGTAATGTGTATGAGTCTGTGTGTGTGTGTGTGTGTGTCTCTGTGTGCTCAGGCTTGGCAAGCTCATTTTTACATCCGCAGAATAAAGGTTGTGTACACATACTTGTCCTTTATCATAAAAAACTATTATAATGGTGTTTGTAATGGTAGTGTGTGTGGTGTATTATCAGTTATCAGTTACAGTTTGTATTGAAGTAAAGTGTACTAGGCTTTAATGTTGCACTTCAGACAGAAGTGTATTTAAGTGTGTGCGTATGTGTGTGTTGTAATGTCACCCTTCAGGAACCTGCTTTGGCCTAGGAAGTGTTTCTGATAGAGCTCTTTGTATCAGATCAAAGACAACTGCATTCACATTGTTCCCAGTCCTGGCTACATGTTAATGCATCACCTTTTACCCGTTTTTTATTTTTTATTTTTAATTTTTCTTTAAAGGATGAATCACTCAGTCATTTTTTTCCATTGTGCTGTTGGTGGTAAAATGTCTTGGTCATCAGCATCTTATCTTTTACGCTAGTTTGCATAAATGCTTACTCGATAACGGCTGTAGTAGTGTGTCTTTACTCATGACCAACGCAAAAAAATAACATACACACATTTCCGTTTTTACCCCAGATGCAGTTCAGCAATAAAGATGTTTTGGAGCAATGTATATACTGCCCCTACAGTGTTTATATATATATATATATATATATATATATATATATATATATATATATATATATATATATATATATATATATATATATATATATATATAAAGCATTGGTGCTTTAGCATGAAAGTTAACGTGATGCATCGAAAAGAATGTCTAGATACAGTCAGGTCCATAAATATTGGGACATCAACACAATTCTAAAATTTTTGGCTCTATACACCACCACACTGGATTTGAAATGAAACGAACAAGTTGTGCTTTAACTGCAGATGGCTGTCAGCTTTAATTTGAGGGCATTTACATCCAAATCAGGTGAACGGTGTAGGAATTACAAAAGTGTGCATATGTGCCTCCCACTTGTTAAGGGACCAAAAGTAATGGGCCAATTGGCTTCTCAGCTGTTCCATGGCCAGGTGTGTGTTATTCCCTCATTATACCAATTACAATGAGCAGATAAAAGGTCCAGAGTTCATTTCAAGTGTGCTATTTGCATTTGGAATCTGTTGCTGTCAACTCTCCAAGATGAGATCCAAAGAGCTGTCACTAACAGTGAAGCAAGCCATCATTAGGCTGAAAAAACAAAACAAACCCGCCAGAGAGATAGCAAAAACATTAGGGGTGGCCAAAACAACTGTTTGGAACATTCTTAAAAAGAAGTTCAGAACTCATTGGACGGCGCTTCACAGTGCAGATGGACAATGACCCAAAGCATACTGCAAAAGCAACCAAAGAGTTTTTTAAGGTGGAATGTTATGCAATTTTTAAAGTGGAATGTTATGCAATGGCCAAGTCAATGGCCAAGTCAATCACTTGACCTGAATCCGATTGAGCATGAATCATGCTGAAGACAAAACTGAAGGGAAAATGCCCCAAGAACAAGCAGTAGAGGCCTGGCAGAGCATCACCAGGGATGAAACCCAGCGTCTGGTGATGTCTATGCGTTCCAGACTTCAGGCTGTAATTGACTGTAAAGGATTTGCAACCAAGTATTAAAAAAAGTGAAAGTTTGATTTATGATTATTATTCTGTCCCATTACTTTTGGTCCCTTATCAAGTGGGAGGCACATATGCAAACTGTTGTAATTCCTACACCGTTCACCTGATTTGGATGCCCTCAAATTAAAGCTGACAGTCTGCAGTTAAACAACTTGTTCGTTTCATTTCAAATCAATTGTGGTGGTGTATAGAGCCAAAAATGTTCGAATTGTGTCGATGTCCCAATATTTATGGACCTGACTGTATATTTAATCATTGTTCCTGGGTTTTTTTTTGCACTATAAAGGCTTGTTGGTGAAAGGGGCCATGAGTTAGATCCAGAAGGCGCTTAAGTAAATATATGATTTGCTGTCTGTCTGAATTACAGATAGAAAACAAAGGAAAACTGAGGACATGTACCATTTCAAGGGAAAAAAAAAGAAGGTAAATTTGTGTTTGATGGCTGTAAAATTTCTCCGCAAAGTTGGGACAGGGCCATATTACCGCAGTGAAGCATCCCTTTTTCTTTTAACAGCTGATATAATCTACTGTATATATGTCTGGGAACAGAGGGGAATATTTGCTGAGGTTTTGGGAGATGAATGGTGTACAATTTATGTTTTAAACAGGATTCTATCTGCTCAACAGTCCTGGGTTTACTTTGTCTTGTTTTTCATTTCATGACACACCAAATAATTTCGTCTGGTAAAAGATCTGGATTTGCAGCCAGGCCAGATCAGCACCCGGACTCTTCTACTGTGAAGCCATGCTGTTGTAACAGATGCAGTATCCTGCTGAAAATATGAAAGGCCTTCCATGTAAAAGATGTTTTCTGGATGGAAGTATTTGTTGCTCTAAAACCTGTTTAGCATTGATGGAGTCTTTCCAAATGTGAAAGCTATAGCTCAGAGTTTAAGTTTAAATCCCAGCACCATCAAGCTACAATTGGGAGGTGGTAGTTCAGTGGTTAAGGCAGTGGGTTACTAATTGGAAGTTAAGGGTTCAAGCCTGGTATTTCCAAGATTCTATTTCCTAAGCAAGGCCCTTAAACCTCCAGGGGTGCTGTATTATAGCTAACCCTATACTCTGACCAAATGGCGTCAATTTTACGATGTAAAGTTGTACGTCTACATTCCAGGTAAAGAAGCAAACTGCACACATTTGCTCGAGCTGCTCCTTTAAACGTGTTTCGAGTCCGTGCTCATGTTTATGCAAACACAGTCTAATCTGCGAAAGTAAACACCGCCATCTAAATCTTCTAATTAGCCTGTAGTCTGGGGAGAAAAACTGCCGCTTATCAGCGTTGTTATCTGATCAGGAACAAAAGCATGATGCTTTGTGAAAAACACTGATCTAAAGCTTAGATCTTTTTTTGCAGTGCAGTCTGACATGCCACGTTACTCCCTCTGTGTATGTGTTTTCCTTCAGTTTTTTATTCAGGTTTACCCCACAATATAGCCCTTTCATCCTAAATAATCACCCTTCCTTCATTCCTCAGTCTCTCTTGATTCAAGCTTCACCCGCATGCCTGTACGCTGCGTACGTGACTCACGGAGGTGAAGATTCGCTAATACCGCAAATACAAATACATCAGTAACGACAATAATAGTGGCTTTGAACGCAACCTCAAACCCGAAAATCTTTTTTTTTCATTGTTGTTGTTTCTACATGACACAAAAGAAGCAAGCACAAGCATCCAGCCGAAAGACTTAATTGAAATTGTGACATGACACTATGTTTAACTAGTCGAATTAAATTATCTTTATTGTGCCATCATCATTTGTGGTGAAGGAAAGAAAAAAAACAATGCACACTTTCAATAATATGCACAAAGTAACAGTGCAGGTGTTGGAAATGACACATTTCTACTGTATGTCCAGGTGTTCCGCTTTGTTTCAATTGAAAAATCCTTCTATCAGGATAGTTCAGGACAGTTTGCTGAAATACTTTGAAATTGCTCGTCAAACCTTCCAAAGATTCTCTTTGGAAAATCGCACAGGAGATTTCTTTCTTTCTTGTGATCCAGAGCAGTTCAATAGGATTTAGATGCGGTGACTGGGTGGACCATTTCATGATAGATATCACTGGAGCAGACTGCTTGCTTGGACGTACGCTTCGGCTCACTGTCTTGTTGTATGGTAAAGTCGATTTGCGGTCCAGACGGAATTGCATGGTGTTTGAACTATGGAATGTGACCACTGTTCCTGCCCCTCTTCCCTCTGTGAATCTTACCACTTTGTCCAGGCCTGCCTCTGGATAGTGTTCTCTTCAATTAGAGGCCACTTTGTGCAGCTTGGGACGGTTCCTCATCAACGCCTTGGGTGGTTCCATGAAATTCCGGAGTAAGAACGGGCGCTTTGAGGATGGATTGGACTGTAGTTAATGTCAACAGTCTGCTACATTGACTCAGGACTACAGTTTGCTTTTGATCATCATCACTGTACCCCGCAACATTGTATATCTGCTATAAATTTACATTCGGTGCAACCCAGACGAGGATGGGTTCCCTCTTGAGTCTGGTTCCCCTCAAGGTTTCTTCCTTTGCCATCTCTGGGAGTTTTTCCTTTGCCACAGTCGCCACCGGTTTGTTCATCAGGGACAAACTTACTTATAAAGAACATATTTATTTTTTATCACCACATTATCTGTGTAAAGCTGCTTTAAGACAATGTTCATTGTTAAAAGCGCTGTACAAATAAAAATAAATTGAATTGAATTGTTGCTATGTTGGTTTAAGATTCCTTCCACTTTCTGGAACCTTCCCTGCTCCAATGAAACCCTAAACCATGGAGTTTCCATCTGCATGTTTGACTTTCCAGGTCTTTATCTTACACAAGTTCTCCTGTTAGAGACAAAAATGTCCAATCTGTTTGCAGAACTTTCTTCCAGTCATTGTATTGTTCAACTTTTTGCTGTTTACTGTGTGTAAAAACTAGGTGTTTCCAGACTTTTGAGAGGCTATCCGTCTGTCTGTCTGTCTGTCTGTCTGTCTGTCTGCCGGTTATCATCATATCTTCCAGATTCAGCCTGATGCCCTACTTCTGAATGGAGTTCTTTTCAATTCGGGGACCACTTGGTGCAGCTGAAGATAGTTCTACTGTAGAGCCTTAAACTTATTAACCATGGAATTGGAACTGTAATTAGTATAAACACTGCTACAGTACCTTAGGATTATAATCACTATGAACAGTTTTGCATTTAAGTCTCTCTCAGGGAACAGTTGATAACCTTAGCAATGATGGAACTGTAATGAATAGACATTCTGTGAAAGCCAGGTGATTTCTTCCTCATAGTTTTCATAAAGTTTTTCCTTGACCCAGTCGCCACTGGCTCGCTCATTAGGGATAAACCATAAAGTCTATGCACTGATTTATAAAAGTTATAAGTTCAAAAGTGAAAACTATGTTAACTATTTCATTTTGTGGACAATAATGTCCATTGTTTAAAGCGCTAAACAAATAAAATTTTAAATGAAAAGTGTACAATTTATAAGATATAGACATTATCTAGTCAACGGTACCAAAGTAATACACATATATAAGATTTTTTGTGCTATAAATGTTTCAATTATATACAGTTATATACAGTGAGGAAAATAAGTATTTGAACACCCTGCTATTTTGCAAGTTCTCCCACTTAGAAATCATGGAGGGGTCTGAAATTGTCATCGTAGGTGCATGTCCACTGTGAGAGACATAATCTAAAAAAAAAAATCCAGAAATCACAATGTATGATTTTTTACTTTTTATTTGTATGATACAGCTGCAAATAAGTATTTGAACACCTGAGCAAGTCAATGTTAATATTTGGTAGAGTAGCCTTTGTTTGCAATTACAGAGGTCAAACGTTTCCTGTAGTTTTTCACCAGGTTTGAACACATTGAGGGAGGGATTTTGGCCCACTCCTCCACACAGATCTTCTCGAGATCAGTCAGGTTTCTGGCCTGTTGCTGAGAAACACGGAGTTTGAGCTCCCTCCAAAGATTCTCTATTGGGTTTAGGTCTGGAGACTGGCTAGGCCACGCCAGAACCTTGATATGCTTCTTACAGAGCCACTCCTTGGTTATCCTGGCTGTGTGCTTCGGGTCATTGTCATGTTGGAAGACCCAGCCTCGACCCATCTTCAATGCTCTAACTGAGGGAAGGAGGTTGTTCCCCAAAATCTCGCAATACATGGCCCCGGTCATCCTCTCCTTAATACAGTGCAGTCGCCCTGTCCCATGTGCAGAAAAACACCCCCAAAGCATGATGCTACCACCCCCATGCTTCACAGTAGGGATGGTGTTCTTGGGATGGTACTCATCATTCTTCTTCCTCCAAACACGTTTAGTGGAATTATGACCCAAAAGTTCTATTTTGGTCTCATCTGACCACATGACCTTCTCCCATGACTCCTCTGGATCATCCAAATGGTCATTGGCAAACTTGAGACGTGCCTGGACATGTGCTGGTTTAAGCAGGGGAACCTTCCGTGCCATGCATGATTTCAAACCATGACGTCTTAGTGTATTACCAACAGTAACCTTGGAAACGGTGGTCCCAGCTCTTTTCAGGTCATTGACCGGTTCCTTCCGTGTAGTTCTGGGCTGATTTCTCACCTTCCTTAGGATCATTGAGACCCCACGAGGTGAGATCTTGCATGGAGCCCCAGTCCGATGGAGATTGACAGTCATGTTTAGCTTCTTCCATTTTCTAATGATTGTTCCAACAGTGGACCTTTTTTCACCAAGCTGCTTGGCAATTTCCCCGTAGCGCTTTCCAGCCTTGTGTAGGTGTACATTTTTTGTCTCTAGTGTCTTTGGACAGCTCTTTGGTCTTGGCCATGTTAGTAGTTGGATTCTTACTGATTGTATGGGGTGGACAGGTGTATTTATGCAGCTAACGACCTCAAACAGGTGCATCTAATTTAGGATAATAAATGTAGTGGAGGTGGACCTTTTAAAGGCAGACTAACAGGTCTTTGAGGATCAGAATTCTAGCTAATAAACAGGTGTTTAAATACTTATTTGCAGCTGTATCATACATATAAATAGTTTAAAAATCATATATTGTGATTTCTGGATTTTTTTTTTTAGATTATGTCTCTCACAGTGGACATGCACCTACGATGACAATTTCAGACCCCTCCATGATTTCTAAGTGGGAGAACTTGCAAAATAGCAGGGTGTTCAAATACTTATTTTCCTCACTGTATATATATAATATTGTCTGAACTTCAACAATCAACTCTCGAACATTGCAATAAAAAGAACTGCTGACTCGGGTGCAGGCATACAATACTAAACGGAGATTTTCTCAAACAACAGAAAATTATGCAATTTATTTATTATTTAAAATGATGACTTATGGATATAATGTACACATTTATACAGATAACAAACGGTAGAAAAAATGCAACAAAAAATATGAATATGATAAAATTTTTTACATGCCTTTTCAAATATATATTTGGCATTTTTTCTCTTCTTCTTCTTTGTTCACTTCTAGTATTTTTATTGTTGTTATTGTTATTATTATTATTATTATTATTATTGTTATTATATTTTTTATAAAATAACAACAATAACAATAATAATATAAAATAATAATATTTAAATAATAATAATAATAATAATAATAATGTTTATTATTAATCATATTATTATATATTTGCAAATGATACATTTTTCTTTTTTTATCGAGTTGTATGAAAGCTGCTGTACAAAACATGTTTATTATTATTATTATTATTATTATTATTATTATTATAAACACATTTTCCGAACAATTTTTGACGTATTTGAAAGAACGTGTTATTATTATTATTATTATTATTATTATTATTATTATTATTATTATTATTATTATTATTATTATAAACGTATAAATGATATGTCTATTTTTCTTTTTTTGTTTGTTTTGAAAAACGATTGTTGGATAAAAGCTGCCGTACAAATAATGTTTTATTATTATTATTATTATTATTATTTATTATTATAATTTATTAGAAAAACGTGCTCATGAAATCTCTATCTTCTTCCAAGCTTGTATTACATTCCTATTGATCTCTTTCCTTCATTTCGCACTTTTCCCTTTCTCTTATGAACCCCGCCCCTTATGCATATCCTCGCCATCCTATTAGCTCGAGGGGCGGGCGTATGCAAAAGAGCTCATGAATATGTACACACGCGGACAGGTCGCGTTGCCCTGGAGCGCTGGAGCTTTTTAGCTGAGATTTACTCTTCTCTCCTGGCGGATCGCAAGAAGGAGCTCAACATATCTCTGAGAAGTTCGGAGTAGAAAAATAGATCTTTGAGATTGTAAAATATCTTATTTTGTAAATAGATTATGACCACAGCTTGTGTTTCCTCATGGATCTAGTGGATCTCTATCAGCGCGAGTAAGTGACTTCATTGTTCTTTCTTTCATACTAATATTTATTATTTATCTTTTAATTGAAACATATCATTTTGACATACATTCATTCAATCAACTCTATTCAACCACACACACACACACACACACACACACACACATTCTGATCACTTTGCTCATCCTTTAGTATAAATCTACTTCCTGTTCAAGATTAATTACTTTTTTGTCACATTTACAGGGTGTGTTAATGGAACACACACACACACACACACACACACACACACACACACACACACTGATCCTGATGGTTTGAATCACAGCACTCTTTCTGCTCAGGTGCATGCTGAATGTATGGATGAAATAATTGTATAACAGACAGACAGACAGACAGACAGACAGACAGATAGATAGATGGATAGATGTCTTTTCTGACACATTACTGGTGTCCACACAAACGGACAAAAAATAAAACTGAGCCATAGTGTCTTTCGGAAGAGATGAAAATTTTCCGTGTTGCAAAAAATATGTTCTTGTGTCATAACCTCTGTTTATTTTTTGTTCCGAAAATATGGAATGTTCAAAGGTATACAAGCTATCTAAAGATTGTCCGGTAGACCAATCTACGACCATCATTTATTGGTTGCAGAAACGAACAAACTAAATTTTGTGGGTGGGTTTTTTTTTGCAGTTTTGTTTTTTGTTCCCACAGGATGTGTAAGTGAAAAATAAGAATGTCATATTGTGTGTAAAGTGATTGTATACAAAAAATGGTTAACAAAAAGCATAAAAAAAACCCCATGTATTTAACACATACTGTAAGGGGGCATGGCCTAAAATTCAAAGTGGATAAGAAATGATTTGGTTGATAAAAATTGCTCCAGCTTACTTGTACGTTGCATGTATTGTTGTGTGCAGAGGCCAAACCGTAGCTATAAGTAACTTTGGCGCTCCTTATAGTAGCTTTGTGTCAGGAAAAACTATCTTTAGCTTCTGAGTCCTGAGTCTCAAAACATATTCGGTAGCTTCCGCTATGCTAAATTACTCCTAGGGTGTGAATCATCGTCTCATCCAGGGTGTATTCCCACCTCTAGCCGATAGGTCCGGGGACTACAGATCCATCGCGCACCTTTTCGAACTTGGATGGTTTGATGCAAATAAGCAGAAGACGTCGGCGAAACTTCAAATCTGGGCGCTGCCATGTTTTTCACGCAGGGCAGATTAGCAGTACGCTGCTTTACATGTGTTCTCCTGGCTTTTATTCATTTATTAATTTTATTGAAAATACGAGGAAAATACGAGGCAGAATGAACCACAGCAAATCAGGAGAAAGATGTCTAAAGGGTATTTGAGGAAAGCTGGGTAGAATTTTTGCAGTGAGAAGCAATTCAAGGTGCAAGGTGTACATGCTAGGTAGCAAAGCCGGTAGCAATAGCCGAGCTGGCTCTCTAGATTGCCTTCGCCCCTGCTTTTCTAGGAAAAGCATCAGTGGCCCCTTTGGTCTTTCTGGGTGTTTCATTAGAACGTTTTTCTGTGAAGACTTTCGAAGAAAAACCTACGTTGTCTAAAGAACACCGGAGTCATTGTAGGACACAGTTCCAGTCTTATCAGCCGAACAGCAAACATACATTACCCTACAGACGCAACAAACTTCACACAGGGTTTACACAGTACCCGAGGAACGAGAACAAAAGATAGGAGGAAAGGTTTAGCGGAAAGGCGGCGTACATTAAAGACGCTTTTTGAGCGTCCGGGTGGCTGATAACGCGCCGCAAATCTGGCACGCTCGCACAGGTGAAGGTTAGGAGAAGGAAGAGTCACTTATATGAGGTGGTATCAAAACGTTTCGAGACTAACGGCGCTAACACCACTTCTGCAAGTTCATCATGGACAGCAAGTTAGAACAAAGAACAAACGTGAAATCCGTCCAATTCTGCCACAGAGACATTTGACGAGTTGTTTTGAGCGGCAGGCGGGCTTCAAGTGCTGAAGAACATGACATTGAGATGACAAGCGATCAGGAAGACCTTCGACGAGCTCAACCCCCGAAAACGTCGAAACCATTCGGCAACTTGTGTATAAAGATCGTCGGACAACAATCCACATGATCTCGCTTCCCGTGCACTCACCATACTTGCCAGATTCGGCTCCTACGGACTTTACTTTGTTTTTGAATATTAATATAAAAATCCGGCACAAAGGTCACTGTTTTTTTTTGTCGATTCAGCGAGAATCGCAGAAGGTGCTTGACACACTTTGAGAAGACGAATTCCGGGACACATTCCTGGAAGTCGTCAGGAGCCCTGGGAGGGCTGTATTGCTGCATATTTTGAAGGCGATAGTGTGTAAACTTTATAAATAAAGTACTTTCTTGTAAATAGAACCAGTCTCGAAACGTTTTGATACCACCTCGTGGTTTCCCGGACTACGTTCGAAAAGTGTTTGCGTGAAACACCCTGAGACGTTAATGATATTAGATGGAGATCCGATTAGATAACGGTAGCTTAAGTCGTAGCTGTCACCTGTCATGGTATACGTCCTAAAGGCATTTCCATGATACGGCATGATGTTACCTTGGTAACAGTTTCCCAGCAATGCAGAACACTGGTGTCGCATTTAAAACGTGGAAGAAGGAAAACTTTTCGAAATGTTCCATTAACATTAACATACCCGTTCCAATTACAGTGTGTAACTTTTATTTGATTGCATAGTGCATGGGTATGTTTGTGTGTGTGTGTGTGTATGTAATATGTGTGCAGTGAAAAGAGACTTATGGGATTGCCTGTCCAGGTCAGTCAGGTTTAATCGGTTAGTTCCCACAGAAACGCCAAATCAGCTTCAGCCTCACGTTACTGGCAGTCTTCCAAAAGTGTGTGTGTGTGTGTGTGTGTGTGTGTGTGTGTGTGTGTGTGTGTGTGTGTGAGTGGGTGGGAGGTAAGATGGGGGTGGTGCCGCTTGCTTGGTTGAATGCTAATGGACAGGTATTAACAGGTACGGTCTGATAATAGTGTGTGTGTACTATAAACATTAGTGGAATCCAGACGTGGGAAAGTGGGAATTATTCTGTGAGTGGAATTTTCAAGCTGACGCAGTGGAAATGTTTATTTTCCAAAGCTTTCCGAAAGCCTGCAAAATGACCCCCCTCCCCAAACACCCTTTCACACTTTTTCGTTCTTTTTCCCCCTCGTCTGTTTTTCCTCTATAGCTTCCTGGATATGATGCCCGTTGGTGGTTATTGCCCTGCCTTCATCAAGGCTGAGCCCACGAGCCCCGCCTCCCTGATGCAGCACAGTCCCGAAGGATCATCGTCGGATAGCTACGGCTCCGTGACGAAGGGCGAGCGTATGGGCGTGGCCTCGCCAGTTTTGTATCATAGGTCGGGGGCAGGGCCGAGCCCAGATTCGGTTTCTGTGCTGCAGGTGAAGAGTGAGTGCGAAGGGAACTCGGGGCCCAAGCGCTCGTGTCTGGTGTGCGGCGACGTCGCCTCCGGGTTTCATTACGGTGTAGCATCGTGCGAAGCCTGCAAAGCCTTCTTCAAACGCACTATTCAAGGTCCGGAACCTGACAATCCAATTGACGTAATTTAACTAAGATTTTCGATGCCGAAGTTCATTCTTTTTCTTCGTTTATTTCTCTCTCTCTTTAGGCAGTATTGAATACACGTGTCCGGCGAGCAGCGAATGTGAGATTACTAAGAGGAGGAGGAAATCCTGCCAGGCATGTCGCTTCACCAAGTGCATCTCTGTGGGCATGCTGCGAGAGGGTCAGTATGTGTACGCTTGTGTGTGCTTGAAAAAAAAGAAAAAATTTATACAATGTTTTACCACAATGTTAATTCTTACCTTTAGGCAACACCTTCCACATTTAGGCAAAACTTTTTACCAGTAGGCCACACCTCCTATATATATAAACCACACCTCCTACCTCACACTTTCCACCTGTAGGCCACACTTTCTACCTTTAAGCCACACATTTGACCTGTAGGCCACATCTATATAAATCACCTACTACATTAAGGCCACACCTTTTAGAAGGTGTGGCCTTAATGTAGAAGGTGATTTATATAGACCACCTTTTACATTTACGCCACATTTTGTAGGCCACACCCTCTACATGTCAGCTACACCTCCTTCCTTTAGGCCCCGCCTTCTACCCTAGTCTATCAGAGACAAATAACAGACAGATACAAAAAGACAGATCAACCCCCAAAAAAGAGAAAGAAAAAGAGACATAGATAGAAAGGTATAAAAAGAAAATTGTATATATATATATATGTGTGTGTGTGTAGAGAGAGAGAGAGAGAGAGAGAGAGAGAGAGAGACTGACAGACAGTTAGGTGAAGAGTGAAGTAGGTGGACAAAAGAAAGATATATACAGGAATTGGCACACATAGAGACAGAGAAAAGCAAATACACAGAGCAAAAGAGAAAAAAAACTGTTGAAGAAATAGAGAGATTGAGAGAGAAAAAGAAAAGAGAGATAGAGTGAGAGAAATGAACAAAGGAAGAGACAGAGAGTAGGATATATGTACAGGCAGATGGAGAAAGCAAGAGAGAGAGACATACAAAGAAAGACAGATAGATATATAGATATAGAGATGTATAGAGAGAGAGAGAGAGAGAGAGAGAGAGAGAGAGAGGATGGAGGGATCGTAAGTATAAAACCCGAGACAATCATCACAGAGTAATTAAAGGAGACACCGCAGATCGATAGTCATAATGAAATCCAATTAATCTCACACCTGATTTTAAACATAATGCATCTTTCACTCCAGCACTTTCTCACACACACACACACGCGCACACACGCACGCAAGCACACACACGTGAGGAACCACACAGATGGAATAGCTGTCAAAGGCTGTTACTTTACATACATCAAGAACATGGACATACACACAATTATAAGTACATACAAACACAACTGATGAACCACACACACAAACTGAGGAGCCATAAATTCATTCATACACACGCGCACACACACACACACACACACACACACACACACACACACACACACACTGAATAGCTGTCAAAGGCTGCTGCTTTAACATTTACACACATACTGTATGAATAGACACAGCGATTTGCATTCTTAGTACTCACAGAAACACACACACACACACACACACACAATTCAAGATTGCGTTATGCTGTATTGCTTTTTGCAATACCCTCGATGTGTTTTTTTTCTGCTGCATTCTAATAAATGTGTGTGTGTGTGTGTGTGTGTGTGTGTGTGTGTAGGTGTGCGACTGGACAGAGTGCGAGGAGGTCGTCAGAAATACAAGCGCACCATGGAATCAGACAGTAACTCTTACCTCGACATGCAGTTACCACAAATGCACAAGAGAACCCAACCAGGTACTAAACACACACACACACACACACACACACATACACACACACACGCAAACAAACACCCTCACATAATTACACAACTATACACTTAACTCTGTGTGTATGTGTGTTTCAGAATCCTACATAGCTGAGAACAAGGTGGTGTCTCACCTTTTGGGGGCGGAGCCAGATAAGGTGTACGCTATGCATGACCCCGCCCTCCCTGACGATGACATCAAAGCTTTGACTACACTGTGCGATCTCGCTGACCGTGAGCTGGTGCTCAACATCGGCTGGGCCAAACACCTACCAGGCATACACACACAAACACACACACACACACACACACACACACACACACACAAAGGCTTTGTATTTTGTTGAGTGGACATGGGTGTTTGTTCTTTAATGCTATCTGCCCGATCAGCGATAAATAACATGACACACACTCACAACAGAAATAACCCCACACACTTGCGCACACACACACACACACTCGAATACACAAAAACAATGGGCTGGCACCTGTTTTTATGTTGACACTCTCCTATAATGTAATGCTTACAAAACAAAGTCCCCCTAAACCAGGTGTATGGGTGAGAATGTGTGTGTGTGTGTGTGTGTATGTGTGTGTGTGTGTTGTACAGATCAGCATATTCCTTTTAGGCATCAAGCTTTGCTTGTTGTTTAAGTAAGGTTTGCAGTCAACATCTGACACACTTAATCTCCACCTAATTTGTCTCTAATTATGCTTACTACCATAAATGTGTGTGTATTATTATGCTAGTTTTGTCGCATACTCGTTTGCTAGGACATCACCACAGCAGACTGTGTACTTTAAATTATCAACCACACACACTTAATTATTGTTAAATGAAACAGTGCCCATGTCTCAATTCTTTTCCCTTCCCGTCCTTGTCCCTTCGGCCAGGTTTCTCTAGTCTCTCCTTGCCAGACCAGATGCGTCTCCTGCAGAGCGCATGGATGGAGATCCTGATCTTGCGTGTGGTCTTCCGTTCCCTGGACGCCCAGGACTGCCTGGTGTTCGCTGAGGACTATGTGATGGATGCCGAGCAGGCCAAACAAACTGGCTTGCTCGAGCTCCACGGCGCCATCCTGCAGCTTGTCAGGAAGTACAGAGCCATGGGCCTGGAGAGAGAGGAATTCGTCACACTCAAGGCCATTGCACTCACTAACTCGGGTACAAATTTACTCTATACCCATCATGCCCCTGGAGAGAAAATTGTAGTAATTATCCAATCAGCCAATCATGTTGCAGCAGCAGAATATACACCGATCAGGCATAACATTATGACCACTGGCAGGTGAAGTGAATAAGATGGATTATTTCTCATCATGGCACCTGTTAGCGAGTGGGATATATTAGGTAGCAAACATTTTGTCCTCGAAGTTGATGTGTTAGAAGCAGGAAAAATGGACATAAGGATTTAAGCGAGTTTGATGAGGAGTAGAATTGTGTAGACGACTGAGTCAGAGCATCTCCAAAACTGCAGCTCTTGTGGGCTGTTCCTGGTCTGCAGCGGTCACTGTCTATCAAAAGTGCTCCAAAGAAGGAACAGTGGTAAACCTGATTGATACAACTGAGCGTACACATTGACATCTTGCATTATTTTTAATGATTTATTGTTTTACTCTGTAACGTATATAATTGAAAATGAAGTTAAGTACAATACTCGGAACAAAAAACATACTTGAGTAGAACTAACATTAGAGATGCTAAAGACTACTTTAAAAAGCAGTACACAAAAAACTATAACACGTTACTTTCCACCTCTGTAACATGGTGCAGATGGAGGTCAAGATGACTGTGTTGATGTTGGCCTGGTTGTTCATGTGGTGGTTTGAGGAAATCTTTTTCCACACACAATCTTTCGAGGTTCTCAAAATGGTGCAGAAAACTAAAACCAATTAAATTCAATTCATTTTATACACCTAGTTAGTGGGTGCATACAGGGCAGGGGGTGCCTTGTTGCCATGTGGCCAACAAGTACAATTAAAACACTCAAATATCTATTACACCATAACAAAAAGTGAGACAAATGGGTAAGAAATGTAGTGCACAGAATGCACGAGTGTGAAGTTGCAAGTGCAGGGGAATTATTTATATAACCAGGCAGGCTAACTAAAAAAAACATAAAACAGGTGACGGTCTGGTGACAAACAACAAAACAAGGGCAAAACAAAGATGTGACAAGAAACAAACCTAGTTAAAAAAAAAATGAGACATGAAACATGACCTGAGAATGAAATAAGCCTTGGTAAATAACAGAGAAGTCAGACAGGGAGACCGATAACAAGACAGGGGTGGAGAAAGAACACAAATTAAAACAGAACCAACATAAAAACAACATACGTTCTCTAAAGCATGTAGCAAAATAAAAAAATGTATGCAAATGTTAGCTGTTTGTAATGTTTATGCTAGCTTTAAATAAACAACATGTTAAAATGGGTTAGTTTAGTTAGCAAAAATATTTGCTAAACGGATGGATGGATGGATGGATGGATGGATGGATAGATAGATAGATAGGAAGGTTTGTTGCTAGCTTTAACTGTGCTGCATGTTAAAATAGCTTTGGCTAGCTAGCTAGAAAGACAGACAGATATACATTGGGTTAAACAGCTTAGACAGACAGACAGACAGACAGATAGATAAATAGATAGATAGATAGATAGATAGATAGATAGATAGATAGATACATAAGCAAATAGTGAGAAGGAGAAAGAAAAAGACAATTTGGAGGTTTGTTAATGCTAGCTTTACCTATGCTGCATGTTACAATGGTTTAATTAAGCTAGCAAAAATATTTACTATGATTGTTTGCAGTCATATTTGTGCAGCTTCAAAGTAATTAAGCCAACTGTTTTTTTTGTTTCAGACTCTATGCATATTGAGGACATTGACGCAGTCCAGGGCTTGCAGGACTGTGTGCACGAGGCGCTGCAGGACTACGAACGCAGTCACCATGGCAACGACCCAAGGAGGGCGGGCAAACTGATCATGACCCTCCCTCTCCTGCGGCAGATCTCGGCCAAGGCCGTGCAATACTTCTGCAGCGTCAAGCAGGACGGCCGAGTGCCCATGCACAAACTCTTCCTGGAGCTGCTGGAGGCCAACAGCCAGCCCTCGCCCTGATTACACCACAGCCCTGAGGTGACCCTGTTCTCACCTGAACTCTTTAGGGAATTTTAGAATACTGAATGAAATAAGAACCATGAAGAATGTAACTAAAGGTTGGTGGTGGAGGGGTAAGGGGTTGGAGAGGGGGAGAAGATTGTATAAATGATTGTAGACGTGGAAGAAATGATTTATCGAAGAAAGCTTGGGACCCCATGTTGCTCGGACTGCTATGCTAATTTAAGATGGCTTTTTTGTATTGGTGCTTTAATAAATATAAAGAGACAAACAAGATGTCGGACTTGCCAATAGGAACCCATCTCTGAAGAGGAACGCTTTGATGGCCAAGCTGAAAAACACATTGTGTTTTTTATGAGAATGTAATAAGTATCAATAGGAGAAGGGTAAACATTGCTGCTAATCACTGTATTTGTAGAATGTGATTGTTTTGTTGAAACTGATTTCCAGGCTGTACTGCAGAACTACAAACCCACTACCATGCCCAGAGAGGCAGCAATAAACTATAGGATGATTCAAGCTTAGCTCCTGAGGAAGACAACTAGAAACAAATTCTATAAAGTAAAGATCATAAGATTTTAGCATATGACCGCATAATGGGCCAAGTTGCGACTTATATGCAAATGTTGCACCAACATTCATGTGGAGAAAATTACATGTATTCAGAGTTGAGTTATGCAGCTAGTAGCCAATTCAAGATTATGGGAATCCTAAGGGTGTTTTTCCTTCTTTCTAGATTTTTCTTAATAGGAGTGTCTTTATCCAAGCCCTTCGAAAACAATCCAGATTTAGAAAGTCCAGAACGAGGAAGGCTTTTTGCTGTCAAACGTAATATATTTCAAACAAAAAAGGATAACATAACAAATATTAAGATTAATATGATGAAAATGTAGAATTTAATCCAATAGGAATGCAGTATATTGGGAATATGTTGCTGCATTATACATTGATCAGGCATACCATTATGATGGGCATGGCACCCTGGCTGGTCTGTGGCTATGCAGCCCCATACACAACAAACTGCGATGCACTGTGTATTTTGACACTTTTCTATCAGAACTAGCATTAACTTTTTCAGCAGTTTGAGCTACAGGAACTCTATAGATCAGACCATACGTTCCAGCCTTCCCTCCCCAAGTGCACCCTTGTCTAACTTGCTTAAATCCTTACACTTGCCTTTTTTCCTGCTTCTAACACATCAATTTTGAGAACAAAATATTACTTTGCTACCTTATATATCCCACCCACTAACAGGTATCATAATAAAGAGATAATCAGTGTTAATCACTTTATCTGTAAGTGGTCCTGATCTGTGTAATTCTGACATCAGTGACTGGTTTACTGCAGTACTAATATGCAGTAGCATGTGATCCAGCACTTTTTTATTATCATGTTCTTCCAGTTGCATCTTGAAAAAGCCAAGACATACTGTATACTGAAATTGTAACATTTGTATGCCCTGTTCCACAAAATCTTACTTAACATATCCTATCTTATTAGGAAGTTGGGGGTCAGAGACGAGGTTCATTTACATTCACGGTATTTAGCAGGTGCCCTTATCCAGACTGACTTACATTTATCTCAGTTACACAGATGAGAAATCGAGGGGGGTTAAGGGCCTTGCTCAAGGGCCCAGCAGTGGTGGCTTGATGGTGTTGGGATTTGAACTCATGACTTCTGAGCAGAAGTCCAAAATCTTATCCACTGAGCTGACCTACTGGGTCAACTATGGTACAGCACCCCTGAAGCAAAGAGGGTTAAAGGCCTTGCTCAAGGTTTTAACAGTGTAAACTGGGTAGTGCTGGGGCTTATATCATAAAAAATTGTGCCATGTTTTTTTTATAAGGATAAGCTGAACAAGCACTTCTCTAATACTTTTACAGCTCAACCTGTTAATACATGAATTTATCCATCAAAATTCTGTCTTCAAGATAATTTGTGTCTTCAACTATGCTAAAAAAACAACAACCCAAAAACATTTTTTTGGGTTAAATGACAAATTAAATGACAAATGGCTTCCGCCTAACTCATCTCGGAATGCAGAACCTTTCACAGGCCAGACATATAAATAAAAGGCAGTACATTAACATTTATGGCATATGGAATATGCCCTTATCCAAAAAGAGGGACAGTTACCTCAGTTATACAGTTGAACAATTGAGGGGGGCCTTGTTTAAAAACCCAGCAGTGGCAGGTTGGTGGTGCTTGGATTTTAACCAATGACCATTCCGATCAACAGTTAAACATCTTATTCACTGAGATACCATGGTAGCATTATAATTGCTATGTTCACAAATTGGAGCCAAATGTTTGCCAAAAAAGGAACAGTATTGATTTAAATACTATTGTCCTGAAAAGAATAAAAATAAAAAGTTAAACAATTCCATTTCTCACATGACATGACTGTCTTTTGAAATATCAGTCTATACATTTTTAAAGTAACAAGAAATGAACATAAAATAAAATATGCCTGGTAATAAGTCCAGTTGAATTTATTGGGATAAAGGAGTTTACTGTGTAGGAAGACACACTTTCTTCATCTTTTGGTCATTCATCTAATTTCAAAACAGCTTTTTTTGGCTGAAAATGGCTGTCCATAACAATATCAACAGTCTAATACAATGGCCCAGGACCACAGGTTGCATGAATAGTTCTGCATTTAAGCACCCATCACTGAACAATACACCTCAAAAATTATCGAGTTGTAATGAATGGACATTCGGTTGCATCCAGATGAGGATGGGTTTCCTTTGGAGTCTGGTTCTTCTCAAAGTTTCTTCCTCATGAAGTCTCAGGGAGTTTTTCCTTGCCACAGTCACCACTGGCTCACTCAAAAATTAAAATCTTCATCTGGGTGATGCTGAATGTTGATTCAAAAGAGTTTGATTATTGTTGAGAAAACCAATTTCTGGACATTGCATAAATAAAAACAGTTCTCACCTGCTGTGAGTTATTTATTAATGTTTTATTTATTAATAATTGCTAAGCTGAGCATTGCCTAGCAGCAGAAAATCATTATACTATAAGATGCTGTGGTGGGTCAGAAAGGCAACATAATCACAGACTTGCCATTGTTTTGTCTGTTTGCATTGGAGTTTCTATCCAAACAGATTTCAGCCGTCACATTACGTTTTGCCGGGGTCAAAAGAAACTTTCGGTTGCTGACTCTAAAAGAAAGGATTAGAGTCAGCACCTGTGGGCTTTTTTTTTTTAGCATAAACTCCATGTTGCTTGAAGATGTAGCTTAAGCTAGTCAGATTCTGATTTGGCCACTCCAGGGCCCCCTAAAAAGTGGCTGATCACCTAACAACAGGTGCTGATGCTACCACATCTATAGCAATCTGCACTAATTTGAATATATTTGTGTGGATTTAATAGCTGTTTTTCATTCCTCAATGGCTGTGAGAAGATATTGATTTGATAACAGATATACAACCCCAATTCCAAAAAAGTTAGAATGCTGTGTTAAATGTAAATTAGAACCAGAACGCAATGATTAGCACATTTTATAAATCCATATTTTATTTACAATAGAACATAGAAAGCATATCAAATATTTCAACTGAGGAAATACACCATATTAAGAAAAAAATTATTGGCTGCAACAAAAGTTTGGAAAAAGAAACAGTTTGCAACTAATAAAGTTAATTGTCAACAGGCCAGTAAGATGATTGGGTATAAATAGTGTGTCTTAGATGGGCAACACTTCACCAATCTGTGAAAGACAAATTGCGGAACAATTTCAGAATTATGTTCCTCAACACATAATCAGAAACGGTTAAAGATATCATCATGCACAGTACATAATATAGCAAAAGTTTAAAAAACAGAAAAAATCTGTGCACAAGAGACATGGGTGAAAATCAGTATTGGATGGCTGTGATCTTTGGGCCCTCAGGTGGCAATGCTTTTAAAACAGCCATGATTATGTATTGGAAATCACTAGATAGGTTCATTAACACCTCCAGAGATTATTGCCTGTGAACAAATGCAGGTTATCCATCCATCCACTCTGGGCCAGAGCTCATTTTATATGTACTGAGACAAAGTGGAAAACCGTTCTGTGGTCAGACAAATCGGAATTTTTATTTCTTTTTGGAAACGATGGACACCATGTCCTCTGGACTAAAGAGGAGAGGGACTATCTGGCTTGTTATCAGTGCTCAGTTACATAAAACCACATCTCTGATGGTATGGGTTTGCATTAGTGGCTGTGGAATGAGCAACTTACATCTTTGGAAAGGCTCCATCAATGCTGAACAGTATATACAGGTTTTATAGCAACAAATGATTCCATCCAAAAAAATGTCTTTTTCATGGAAGACCTTGTATATTTGAACAAGACAATGCTAACTGCATACTCCATTTATTACAATAGTATGGATTTGTAGACTAAGAGTCTGTTGCTGAACTGGCCTGCCTGCAGTCTAGACCCTAGTTTGAAAACATTTGGCACATCATGAAACAAAAAGACAACAAAGGACACCCAGAAAGGTTGAGCATATGGGGCAACATTCCTTAATCAAAACTTCAGCAACTGGTCTCCTAAGTTCCCTTGAAATATGCGGACAGAACATGTGATGCTACACAATGGTAAACATCCCAACCTTTTTTGAGATTTGTGGCAGCCATCAAATTCACAATGACTTTATTTTGAATTGGCATTGGTGATGGTATTCTGATAGAGTATTCTGCTGATGGTATTCTTTATCTGTGTCCTAATAAAGGACCAGTATGTACTTATTGATAAAGACTTCTAATCACTTTTGTATTTCATACCGGATCGGTCGAGCCCCGGTTAACAACGACCGCCACAGGTATCATTAGCCGACAGGGTATTGGTGAAAATTGGGCTACTGTTGGCCGAAGGAGGAGAAGGAGAGGAGGAAGACATCTACAGAGACGGCAGGGAAAGGAGCAGTGCAGGAGAGTGGAGGTTCAGGTTGGTACTTTAAATGTTGGTACTATGACGGGTAAAGGGAGAGAGGTAGCTGATATGATAGAGAGGAGAAAGGTAGATATGCTGTGTGTTCAGGAGACCAAGTGGAAAGGGAGTAAGGCCAGGAACATTGGAGGTGGATTTAAACTGTTTTATCATGGTGTGGATGGAAAGAGAAATGGTGAATGAAGTAGGGGTGATTCTGAAGGAAGAGTACAGTAAGAGTGTAGTGGAGGTGAAGAGAGTTTCTGATAGGGTGATGATCGTGAAGGTGGAAGTTGAAGGGATGATGATAAATGTCATCAGTGCCTATGCTCCACAAGTTGGCTGTGAGATGGAGGAGAAGGAAAGATTCTGGAGTGAATTAGATGAAGTGGTAGATAGTGTACCTAGGAAATAATGATTGGTGTTTGGGGCAGACTTTAATGGGCATGTAGGTGAAGGGAACAGAGGTGATGGGTAGGCATGGTTTTAAGGAGAGGAATGTGGAAGGGCAGATTGTGGTTGATTTTGCTAAAAGGATTGAAATGGCAGCGGTGAACACTTATTTTAAGAAGAAGGAGGATCATAGGGTGACATATAAGAGTGGAGGAAGGTGCACACAGGTGGACTATGTGCTATGCAGGAGATGCAACCTGAGATTGGAGACTGTAAGGTGTTGGCAGGGGACAGTGTAGCTAGACAGCATCGGATACTGGTCTGTAGGATGGTTTTGGAGGCGAAGAAGAAGAGGAGGAGAGTGAAGACTGAAAGAAGAATAAGATGGTGGAAACTGAAGGAGGAAGAGTGTAGTGTAAGGTTCAGGGAAGAGGTCAGACAGAGGCTCAGTGGTGTTAAGGAGGTTGTTGGATGATTGGGCAACTACTGCAGGAGTGATGAGGGAGGCAGTTAGAAAAGCATTCGGTGTAACATCTGGAAATAGAAAGCAAGACAAGGAGACGTGGTGGTGGAATGAGGAAGTGCAGGAGAGCATAAGGAGAAAGAGGTTAGCAAAACAGAAGTGGGATAGACAGAGTGATGAGAAAAGTAGGCAGGAGTACAAGGAGATGCGGCAGCAGGTTAAGAGGGATGTGGCGAAAGCCAAGGAAAAGGCATATGAGAAGCTGTATGAGAGGTTGGACACTAAGGAAGGAGAAAAGGATTTGTACCGGTTGGCCAGGCAGAGGGACCGAGCTGGGAAGGATGTACTGCAAGTTTGAGCAGTAAAGGATGGAGAGGGAAATGTGTTGACTAGTGAGAAGAGTGTGTTGAGAAGGTGGAGGGAGTATTTTGAGCAGCTGATGAATGAGGAAAATCAGAGAGAGAGAAGGTTGGATGATGTGGAGTTGGTGAAGCAGGAAGTAAATAGGATTAGTAAGGAGGAAGTGAGAGCAGCGATTAAGAGGATGAAGAGTGGAAAGTCGGTTGGATCAGATGACATACCAGTAGAAGCATGGAGATGTTTAGGAGAGATGGCAGTGGAGTTTTTGACCAGATTGTTTAACAGGATTTTGGAAGGTAAGAAGATGCCTGAGAAATGTTGAAGAAGTGTGCTGGTACCGATCTTTAAGCATAAAGGAGATGTGCAGTCTTGCAGTAACTACAGGGGAATTAAGTTGATCAGTCACACCATGAAGTTATGGGAAAGAGTAGTGGAAGCCAGGCTGAGAGAAGAGGTGACCATCTGTCAGCAACAGTATGGTTTCATGCCGAGGAAGAGCACCACAGATGCCTTATTTGCTTTGAGAATGTTGATGGAGAAGTTTAGAGAAGGACAGAAGAAATTGCATTGTGTATTTGTGGATTTAGAGAAAGCGTACGACAGGGTGCCGAGAGAGGAGTTGTGGTATTGTATGAGGAAGTCAGGTGTGTCAGAGAAGTATGTGAGGGTGGTGCAGGACATGTATGAGGACAGTGTGACGGCAGTGAAGTGTGCAGTAGGAACGACAGACTGGTTCAGGGTGAAGGTTGGACTGCATCAAGGATCGGCCCTGAGCCCTTTCCTGTTTGCAGTGGTGATGGACAGGTTGACGGGTGAGGTCAGACAGGAGTCTCCCTGGACTATGATGTTTGCGGATGATATTGTGATTTGTTGTGAGAGTAGGGAGCAGGTTGAGAAGAGCCTGGAGAGGTGGAGATATGCGCTGGAGAGAAGGGGAAAGAAACTCAGTAGGAGTAAGACAGAATACATGTGTGTGAATGAGAGGGAGGGCAGTGGAGTTGTGCGGTTGCAGGGAGAAGAGCTGGAGAAGGTGGAGGAATTCAGGTACCTGGGGTCAACAGTGCAAAGTAATGGAGAGTGTGTTAGAGAAGTGAAGAAAAGAGTGCATGCAGGGTGGAGTGGGTGGAGAAGAGTGACAGGAGTGATTTGTGATAGTAGGGTATCTGCAAAAATGAAAGGGAAAGTTTATAGGTCTGTGGTGAGACCTGCAATGTTGTATGGATTAGAGACAGTGGCATTGAGTAAAAGACAGGCGGTGGAGCTGGAGGTAGCAGAGCTGAAGATGTTGAGGTTTTCATTGGGAGTGACAAGGATGGATAAGATTAAAAATGAGTTTATTAGAGGGACAGCGCATGTAGGATGTTTTGGTGACAAGGTGAGGGAGGCGAGATTGAGATGGTTTGGACATGTGCAGAGGAGGGACATGAATTATATTGGTAAAAGAATGCTGAGGATGGAGCCACCAGGTAGGAGGAAAAGAGGAAGGCCAAGAAGGAGGTTCATGGATGTGGTTAAGGAAGACATGCAGGTAGTTGGTGTGAAAGAGGCAGATGTAGAGGACAGGGTGGTATGGAGACAGATGATCCGCTGTGGCGACCCCTAATGGGAGCAGCCGAAAAAAGAAGAAGAAGAAGAAGAAGAAGAATCACTTTTGTAAGTCGCTCTGGAGTAGGGTGATTTTTACAATGTAAAATGTAAGTGTGTATCAATATTACAGGAGGCCAGAAAGTGCACTTACAATGTAGTACAGATTTAGAGCTAACGCACACTGAGCACCCACGCTCCTGATTGTGCGTTTCAAGCAATTGGATGTGTGTGTGTGTGTGTGTGTGTGTGTGTGTGTGTGTGTGTGTGTGTGTGTGTTTGTATGTGTGTATGGGAGTTAATCATAAAGTGCATTATCACTGGGCTCCAAAGCTAATCAGTCTGTAATCTACTATAAGGAAACCGATTATTTATACTTGCACACCATGCCATGTTCATCGTGTAGGCATACAATGGGGAGATTACAAACTAACAATGACAATAAAGTAACACACACACACACATACACAATGTACTCTGAAATGAAAGCATAGAACAAATAAACAATTGGACTTAAAAAGTAATCATGAAATCGTTTTGTTAAACAATATATAATAAACATTTTTGACTTATTAAATTAACCAACATTTATGCAGATACAACCTGTGAACACACTCGTGACATTCTTTCTAAGACCAAAATCAAATATTGTAAGGTTTTTCCCAACACTGTTGCAGAACTTCCCACAAATATGTTGAAGTCTACTTTGCTTTGCTTCATCTTGGTCATCCTAAAGTAGTTTGATGGGGTTTAAGTCTGGAGACAGTTCAATGATAGGGAAGTGGAAGCTCAATGGTTAAGGCTCTAGGTTACTGTTCAGAAGGTCAGGGGTTCAAGTAGCAGCACTCCCAAGCTGCCATTGTTGGGCCCTTGAGCAAGGACCTTATCTTACCCTGTTCCAGGTGTGCTGCATAATGGCTGATGGAATATCCTGAAATATCCATGTGACGAAAGAATTTTACTGTAGTTCTGACACAGCCTTAAGGTAGGTATTAGGTCATTATCTTGCTGTAGAATAAACCCCTGACCAACTAGACATATCCCAGAGAGAATTGCAAAATTCTGTGGTAGTAGTTTTGGTTCCAGCTGTCACTCACTCTCTGCAATTTGCAGATTCTGGATCCAGCAAAATATGGATGATCTGCTGTGGCAACCCCTAATGGGAGAAGCCGAAAGAACGTTTTATTTTTTTTATAATCATTAAATACATACATAAAAATCATTGATACACAATTTGTTCATTGTGATTTGTCCATGTAGTTTGAACAGATTTCATAACTGATAATGTAAACATTTAAATTTTATCGGCATTTGGCACTGCAGCTTACGGTGTTCTCAGTTATACAGCTGAGCAATTGAGAGTTAAGTGCCTTGCTCGAGGGCCCAGCAGTGGCCAATTGTTGGTGCTGGGATTTGAGCCCCTGACCTTCCGAGTAGAAGTCTGACATATTATCCACTGAGCTACCATTTCCTTTTTACAACAACAGTCAGGCATCAGTACCATTTGAAAGCTGCTGCTTAAGCAGACGAGAGGATAGTGGATATTACACCGGATCTTTTCACAGAGACTGTATTGTAAAGGTCACCATACAATGCCAGGAATGATATGATAATTACTCCGATCTCTCATGGAGATGCACGACTGCAACTTATAAGTGCTTGTCCATAATCAATAATCCTAATTTGCCACTCAGATGGCCACTGGACATGAAAAAATAATTATTTCACAGTCTGTTGGTGTGAAAATGCAGGACTGAGGGGTTCAGCAGCACACGAAGGCTTCGTTCTAATCAGAGACGATGCCACGGTAATTAAATTGAGCTCGTTTGAGATTAGCTTACATTGTGAAAATTGCTTCGCAGGATAGATGCAGAATAATGAAAAGCAAAAAGGGACTTTGCTGGAGTGTGAAACTTTGGTCTGCACCGAGAAGTTCTGTTCAAGTGGGTTGAGCACCTCAGGGTTTAGGAATTGCTCAAAGACTCAACAGTGGCTGCGGGTTTTAACTCATGCTTAACTGTACGCAAGAGCAAACATTTTCAAGGGTCAAATTTGCCCAAATTTCCAAGTATCCAAAATAGAAATTTATATATCCTCAGGTCATGTATTACCTTTGCAGAAGAGAAAAAAACTTTTTCATTACCATTTTGGTCTGATTCTGACCTGGTCTGGTCATCAATGTCTCAACTTCTGATACCATGGCTGGCTCTAGAAATTAGGGTACCGGTGGAAATTGGGCTACTGTTAGCCGAAGGAGGAGAAGGAGAGGAGGAAGACGTCTACAGAGACGGCAGGGAAAGGAGCAGTGCAGGAGAGTAGAGGTTCGGGTTGGTACTTTAAATGTTGGTACTATGATGGGTAAAGGGAGAGAGGTAGCTGATATAATAGAGAGGAGAAAGGTAGATATGCTGTGTGTTCAGGAGACCAAGTGGAAAGGGAGTAAGGCCAGGAACATTGGAGGTGGATTTAAACTGTTTTATCATGGTGTGGATGGAAAGAGAAATGGTGAATGGTGTAGGGGTGATTCTGAAGGAAGAGTACAGTAAGAGTGTAGTGGAGGTGAAGAGAGTTTCTGATAGGGTGATGATCGTGAAGGTGGAAGTTGAAGGGATGATGATAAATGTCATCAGTGCCTATGCTCCACAAGTTGGCTGTGAGATGGAGGAGCAGGAAAGATTCTGGAGTGAATTAGCTTTCACTTAGCTTTCAACTTTCTCATTACCATATTGGTCTGATCCTGACCTGGTCTGGTCAGCAATGTCTCAACTTCTGATACCATGGCTGGCTCTAGAAATTAGTCCTCTTAACTGTAATCCAGCAGGATACACTTTGTATAATTTTTTTATGATCACACTTTGTCTGACTTCTGTAATCAGATTTGTGCAGCAAGGGTTGCCCTCTTGTCAGGGTTTAAGCAAATTAATACACAATGCAAGTATATATATTTTTATGCCAATAGGATAGGAGATTGTTGAGCTAAATAAGCAGATTTCAAATCTGATGTGCTGTCACTTCTCTAATAAACCCAGAGGCCTAAAACATGAACTGCGAATACTGATGAAGCTATTAAAACCCGATAATTTCTGTGTCATAGTCAATTAAAATCAGCTTGCACTTGGTTGATGTCAGCTGGTGAGCATCTTCGTGAATCTGGAGCTCTGTGAAAGCTCAGCATCTCTTTATATCACACAGTCAACTGAGACGAAAAAAAAAAAAAAACAACACAGAAAAAACTGACCTCCAAATTCTTATGAGTGCACCCCTTGAGGTTAATTTCAGAACTGCATGCACATGTTTCACTCCATTGATGATGAGTGATTCCCCAGGCCTCTTGAAAATGAAAACCTTGAAAATTCATATGATGGAGCCACAGGAGTGTATTCTGAACTGAGGATTCTGACCATCAGTCACTGGGGCTCTGAACGACATTAAAGAAAGTGTCACAAATTGATGTAACCCATACAGGAGTGGACAAGGGCATTCCAAGGGATTGAGTGAAGAGGAACTGCCAGTTTTCCTTGATCAAATCATTTGGTAAATTAAGGCAAGCTGTTTGTCATTGGAAGGCATTGAAAATTCTACTTGTGTGATAAAGGTGGTCTCCACAATTGACCCAGCTGGTCCCAGCTCCTCTAACTCCAGAACAACTATTATCAAAGGCATTTGGACCACCTCTCAACATGGTTTAAAAAAAACTGAATTGGTAAATCTGTTGCACCCCATCTCCACTTGCCTGACCTTATAATTAACTACCACAACTTCATCAATTTGCTCTTGCCTCCTGGCGAGTTCACTTTGCACTTCATCTCCCAGTGCAAAATCATATAGTCAAGCGCCCCTGTTATAAATTCTGGATTGGCCTTTTCCCACCTCCACCAAATTCTCCAATGTGTGCAGTTTTTTCTTAGGATGTAGGACCTTTCATACTGCAAATAACAACGAATAAGCCACTTGTTCCGGTTCCATGCATATTCCATGAATATTCCATTCAACATTCACTTCCTATTCGCTGTATAATAATATCCACTCTCCTGGGAAGATGTTCCACTTGATTGTGTGGAGATTTATGCTCATTTAGCCACATGGGTGTTAGTAAAGTTTGGAACTGAGGTAGGTGAGGTGAGGAGGCCTGGGGTGCAGACCTTGGGGTGAGTTCCAATTTATCCTAAGGATTTCCATTAGGGTTGGTCTTCCATTCCAACCCATGTAAATATCTTTGTGCTGGAACATGTTTTGATCTGCTAGTTCAAGTAAAGTGAAAATGGAATGCATCCAAAGACATCTTATACAATTGTGTGTCTCTAGCTTAGTCAGGTGTCCTAATACAGCTTTCCATATAATGAACACAGTGCCTTGGTCTGTCAGGACTTCTTTTAGGATTCGGACTCAGGGGTGATAACATGGAACAGTGCTATGATATGTTGCGTAAAGGCAATACTTTCAGGTTTTGCATTACATGGTCCACCGAAAAACTATAAAACTAAGATTTTGTGCAGTCCATTCTCCCCCATGTGGCCAGATGTGGTCAAGAGGAATTCTTTTAAAAGGGACCTCGATTGTGGTAATGAATGGAAAGGGGTGGCTGGAAAGTTCTTCAATATCTGATATTTGCAAAATGCTTCACATTACCTACAAACACTGCTTCAAATACTAGCAATGAGATATTTTACGGGGTTGTCTTGACCTACATGCTTCACTATTAGGATAGAGAGAGCTGCCTGAATTAACAATTTCTGCTTGGAGACGTCTTGGAGCTGCTCAACGTATATGAATAGGCAACATGCAGAAGTGCTGATGGTGCTGTTCCAGGGTGCACTGGACCAACTGCTAAATAAACCGTTTTTAAACCAGTGGTTAGGACTCCATCAAGTTAAATCTTCCTGAAGGTTCAGAAAAAGAAAACCTGGAGGCAAGTTTGTGACTAGTCAAAAAAAATAATTTTCATTTCCATCATTTTACTTTCATTTTATATAATGTTGTATTTTTGTAATAACTGTGAGCAATTATTAAGTTCAGAAGTTACAAATAAGTTTCAGTTTTGCTTATTACCTCATCAGCTCTTTTGATTACTTGTCAATATAAAAACTTTCTTTTCGGCTTCTCCCGTTAGGGGTCGCCACAGCGGATCCTCCGCACGTTTGATTTGGCACATGTTTTACGCTGGATGCCCTTCCTAACGCAACCCTCCCCAATTTATCCGGGCTTGGGACCGGCACTAAGAGTGGCTGGGGACGGTTCCCTGACCGGGAATCGAACCCGGGTCGCAGCGGTGGGAGCGCTGCATCTTAACCACTAGACCACCAGGGGACCAATTACTTGTCAATATAACACGTAACAAATGTATCAATACTGCCCTCTACTGGAAAAGATACATTGGCGCACTGATACCTAATAAGAATTTATGTACACATACGCGTACAAAAGAGGAAAGGAAGAGTCAGCATTTATTGTTTGTGGTGACTTACTGTATTATGTTATTATCAAATTGTCCATTTGATTTTTTTTTTCGGTGTTTTATTTTTGTATGTTCATTGACAGAAACAAGTGCATATTGTAAGAGGTACTGAAAAAAAAAGGGATTAAAAAATCTAAAGATAATCAATAATCGAAATCTTTAAAAGTCTTGTCTCAAAAATCTTTTCAAAAATAAAATGACACAAAATTTCTTTTGACAAGAATCTGTATAAATGAAGCTATGCCACAATTCCACAAATTTCTGTTTGTATTGAGCGCATGCTAATTTAAATTGAACCAACATGGCTACCATTCCATTCTGTCTGGACTGCGGCTCATTGGAACGACTTTGCCGTACAACAAGACAATAAGCTGAAGTGTAAGTCCAGCTCTGTAGGAGTTCTTTAGATAGTCGTCTGGAGTGTTAGGTATCATGGAATTTGTTGCACAGAAACAAAAGGAACATGCATGTGTTTCTCAGAAAAGAAAGAAGATATTATATTTGCTAATGTGAATATAAAATCACATTACTACATTTTTATTTAACCTCACTGTTGATCCATAAGAGCTGAGCCAAAATCCAGCGTATAGAGGCTGAGTGAATGTGGTGTGGACTCTGTGGAGGAGCTTCATCATATCAGAGACGTTGTAGAAAGACAGAGTTCCTGCACTGTGATCCACATACACTCCTATTCTGGAGGATGATGGAACTCTAAGATCGGTCTTAACATTGTCGTGCCAGAACAAGACAGAAGAAGAAGAACACTGCAGACTCCAGGACTGATCATTGTATCCAAACAGACATTCATCACCCCGTCCTTTCCTTCTGATATCTTTATATGAGACTGATATAAACACACTTCTCTCACTTTTCCACTCCACCTCCCAGTAACAGCGTCCACACACACTCTCTTTACTCAACACCTGGCTGTAGTAGTTGAATCTCTCTGGATGATCAGAGTACGGCTGCCTTGTTTTACTATAGGTCACCACTCTGTTCTTCTCAGACAAAATGAGGTGATCGTGTAGTGTTTTGGGATCCAGAGTCAGATCACAGAAATCTAAACACATGAACAATGGAAATGTTAGATAATATGTTTAGATGTAGAGTGAGATGGCAATCTGTGAGTATCTTTGTGTGTTTTACACGTACGGTGCAGAAAATCTTCTCTGCTCTTCGGTTCTGAGGGGAAAAACATCTGAACTGCTGCAACTGTGGAGTCACAGAAACAAAATGGAGGCTGAAAAAGAAGGTGCTGTAAAAGGCACAAACAAATAAAAGTGATACGTGATACAAAGTTGGCATTTGTATCATAATGCACCATTTCGAACATATTTGCAAAGCATATATATATATATATATATATATATATATATATATATATATATATATATATATATATATATATATATATATATTATTATATGCATTATACTTTTATTATCTAGAAAGCGCCCAATCATTTGTGACCAATATTTTAGAGGAAGGCAACGGAGGAGGTTTATGGATGTGGTGATGGAAGACATGCAGGTAGAGTTGGTGTGAAAGAGGACAGGGTGGTATGGAGACGGATGATTCGCTTTGGTGCCCCCTAGTGGAAGCAACCAAAAGGAAACGTTATATATATATATATATATATATATATATATATATATATATATATATATATATATATATATATATATATATATAGTTAGATTTCTCTTTGCTAAACTGTTTCTTAAGCGTGTTGTCTCAGCACCACTGCTGCTACGTGAATATGACATGTAACAACACTGGAATACAGATAACATATATAGTTATTTGACTGAAAACACACTCAAATAGTGTTTGACCCTAAATTCTGTGTCTTCCTTTATGTGCTACATAAAAATGTCAAGGTTGCCCAACTTCACAGTTTCTCTCACCATGTTTAGGGAATTTGGTCAACTCTTTCACTGAGAATTCCTCGAGTTGCTTTTTCAGATCAGAAACAGATTTCCTCACGTCATCAAATGAAAGATGTTGATTGACAGTGATGCTGGATGAGTCCTCACATTCAAAAGATACTCTTAGAGACTGGAAACTCTACAAAGGAAAAAAAAAGAACATCACAGAGAATAAGAAAGGTGGCAAAATAGAGTGTGTAAATCAGAGAGTGTGTGTGTGTGTGTGTGTTACCTGGAGGAAATGGATGTGATCATGTGTGTGTGAAAGCTGCTCCAGCTCAGTGATTCTCCTCTGAAAATCAGAAATCTCCTGCTCCAGTTGCTCCAGGAGTCGTTCAGCTCGACTCAGTTCAGCCTTCTCCTGATCTCTGATCAGCTCCGTCACCTCCGAGCGCTTTTTCTCCAAGGAGCTGATCATCTCAGTAAAGATCTTCTCACTGTCATCTACTGCTGTCTGTGCACTGAGCTGTTAGGACACACACAATTTCAAACTGACCCACCACTCCATCCCTTACTGTGATTCACTGTGTTTGTGTGTAACTACTCACTTTAAAATTGTTCACAGCCTGTTTGAGCTCCTGCACCTTTTTCTGCTTCTGCTGGATTCTCTGCTGGGATTTCATCTGCTCCTCCTTCAGTTCAGTCTGAGGGACACATTCATTATGAAATTATGAGTTTTGTAGCTGTAATAATCCTAAACACCAACATGTATGTAAGTATGTGTTAGAGTTTGTTATAATACTCTGTAGTGGTTATGGTTTATGGCATCCTTCAGACACCCTTATCCAAACTAAGTTAAGAACCTTGTTCAAGAGCCCCAGCAGTGGCAGTTTGCTGGTGCTGGGATTAACATTAGATTACATTTACAGACAACGTCTTACATTTATCCAATGCAACCGAGCAGCTAATTCTTTGCTCAGGTGCGGCAACTTGGCGTGGCTAAGATTTGAACTCACAACTATCCGGTAGGTGGTTCGTGGACTCATGAACTTCTTGATCAGATGTCTAAGATCTTAACAGCTGAGCTACTACTTCATATAATATTTTAAATATGTGTGTGTCGTGTTCATTATACTGTTTAAACAACAATTTTCTCAGTTGCTTTGAAGCATTTCTCAAATTATTCTTAAAATTTGTAAACCAGTAAGTGGAAGTTCAATTTGATTCAAGTTTATTTATATTGCGCTTTTAACAATGAACATTGTCTCAAAGCAGCATTACACAGATAATGTGGTGATTACAAGTAAATAGGTTCTTTATAAGTGTAAGTTTGTCCCTGATGAGCAAGCCAGTGGTGACTGTGGCGAAGAAAAACTCCCCAGGATGGCATAAGGAAGAAATCTTGAGAGAAACCAGACTCAAGAGGAACCCCATCCTCATCTGGGTTGCACCGAATGTCCATTTATTGCAGATATACAATGTTGTGGGGTGCAGTGATGGTGATCAGAATCAAACTGTAGTCCTGAGTCAATGTAGCAGACTGTTGACATTAACTACAGTCCAAATCCATCCTCAAAGCTCCCGTTCTTACTCCGGAATTTCATGGAACCACCCAAGGCGTTGATGAGAAACCGTCCCCAAGCTGCACAAAGTGGTATCCAAATGAAAAGAAAATGGGTGTGGATTTCCGTCATTTTCTTGAAATCCTTAGTTCATTTTTTCAAAAGTAAATATTTGTAACAATGAACATCTCATTGCCATCAGAATGACACGTCCTTTTGTCATTGTTCACAGACAAGATTGTCAAAAAAGGGTTAATCATATTGTCAGTATGATGTTGTACGATTTCAGTCTTTCCTGATGTCGGGTTTGGATTATGGTGATTACAGTTTTTCTCATTATTATTTGCAAACCAGTAAGTGCAAAACCTGCAAACCAAATTTCTCAAAACAAATTGTACACATTGGAACACATTGGATTTCTTGCAAAAGCCTGTCATTTTCTCAAAATCATTAGTTCGTCTATCAAAAGTAAGTATTTGTGTCAATGAACATCTCAGTCCTACCAGAATGAAGTCCCTTTGACTTAAATTCTGTAAATTCACAACTTTGTTATTCCTTCTGTTTGGCATCTATGAATTTCAGCAGCACAAATTCATTGATTTGATTGGATATTTGATTTACATAGATTGCAAGACAGGAGTCACACTTTTACTGTAATATACTGGTCTGTTCGTTTCTAAGTTGCTCATCCATTTTCAGAAATTTTAATTTGTAAATTTGTAATTGTTGCCAAATGAAGGTTCACGGGATTCATCTTTGACCTGTTTTAGAGAACTGGTTGATCATTGGTTGATCCCTTGATGCCGTTCACTCGCCTTTATTAGTGACATTCAAGATTTATCTGCACAATTCATCAATTCATATACCAAAAAAAGTTTAATAGAACTTTTATAAGACAGATGACGACAACTGGTTTAACCGTTTTGCATTCAATGACTTATGCAATGTACTGATGCCGAGATGTTTTGTGGAATAAAACCTGTAGGAAACGGCACACAACTGTACAAGATCAATTTACGAATGTGCAAAGCTTTCACAATTGGATCAAACCAAAGAAAAATTGACGTGGAGGTTGAACAAGTACTTTTAAGTAATCTGGCAAAACATTCCAGAGCAACCAATTGACTAAATTATACTGTTATATATGTTATTTGTCAGAAATAAACACTGTCACAGACTCAACAGTGCATCGGGAAACTAACTGGTAAAAAAGAGATTAAGGTTGGAATTACATGAATGGGGAACGTTTGCGTGAAGATGGAATGAGGAAAAGATGGACAAGGTTTTTAGGTCAGATCGCTAACTCAAATGTAGTTTCGCAGTATTAAAAATCAAACTATATCTAGGTTACTTCTAAAAATAAAGGTAAAAGGAAATGTAGGTAGGACAAAGCCCAGTATGAACAAGCCCATGTAAATTCACATGAAGTAGGGTGTGTACTCGAAACCAGGTGAAGGTATTTGGCAATTGAGCAAGTGTGGCAAAGATTAGGCATGTTCGAATTCATAACCTGCAGTTTATTTTGCAGAATAAAGCTTGATTATCTTCACTATCTTCATCTTTTTCTTTTGGCTGCTTCCATTAGGGGTTGCCACAGCGAATCATCTGTCTCCATACCCCCCTGTCCTCTAAATCTGCCTCTTTTAAATCAACTACCTGCATGTTATTCCTCACCACATCCATAAACCTCCTTCTTGGTCTTCCTTTTTTCCTCCTTCCTGGTGGCTCCATCCTCAGCATTCTCCTACTGATATACCCCATGTCCCTCCTCTGCACATGTCCAAACCATCTCAATCTCGCCTCCCTCACCTTGTCTCCTAAACGTCCTACATGCGCCGTCCCTCTAATGAACTCGTTTCTAATTCTGTCCATACTCATCACTCCCAACGAAAACCTCAACATCGTCAGCTCTGCTACCTCCAGCTCCACCTTCTGTCTTTTACTCAATGCCACTGTCTCTAATCCATACAACATCGCAGGTCTCAACACAGTTCTATAAACTTTTCCTTTCACTCTCACAGATACTCTTCTATCACAAATCACTCACTCTTCTCCACCCACTCCACCCTGCCTGCACTCTTTTCTTCACTTCTCATTTCTCATCTTCTAACACAGTCTCCATTACTCTGCACTGTTGAAATTGTTGAAAAACTATTAAAAAACTATATTTGACTATATGTAATGAATTTATATTTCCACTAGAAAGAAAAGTTTTGCCAATGCTAGACGTAATGTGAAAAAATTTAAAAATGTGCGAAGTACTGGTAGTCAAAACAAATATCGAAGGAATACATTTTTTTATTCGTACCATGGTAAGCCTTGGCAGAGAACATGTGGAGGTATTTGGGGAAAAAGTTCTCAAAAAATATAATAAAGGTTACAATTACAATAGGCCATAAGGGTTAAGAACTACAACTATAGTCAGCACTCTGTCTTTCTCGATTGGTTACTATATTAGATCTTTCTGATGAGTACACCAAGCTAACCACAACTAACTATTATATAAGTGCTGCAAGACCTGGTTTTATTGATTATAGTTGGCTCCCTGAATGGCACACTAAAATTCTTATCTGGTTCGGAAGCTGGGTTCAGCAATGATATTGGGCCCCCTGGAGCACAGAGGGTGAAAGGCCTTGCGAGTGGCAACTTGGCGATACCAGGGCTTAAACCCCCGATTTAGTAATCCAGCACCTTAACCACTGAGCTTGGTGGTGTGGAGATGGAAATACCCCAGGTTTAAATACCTGGCCAGCAATATAAGAGGTGGTATCAAAAGTTTTTAAAACTAATGGTGCTAAACAATGCTGTTCTGACCACATGCGGGACCATTACGATTGTTCCCACGATTTCATCAAGTTACAACAAAGAGGAAGTGTAAAAATCTGGGCAAGTCTGCCACCGAGATGTTTAACCTGACATACTTTTGAAATATGGCGATGTTGCAACAAGATTGCAAAAGGTGCTTGACACGCTTCGAAAAAAGAAGTGTCAGGAACGCTGGGGGGCGCTGTATTGCTGTGCAAGGGGACCGTTTTGAAGCTGATAGTGTGTAAGCGCAAATAAATGAAGTACTTTATTGTAAAACTTTTCTTTTCAGCTTCTCCCGTTAGGGGTCGCCACAGCGGATCCTCCGCACGTTTGATTTTGGCACATGTTTTACGCTGGATGCCCTTCCTAACGCAACCCTCCCCAATTTATCCGGGCTTGGGACCGGCACTAAGAGTGGCTGGAGATGGTTCCCTGACCGGGAATCGAACCCGGGTCGCGCTGCATCTTAACCACTAGACCACCAGGGGACCTCCACTTTATTGTAAACAGAGTTAATCTCTAAACTTTTTGATACCACCTAGTACATCACACTGAGACTTCTTTAGCAAATGATGAGCTACTACTGGTGTCAATGAAGACTTTTATGATCTTTTTATGTTTTCTACCATTTCTGTCATTGATGATGGCCAAGACTGGATCTGAAAACCCATTACTTGTTAGTGTAAGAACAGAGACAGATAGATGGACATTCATTCAATTGGTGATTGATTTACAAGCAACCCAGAGGTTTGGGATCACCTGGATTTACAGAGCACACATACTGTATGATGATCTTGGACATAGTAGACTTTTTTATATAATAGTAGAAGGAACTACTTTAGAAGGAACTAAATTGTTTTTTTTGTTTGTTTTTTTGGCAATGTATAAATGACGAAAGAAGATAAGGAGAAGTAAACCAGCAGGAATTTCAAATTCAACCGGTTTCCACCAGGAAATTCACAATGATTAGCAGAAGAATGTTGTATATGGTTGAAAATGTTGATTTGTATTTACACAGCATGCATATTACCTACGTACCATGGACTTGTACACACTAGTCTTTTTTTCGAAGCACATATTAACAATATCACCCACACTGGCTTCCTGTTAATAGAGAAGACCGTTTAAAACCATGCTTTTTCTTATAACCCGGGTCGTTCTTACTGTATCTATCAGACCTACTTTTAACATACACTCCTTCTCAAACTCTTAGATCGATGTCCTCATTGTCCTTAGTTGTTCCTTGTAGGCGTTTGCCATCTATGGGATCTCACTTTTAAAACTCATTTGAAAACGCATCTTTCCAGGCAGGCACATCAGCGACACTGTATACATACATCTTTTTGGGTTATTTAAGTTGTTGTTGTTAATTGTTTGAATGTTTTTAACAATAGTAGAAGGAACTACTTTAGAAGGAACTAAATTGAAATTTTTTGCGTTTCAACTATGTTTTGATTCAACTGCTGGTAAAAATGTACCCACAAAGACATATATAACACTTGGTTAGGTACAGTGGTGGACAGTAACAAAGTAAATGTAATTTGTTACTGTACTTAAGTAGATCACCAACATATTGTTCATCATCAGTTCAGCAGTAAGCAGAACATTTAGAAAGGTATAAATGATGGAAGAAACTCCAGACTCGAACTCGCCACAACACACATGACCTTTTTTACATACGATTTTTTTTTCAAGTAGTTGAAAAGAAGGTTTTGGCCTCATCATAATTCTTATAGATATTAATCAGTGTTTAAATCATTAATTTGATTCTATTAATAGATCAGTGTGTTAAGAGTCTTGTGGCAAAAATGATAATAGGAACATTATAGCTGTAATAAATCTTAGTACTTTGAATACATTTGAAAGCAAATGCTTTTGTACTTTTACTCAAATGAAAGTTTAAAGGGACACTTTTAATGTAGTCATATTTTATCTTCTGTATCTCTACTTTAACTTGACTACATGGTTTGCGTATTTTGTTTGTGTACGTCCACCAATGGTTAAGTACTAGGTTAAAACAGTTCAAATCCTTCTGCCAAGCAACATTTAAAAATTTTGATGAGATCCTTAAAATGTTCTTTCTATGACATATGAATATATAAGAATATATATTTATTTAATTAATTATGGCTTACACGTTTTCAGTTCTCACCTGCTTTTTGGCTCTTTCTGATGCGACAGCGACTGTTTCGTGATTTCTATGCTCATGCATCACACAGAAAAAACAGAGAAAGCGTTTGTCAGTACGACAGTAGCTCTCAAGCAGTTTATCGTGCTGTGAGCAGATCTTCTGTTGTAGATTTCCGGAAACTTCGACTAACTTGTGCTTTTGCAAGGCAGGGAGTTCATAATGAGGTTTCAGATGAGTTTCACAAAAGGAGGCTAGACACACCAGACAGCACTTGACAGCTTTGTATTTCTTCTCAGTGCACAAATCACACTCCATGTCTCCAGGTCCAGCATAAAAGTAAGCAGGAGAAGCAGCTCGGACTTCAGTCTTCTTCAGTTTCTCCACCACTTTAGCCAGCATGTTGTTCCTGCGTAGAACAGGCCTTGGAGTGAACGTGTCTCTGCACTGAGGACAGCTATAGACACCCTTCTGATCCTCCTGATCCCAGCAGTCATTAATACACACTCTACAGAAACTGTGACCACACGGGATAGTCACTGGATCATTCAGGAGAGAGAGACACACTGGACAGCTGAACTGATCCTGATCTATTAAAATACTGGCCTCTGCCATTTTTCTGCACTCCTTCACTGACTGAGAGAAAGAGAAAATGAGGGGAATTTATTTTCCTGCAAAACAGAGGAGTGGCTTTGTGTGTGTGAAAGAGAGAGAGAGAGAGAGAGAGAGAGAGAGAGAGAGAGAGAGAGAGAGAGAGAGAGAGAAAATCTGAGAACTAAACTCAACACGTTTATGCTCAACTTAAGGTAGATATTTATTTCTCCGGTGTAAGATTACAAACTAAATTGTACTACAGTAATGTAACAATGTCTCTCTTAACACCAGCAAAATGAAGGGAATGATATTGTTCACATTACTAATAAGTAGTGACGGGTCGTTCATGAACGATTCGTTTATTTTAAACGTCTTTAATGTGACTCAGTAGAATGAGTCGTCTCAAATAGCGATGCGTTCATTTTCTACTGGACGCCATGAGAAAAGCAACTCAAAATCTCTGTAGGCTATGCGCGAAACAGAAATTTGTAATGTACCTCTCGACTCTTCTAGTCGTAATTGTTCATTCTTTAATCATGTGTCTCCCATACATACGCTATGCAGTGCAATACACAGGAAACTATTATTGGAACTGTAGTATATGTTTGTGTATGTACACGTGTTGGGGGATCTACCCATTAAAAATGTACCATTTTATGTCATTTCTGATCAAAGGAATAAAATGAAATAAATGACTCAAAAAAAGATTTAGTAATTTTAATGAATGAGATTCAAAGAACCAAAACACCGAAATGATCTGATCTTCCCCTGACTACTGATGACCTTACTTAGTTCCTCTATAATCATTGTCAAGACCAGGGTTCAAAACTGGCGTCGTCTGTGTGCCACAAGAGGGAAAGTGGACCCCAAGTGCAAAAAAGGACTCGAGATTTAGCAGAGTCCATGTTTCAGTTTATTTTTTTGAAGCAGATGTCAGAAACATTGGGAGGGAGGGAGGCAAAGTACAAACAGTCCACTGAAATAGAACCAAAAAAATAAAAGAAGGCATAAATAAAAGCACTCTGAAAGGCACAAATAAAAAGCTGCAAAACACACCAGTAGAAAAGTAGCAAAGTAAAGAGGCAAGCAAGAAAGAGAAAGACTTGCTCTTACTTGGATACACATGGTGGGTTAGGCAAAACAAAAAACCAAGCAAGAAACGGACAAACAAAAATACATACAGTACCCTTGTGATAGGAAACAGTTGCTCTGAAGCACTGGGCGTGATGGAGGATTTTAGGAACAGTCTGGCGACATCTGGTGGGGTAGGAAAGTTAGGACACCAACAAAATGCAAAAAAAAAAAAAAGAAAAATGGAAGAAAAGGTTGGAACAGACTGGAATCCTGACAAACATAAGAAGTGCCTGCCAGGGTTTCTATTTCTTGCAGAAGTTGAGGAAGTGTGAACTGCACCATTAAACCTTTATTAACTTCTACCACAAAAACATAAACCCCTCCCTTTACCATTTTTCATAGATAATATGCTATGAAATATGAGAAGGTGCAATCAATCTATGATGGTAGTTTCTCCAACCACAACTGCAAGGGATGATAAGAACTGGAATCATATGCAACAATCTCTGAGATATACAGGAAATCAGAACAGTTTTTTCCTGCATGCTGCCAGTCACCTAAACAGCCTGTTTACGTCTTATTTGCATTCTTATAGTGATCTTCGAGTCACCATATGCTTTGTTAAGAAAGTTTGAGGTAAAAATAAATTCGCTTCAACCGATTTGTTGTTCTGTCCTAATAAGTGTCAAAATGTGTCCTGTTCATCAGCCGCACATTAACAACAATTCTTGAGTTTTCAAGATATATATATATATATATATATATATATATATATATATATATATATATATATATATATATATATATACAGGTAACCATACATTTGAATTTATGGCATTAAGGACATTATGCCATTTACCCTTATTCAGGGTGACTTACAACCAAGCAGTTGAGAGTTCACTGGCTCGAGTTCCAAAGCTGGTAGCTCTTCCAGTATGGCAGATGTCGCACTCTGCTTCATGGTGATGATAGCGGAAATCATGGCACAGTCCTTGCAGGTGCAATCGCTTCAGTCCACTGGATGCAGTTGCTTGATTTGCTCCTCCAGCATCAAAACCAGCTCCTTCTTCAGGTTCTTGACCAGGGAGTTATTTAGGAAGGAAACTGGAGGACGATCTATTCATCCTCTGCGATAGTCTCCTGCTCCTGGTCCATTAGGATGGAGATATCACCAACAAGTAGAGGAGCAAGAACAGATACACCTTTGTTCAGTCATGCAGGAAGCCAGGTGGAGTAGAACTGCTAATTTCCTGATGGATACTGCTTTCAGGATAATGATGTATTCAGATGAAGCTCAAGCTTTGGCTTGCTTTGGCAGTCCATCTTGGAAAGCAGCTTAATCGGAGTCATATAATCACCAGGGAAACACGTTTCTGACCGTGTAGTATCCAATTGCAGAAGAGGAATGCATTTCAAATCACATTATTAGTTGTTACCCAAAATAGGATTCACTCAAGGTTTTTCCTTATCAGTGTTACCTCTTGCTTGATTATCCACCCCCAAATCAAAGACTTAATCAGTGGTATACTTGTAACCATTTTTTATATTTTTTAAGGATTTTGCATGTTTAACATAGAGAACGTTAACTTACAGTAGTTCTCATAATTGGATTCATCTATTTGTAGTAGGGCAGTCTAGGTACCGCCCTAGTAAACGTGGTTGTTACTTAGGTACCGCCCTTTTTCGCCTGAATGACTGGTGTGACAGCCTATTGGCTGCCGTTCCAGGCATATTTAAGACGTAGTTTATGCCACCTGAGTGTGCATGATACAATCATTGTCGGTTGTGGGCGTATGTACCTAGCTGTTTGGCTAACATTGCTGCTAATGTTTATGCAGGTTGTGTTTAGGGTTGGTGCGACGTTGCTGTTGGTTACAGGCTGTCTTTCACTCCAGGTATGTTAATTCCAGTGGATTAATTTTTGTTGCGGTGTGACTCGTAACTTATGCTTTGATCATATTGCAGTCTGTGTATGCACTGATGGAACACCTGCATATTTGCAGTTCGTTGATTTTGGATAAAACTGCGAGTAACTGAACCTGTGTGCGAGCTACTTCTGGGTATGTATATCTAGTCCCTTAAACATTATTGGGTTGGTGTCTTTGACTGATTTGCCTTCATTTTTGTCTATTTTAGTGGGGGTAATTGCTCGCGAGCATTTCTTTACTGTGGACTGCAGGGCAAATAAGTTACCCCTTATACAACATTAAGACTGCACTGTTTGTTCTGCTGCTATTTTTTTTTGTTTGTTTTATTACTTTGACCATTTGTATTGCATTTGTCTGTTTCTGTTTCGTTGCTCCACGCTCATGTTGGTGGCTTAAAGGAGGGCTAGTTCGAGCTGTCACTTAACAGGAGATGTGCCGTTATCGGCGCATGTTTAGCCCTTCAGTTATCTTCTTTAGTTTTTCTCCTTGATTAACGTGTTGGTTTTTTTGTGATTTTGATTTGAAAGCTGATTATTTTTGGTTGTTTTGTTTTTTTTCCTTTTTTGATTTTGTTCGTTTTTTTTTTTTAAACCCTTTGTTGAGCCATTGTGACTAGGTTTATGAGCTTTTGGTTCAAACCTAGCGGAGTTCCAGCCTCTGTTTGACCATTTGTGGCCAGTAAACGGTCCATACTTGTCATCCATGGTTTGAACTTGATCCAATGCAAATTGTTTAATTGTATGTTATAATTAATTGTGTTTGTGTTTTTTTTTTTTTTCAGGAGCTGAAGGCCTCCAGTGAGGGAAGCTAGCGGTTTTGACCCTGTGGTGGTGGTGTTTCTCTGTTTTTTTCCGTGACCATTGCATCTCCCTCACTTAGAGCGTGTGCGTGGAACTTGGGTGAGTGGTGTGTCTTAAGATACTCACTGTGCAGCTAGCCACCCTACTGGTAAGCCTCAGCCTGAAAGTATTTTATTTCCTTTATTTCATTTCTGCCTGGTCAACAGGTTTTTTTTTTACATTTTAACTAATTATCCTTATTGTGAAATAAGTGTTTTTGTATTTATATTTGTCTTCTGTGTTTAGTGGAAACAAACCTGTGTGCTCTATTTTGGGTTTAAATTTCCCCGTTCATAGAAATGGGGTGGTGTAGTCTGCTTTTTGTTCTAGTTGTACACTAGTGTTAATTCTTACCAATTACCGTCCCGCCACATATTGTATGATTCCACAGTACTGAAATTCTAGCATGGTACACCAAAGACCCAAAATCATAACAGAAAATCTACACAAATGCAATAAATAAACAAAACCAGCTCAGAAGTTTCTTACAAGCCAAAACATGAAAACGTGCCCGGATCTGGAAGTTCCGACAACTGTGCTTGACACAGTTTCACCACTAGATACCGCCAGTTTGCCTTTTATTCCCTACCCACTGCTCCCAAAGTGGTGCTTATGGTTACCTCTTATTTATACCCCTGTAAAAAAGGACGTCATTTCATAATTGAACAGTCATGTCATAATTCCTGTTTCTTGCCACCCATGTGTATGAAAAATGTATGGAAAGATGGAATACGCTTAATTTTTTTTTTGTACTTGTATTTATTAAGTTATATGTTTAACAAGGATAATGTTTGTGTTGTGTTCGAAATTTGTTTTATACCCCTAAGAGCCAACTACAGTTTTTGTTTTTTTGTTTTTTCTTTTAATCAAAAAATGAAACAAAGCCACTTTTTCCACAGCATTCCTCAACATGAACAGACACAGAAGGGGGGACTTAAAAACTGTTAAAGACACAGGTGGAAACACAATTACACAGGTTTGTGAATGGAGGGTGAGGCTGGAGGAGACAAGCGGTGAGAATCACACACCTTTTGGAAATTTGTCTAATCTGTGTTCTCTTTTGCAGTGATCAGAGGCAAAGGATAGAAGTGAGAGAAGTTCTGGTTCTGCCAAAACGTTTTGCCGATCCACTACTTCCCAGAACCGAAAGCTCTCCTACAGTAAGATCAAGGAATATAGCTGTGATGTTCAGTAAAAAGATTGTAGAACAAATTAGTTAGTGGCTATTAAAAAATTGAAAAAAGCATGGAAAATTAAATTTTTTTACCACTAGGAAAATAATGAAGTTCCAGTAAACTGGAAATGTTTTGAATCAACCTGGAAAAAGAAGTGTCCCAACTCAATGTGAAGAGAATGGTTCAAGTGGCCAATGAGTTAACTACATGTCATCCAACTCAACAATTAAAAGTAAGTGATGATATAATTTGAACATTTCCTTTTATAATATATATATATATTCCATTTTAATCATGTCATGTCTTACAGGTCATTTCCAAAATTTCCTTTTTAATAATCATAAATTGTATAATCCATTTAATTGATCAAATGGATTTGTTGTTTATTCTGGATCAGCATAGAACCAACATAAAACCAGCCACCCAGTTGATCCCAAATCCGGCGTAAAGAGGCTGAGTGAATGTGGTGTGGACTCTGTGGAGGAGCTTCATTGTGTCAGAGACGCTGTAGAATTCAATTCAATTCAATTCATTTTTATTTGTATAGCGCTTTTAACAATGAACATTGTCTCAAAGCAGCTTTACACAGATAATGCGGTGATTAAAAATGAATATGTTCTTTATGAGTAAGTTTGTCCCTGATGAGCAAGCCGGTGGCGACTGGCGACTGTGGCAAGGAAAAACTCCCCGAGATGGCATAAGGAAGAAACCTTGAGAGGAACCAGACTCAAGAGGGAACCCATCCTCATCTGGGTTACACCGAATGTCCATTTGTGGCGGGTATAAAATGTTGCGGGGTGCAGTGATGATGATCAAAAGCGAAGTGTATTTCTGAGTCAGTGTAGGAGACTGTTGACATCAGTGTAGGAGACTGTAGAAGGACAGAGTTCCTGCACTGTGATCCACATACACTCCTATTCTGGATGGTGATGGAACTCTGAGATCAGTCTTAATGTTGTTGTGAAAGAAAGAAAGAGGTGAAGAAGAACAGCGCAGAGTCCAGGACTGATTGTTGCGTCCAAACCTACACTCGATATCTCGTCCTTTCCTGCTGATATCTTTATATGAGACTGATATGTACACACCTTTATCACTGCTCCACTCCACCTCCCAGTAACAGCGTCCACACACACTCTCTTTACTCAACACCTGAATGCAGGAGTCAAATCTCTCTGGATGATCAGAGTACCACTGCTCTATTTTACTATATCTCACCACTCTGTTCTTCTCAGACAGAATGAGGTAATAATGAGCTGTGTTGAGATCCAAATTCAGATAAGAGAAATCTAAAATAAAATAGAAAACAAACTGAACAATGAGAACAGAATATATATCTATATATATTTTTGTTATCTGTTATTATATCTTTATATATGTCTGTGAAACATACATTTCAGAAAGTCATCCCTGTTCTCTGGCTCTGAGCAGAACAACTGAACTGTGGAGGTGGAAATAAAGTGGTCAGATGATAAAACTCATAAAATCAGAGATTGATATCAATCATCATATACGTGTGTACATCAGAAATGTGTGTAGGTCATGTACAAGTCTTCAGTCTTGAAGCACCAGAGTGCAGAGTTTTTAAGCTCAAACACAAATTCGTTCACATCAGCAGTTCAACATCAAGACTGGAATCAGGTGAATGTTAAAAACCCTGAACTGTGCAGAACTTTGATGCTCAGAAATGAAGACTGACCCCTCGACATTACATCAGGTGGGAAGTAACAAAGTACAAATACTGTAAATAAGTAGATTTTTCTGGTATCAGTATTTTACTTTTCTATTTGGTAAACCGTTTTCCGGACGTATTTCTTGTCATTGCGCAGCTTTTTCAATCCACTGGTGTATCATTTCCTGTCTCTCACACACCACAGATGTAGACTAGTTTACGAAGCTCACAATGAGCAAGACAGAAGGCAGTAAGAATTCTGGGGTTAACGTTGATGAGACAGAGAGAGTCAGTGATGTAAACATGACTGAGAACAGAGACATCACCTGATCATCATCATCTTTTCTTTGCTTGTGTTCTATATGGTGGACGTTCAGCCTGGATACATTCATCATTCATTACTTATAAAGAACATATTCACTTTTAATCACCACTTTATCTGTGTAAAGCTGCTTTAAGACAATGTTCATTGTTAAAAGCGCTATACAAATAAAAATGAATTGAATTGAATAAGATAACGTATTCATTTTGTATTAATGTATTAATTAGTGCTGTCAAAATTAACGCATTAACACAAATTAATTTGAAATAAACTCCGTCATTATGCTCACATTTGTGCCTCTGGGGGTCGACAAACACACCGGTACATTTCGTGGCATTTTTCCTCATAACGCTGAAACGAACTTAAATAGTCTTTTTGTGATCGTACAAATATGTGGAATACATCATTCGAATCTGTAAAATGTCAATTTTTTTTGTGTACGCTCATAATAACAACAAATGCTGTGCTTTTGTAAAATCAAGAAAACGGACAGGATGTGCTCTCTGCCGTCTCTGTCATCTCTCTTCACAGACATCCATAAAACAACCTGAATCGCAGTAAATACTTGCCACATGGACATAATAAATATATGAATAGAAAGCTCGAAATGTAAAGGTTCAAATAAAATATTTCACATCGAATATGACCATGCTGATTATCAAAAAGTTGAAAATGATTAATTTGAGGTACATTTAGAACAGATAAAAAATATACGATTGAGTTACGTTTAATGTTGTTAACTCGTGACAATCATGCCATCAATTTAATTAAGTATTGTATTCGATCCAATTTAATTTATTCATTCATCAATTATATAAAAAAATTAATATTTTAATCAATTGACAGGCTTAATATTAATATTACGTGACGTCCAGTTACCAGCGCGACACTAAAACAGCTAGTAGTAATGGCTACTTTTTACTTAATTACATGTCAGAGCCCAAACTTCTTTACTTTAACTTGAGTAAAAAAGTATAATCAGTACTTCAACTTTCACTGGAGTCTTTTAAAACATGAATATCTGCGCTTCTACTTAGGTGAAGGATGCATGTACTTTTGCCACCTCTGAATAAAGACGTCCATCATTGTTTTTCAATGATATTGTTTTTTTTCAAGGAAACAGCTCCTGTTACCTTGTGCGGGGATTCTGTTGAACTTTTCCTCACAGAATTCCTCGAGTCTCTTCCTCAGATCTGAAAAATAATTCCTAATTTTATCTGATAAGTGTTGTTGATGGAGAGTGATAATGGATGTGTTCAAATTTGGTCTGTCAGCCGAGGGAGACCCACGTCCAGCAGAGACATGGAGAGACTGAAAACTCTGAAAATAGAGAGAATCAAATGATCACAGAGTAAAGACACACTTGTGATGTCAGACAGAGACATTTATTGTTCCCTTAATGGCAGGTGATTTAGAGTAAGGAACAGCTGGTTTTGTAGATCAGACAATGAGGGTTACCTGGAGGAAATGGATGTGATCGTGTGTGTGTGAAAGCTTCTCCAGCTCAGTGATTCTCCTCTGAAGATCAGAAATCTCCTGCTCCAGTTGCTCCAGGAGTCGTTCAGCTCGACTCAGTTCAGCCTTCTCCTGATCTCTGATCAGCTCCCTCACCTCCGAGCGCTTTTTCTCAATTAAACTGATCAGCTCAGTAAAGATCTTCTCACTGTCATCTACTGCTGTCTGTGCACTGAGCTGGTACGATATATATATAACAATAAGCAAAATTATATATAGGACACACACACACACACATTTACTAATCTATAATTCTTTCTCTAATCAGGACTTTCAATGACTCCATGTTGTGTGTGTTTCTAGGAGCAGATCTGTCTCTGCTCACTGCTCACCTTTATAATGTTCACATCCTGTTTCAGCTCCTGCACCTTCTTCTGCTTTTCCTGGATTCTCTGATGGAATTTCATTTGCTCCTCCTTCAGCTCATTCTGAGGACAAAATAATACATTTTTGCTTTTTCATAAATCTGAGGTAGCTGTTACAACTGTTTTTTAGAGCTGTGTTTGCGCTGCCGTGTGTGCGTGCTTTACTTCATCACAATGCTAAATGAACTGGTAGCATCCAGCTGTGTGCAATAGTGAAAGATAAAGCATTTCCACATTCACAGTCTGAAAGAACTCAAGGGATTGGGAATTAAAAAAAACACTGTGCAGCTTCACAGAATCCATTTCTCAGTGAAGGTATTGGACACAAAAAAAGTTTGCTAGAGAGCATTAAGACTGCACTTTGGAGTAATGGAATAAGGTCATATGGCCTGATGAATCCAGATTTACCATTGTTTCAGAGAGACATGGACCTCAGGGTAAGAAGAGAGGCAGATGAAATTATGCAACCATCATGTCTTGTGCCTATATTACAAGTCTGTGGGGGCAGTGTTATGATCTGAGGTTGTTTTAGTTGGTTAGGTATAGGTTTCATGTTACGCGTCCAAGAATTAGGTCAGCTTACTATCTGATAAAATGACCTGGTTTTCCAAGCACCTGATGGAATGGCATATTCTTAGTGTTGCTATGGAGACCATAAAATTATATAGATATTGGTATGTGTTAAACTTTGTACTTGTGTTTTGTTCTGGAGATTTTATAGCATGGGGTTTTATTATAAGGATTCTCTGTGATCAAAGTCCTGCTATCTAACTGACAGATTAGATACACTATAAGGACAAAAGTATAGGACACCTGACTTTTCCAGCCATGTGTGGTACTTCCCCAAACTGTTAGCACAAAGTTGGAGGCAAATGTACAGATCTGGGAAAAGAAACATGAAATTTTCCTTTCACTTCAACAAGTCAAGTCAAGTCAAGAAGCTTTTATTGTTATTTCAGCCATATATATTATACACAGTGAAATGAAAATGTTTCTCCAGAACCCTGGTGCTACATAAAACAACATAGAGCTACAGTACATCACACAACTTAGAGGTACCTACAGAACACAGAGCTACAAACTAAAGGAGGTTATAAATGGTTATAAAAGGTTATAAATTATAAACCTTTTGTATAAAGTTATATACAGTACAATGTGCAAAAAACTGTAAACAAAAGTGTACTTATATAGAAATATAGTATAGTAAATATAGAAGACGGATGTGTATGAATGTGAAGGAATTGAAATGAGTATTAAGTGTATGTTTGAGTTCAGGCTGGTAGCAGTTCAGTAACACACAGTTGATTGTGTGTGTATATGTGTGAGTTCATTTCAGTTCTGTGTGCTGAGGCGCCTGACGGGTTGAGGGGAAAAACTGTTACACAGTCTGGATGTGAGGGCCCAAATGCTTCAGAAACTTTTTCCTGAAGGATGGGGTCGTCCACAATGCAAATGGCAAACACCGGTTGCTCGGTTGTCCATCTGTTGCGTAAGAAGGGCTACAACTTAAAAATAGCACCTTTTTAAGGCCGGAGCGGCCACTGTGGGCTACTGCCGTGCCTCCATCTTGGAAAAAAGCAGGCTAAAACTTGTATCAACATGATTCCAACCCTATTGAAAAACTTGGGATTAATTGATAGGGTAGGATGGGAGGCAGGATGACATCCTTAGCATGGCTCTAGAGGTAGAGCGAGCAGCAGGGGACCTCAGGATAAGGCAGGTGTAAACAAACTCAGGAAACAAACCACACAACATTACAACAAACAAGCAAAAGAAAGGCACAAAAGAGGGACATAAATACACACAACTTACAAGACCCAGGTAAAAACAATAGAAGTTCATTTTGGACTGGGGAAGAAATTATCGTCATTAAGTGAAGCAAGATAGGAAAAACCTAGCTTGAACCCACAGTTCCTGACGGGGATGTTCAAAAGGCACATTACAAACTTATGCTAAGGTGTTTGCAAACTTTTGTCCATACATCTTGACTGCCTACCAAAGTCCAGAGGATCAAATTCTGCTTTTTAGTCTTCTACATGATCTTTCTCGTGTCAAGGATAAAAACTATTTTTCCCCCTTATTTTGCTTTTTTCCATTAAGGTCTCTCTCTTGTTTTTTGACAAATTCAAATCATTAAATTATAAATCATATAACCAACTAAATTGGCTATTAGCCAACTATTAGCCAGGATGAATTAATTTTAGAAAGTTTTCTTCTTCTCACCTGTTTTTCAGCTCTTTCTCCTGAAGCTGTGACGGTGTCGTGTCCTTTATGTTTATCCATCGTACACAAATAACAGATGCAGGTTTGATCAGTTCTGCAGTAGATCTTAATCAGTTTGTTATGTTCAAAGCAGATTTTCTCTTGTAGTTTTACTGAAACTTCTATTAATGTGTGCTTTTTCAAAGCAGGAACTTCTAGATGAGGTTTTAGATGAATTTCACAAAATGATGCTACACACACCACACAGGACTTGATAGCTTTGTGTTTTCTCCCAGTGCAGAAATCACATTCCACATCTCCAGGTCCAGCGTAACAGTGATCAGGAGAAGCAATTCGAACTTCAGTTTTCTTCAGTTTCTCCACCACTTCAGCCAGCATGTTGTTTCTGTGTAGAAAAGGTTTTGGAGTGAATGTGTCTCTGCACTGAGGACAGCTGTAAACCCCCTTCTGATCCTCCTGATCCCAGCAGTCATTAATACACACCTTACAGAAACTGTGACCACAGGGGATAGTCACTGGATCCTTCAGGAGATCCAGACACACTGGACAGATAAACTGATCCATTGAAAGCTGACTTACTAAAACACGGGCCTTGGCCATTTTCTATGCATTCACAGAAAGATACCGAGGGAGAAGTAAGAGTGTGTGCATGAGCTTAGATCTAAACCCAGTTGTGTTTTTTCTGAATAAACTTTGTGCTTCCGTGTCGATAGTGTGAAAGTGCATGTGGGTTGAACAGAATTATAGGCTGTAATGTGGTTAATTATTAAAGCTGTTATCGGGACAAGAAGCGGTTTTGTACATTTACTGTTTACCTCAGAAATGACTAATAATATGACATAATATGAGAACATTTATAGTTACAGCTGTTTCAAATTCTGTGTGAACATTAAACAACTAAATATGATCAAATCTAGTAATGGAAGGACTTTACCACATCATTGAGATTCTCCAGTCAGGTCACTAACCACGCTTCCGTTTTCCTCTTTGACTCTGTCCATCACATTTATCTTTATAGGATTCTATGGCAAGGTGCTTGCGTTAGCTCTGGTCACTCCCAGGTCAGAAAGCTTTTCTGGATTTTCTCTGATTTCTTTGCATATAAATCCTACATCTCATAAACACCATTGTCAATTTAATTAATTTGACAGTTCTTCTTGCTTATGTATGGTTTATTACATTTGAAAGAACTCAAATCTTGTTCCACTGCATGCAGGACATCCCTTTCACCAGCAGATGTTGCTTCTGTCCGCCATAAATAAAGCTTTCATGGAATGCAAGCCAAAAAGCATTCCCAAATCAGCCTTCTGGTGTCACTTTCTAGTTCTAGGAATGTAAAAGAAACCATGTTTAACAATGTTCATTGCCTTTTACTCTATTTTTAAGTAATGTATCATTACTTAAGTCTTCTTCTTCTTCTTCTTTCTGCCGCACATATTAGGGGTCGCCACAGCGGATCATCCATCTCCATACCCCCCTGTCCTCTACATCTGCCTCTTTTAACCCAACTACATGAATGTCTTTTCTCACCACATCCATAAACCTCCACCTTGGCCTTCCTCTTTTCCCCCTTCCTGGTGGCTCCATCCTCCGCATTCTCCTACCAATATACTACATGTCCCTAATCTGCACGTGTCCTAACCATCTAAATCTCACCTCCCTCACCTTGTCTCCAAAACATCCCTCCAATGTATCATTACTTAAGTCACGAAGCTTTAATACGGGTTGTCTAGAAAATATGTTTTGTAATCATATAAAAAATAATTCATTGTAATGAAATTAGTCAAATGTGAAACCATACATTGTAATTGTAAAACCATACATTGTACCATACATTGTAATTGTAAAACATTGCATTGTAATGGTGGTGATTCTAAGAAAGCTAGTATGAGATGCAGTTATTTAGTTGTTTCAGGTACCAGGCAGATGTGGCCTGCTAAAGAAAGTGTTATTTTATGTGTTGCTTATAGGCTGGATTCAGGTAGATGGAAACCGTAGTAAGTAAACAAGGTTTAATAGACTTAGTAAAAAAATACACACAGCAAGAAAGCAGCCGTACTGGGAAACGGGTATAATCTATAAAACAGGCAAAGTCCATAGAGTTCTACGAAGGTTAGTCCACGAGTGGGGGCCTTAAGTAAGAGGCGCGATGATGGGGACCAGGTGCAGGTACTTAGTACGTGGAAGAGCACCTTCTGTGTGTTGAGTGAAGCGAGTGTGCTGTGTGTTCAGGGAAGGTGTGGCCGGTGGTTCCCTGACAGTTCCTCAGTAGCTCCTAGTTTTATAAAGACAAATGACTTTAAAAAATAGTAGAAAGAACATTACTCATAATCTTACACTCCAGTGCTCATGTTAGTTTGCACTCTCCAGTGTTCTGTATTGGTTAAAGACTATAATCGCACTCTTGATGAGTGAGAATGGGTTCCCCTTTTGAGTCTGGTTCCTCTCAAGGGTTCTTCCTCATAACATCTAGGGGGGCTTGCTCATCAAGGATAAATACACACCATTCACCTTAACTCTTAAAATTCTGTAAAGCTGCTTTAAGACAATGTCTGTTATGAAAAGAGCTATAGAAATAAAGCTATCTAAAAGTCACTGGTGAGAAGACACTGATATTTTATAATATTCAGTCAAATTCAGTGGAATGCAAATTATTTTGGATCACATAACCTTACATTTGATAGAGCACCAAATCCAAATCCAGCGTATAGAGGCTGAGTGAATGTGGTGTGGACTTTGTGGAGGAGCTTCATTGTATCAGAGACGCTGAAGAAGGACAGAGTTCCTGCACTCTGATCCACATACACTCCTATTCTTGAGGGTGATGGAACACCGAGATCAGTCTTAATGTTATTGTGATAAAAACAGAGCGAAGAAGAATAACACCACAGACTCCAGGATTGATTGTTGCGTCCAAACACACACTTATCACCCCATCCTTTTCTGCTGATGTCTTTATATGAGACTGATATGGACACACCTCCAAAGCCAACACCCCTCCACTCCACCTCCCAGTAACAGCGTCCACAGATACTCTCCATACTCAATATCTGAATGCAGGAGTCAAATCTCTCTGGATGATTAGAGTATTGATGCAAACTCTCACTGTAGCTCACTGCTCTGTTCTTCTCAGACAGAATGAGGTAACGATGCGCCGTGTTGTGATCCAGAGTCAGATAACGGAAATCTGAAGATAAAGAGGAAAAACAAAATTAATTATGTGTATGTGTATTTGTGTGTCTTCCCGTGGGCTCACCACCTGCAGGAGGGACCGTAAGGGACGGTGCTGTGAGGATTGGGCAGCGGTCAAAGGCGGGGGCCTGCTTAGACTGCTGCCCCCGCGACCCGAATTACGGATAAGCGGGAGAAAATAAATGAATGAATGTATGTATTTGTGTGTGTGTGTGTGTGTGTGTGTGTGTGTGTGTGTGTGTGTGTGTGTGTGTGTTTAAGAGAGAGAGACTTACAATTCAGAAATTCATTTCTGCTCTGTGGCTCTGAGAGAAAATAATTATCTGTGGAAGAAGAAATTAAATGGTCAAATGGTAAAAAAAATATCTGACATTTATATCAATCATCAGAAATGGGTGTAGATAAGAAAATTGTGTAGATCAGAAATGTATGTAGGTCACATGTCAGACTTCAGTCTGGAAGTACTTGACAACACAAAACGCTTTGACATCACTCTATCAAAGAGCAAATAAAGACGTCCATTATTGTGTTTCTCCTCCTACCATGTGGAAGGATTTTGTGGAATTCCCCCGCACAGAATTCCTCAAGTCTCTTTTTCAGATCAGAGACATAATTTTTCACCCCATCAAATGAGAGATGTTGATGGACAGGGATGCTGGATGTGCAAAAATCCTTTTTTTTAGACGGAGGAGACCGAAGGCCAGCTGAGAAGGTGAAAGACTCTCTGGAGAAACTCTACAAAAAAGAGAAAGGAACGAATAATCTCAGAGTAAAGACACACTTGTGATGTCATACAGGGACATTTACTGTTCCCTTGATGAAGTGTTTTAGAGAGTGTGTGAGGAACAGCTGGTTCTGCAGATCAAACAGCGAGTTTTACCTGGAGGAAATGGATGTGATCGTGTGTGTGTGAAAGCTGCTCCAGCTCAGTGATTCTCCTCTGAAGATCAGAAATCTCCTGCTCCAGTTGCTCCAGGAGTCGTTCAGCTCGACTCAGTTCAGCCTTCTCCTGATCCCTGATCAGCTCCGTCACCTCCGAGCGCTTTTTCTCCATGGAGCTGATGATCTCAGTAAAGATCTTCTCACTGTCATCTACTGCTGTCTGTGCACTGAGCTGTTAACACACACACACACACACACACACACACACACACACACACACACACACACACACACACACACACACACACACACACACTCTTACTGGGACTTTAAATGACTCGATGCCCATGTTGTGTGTGTTTCTAGGAGCAGCTCCGTCTCTGCTCACTGCTCACCTTTATAATGTTCACAGCCTGTTTCAGCTCCTGCACCTTCTTCTGCTTCTCCTGGATTCTTTGCTGGAATTTCATCTGCTCCTCCTTTAGCTCATTCTGAGGACAAACCAGTTATCTTTAAATACCTATATATATATATATATATATATATATATATATATATATATATATATATATATATATATATATATATATATATATATATACTCATTACAACATTGTTTTGTATGCTTTGATTCTTTAACTAAGTCATCTCTAGTTGTTTATTTATTTATTTTTTCTAAATATAGTTTATCCTTCTACAGTAAGTAAAAGAATAGTGATTAATGTAGTGTTTATTGGGGTCTTGCACAACGGAAATAGTGACAGTAGCGCAGTTTCTTATCCCAGTGATCCGTCATGTCTTTGTTAACTTTGTGTCCCCATCACAACTTTACTCTCCTTCTCCCTCTCTCTGTCAAGTTGAATATGCTCCTGAGGTACCAGTTTCCAGTATTTCTGTTCCTTTATTCTCTTTCCAATTCATTGCAATGCCTACTTCTAGATGAAAATAATGTGTCTGAGTAACTTCTGTCAGCTTCTCTCATTAGGGGTCGCCACAGCGGATCATCCGCATGTTTGATTTGGCACATGTTTTTACGCTGCATGCGCCTTCCTAACACAACCCTCCCCATTTATCCGGGCTTGGGACCGGCACTAAGAGTGGCTGGGGTTGGTTCCCTAACCGGGAATCGCACCCAGGCCGCAGCGGTGAGAGCGCCACATCCTAACCACTAGACCACCAGGGGACCTGGAAATAATGTATCTGAGTAAAAAGAAAATATTTCGACTGAAAAAGATGAACAAAATGAAGGAAAAAACAAAGCACAAACATCAATAGAAAATGTATTGATTAAAATCCCAAATTGTGTTCTTGATACTCTGCTGATACTCTTATGTCTCTATCATTATATTAACTGGGGTAAGGACAGAAATAAATTAGCAGTGGTGCTCCCATTAGGGGGCGCCACAGCCGATCATCCGTCTCCATACCCCCCTGTCCTCTACATCTGCCTCTTTTAACCCAACTACCTGCATGTCTTCCCTCACCATATCCATAAACCTCCTCCTTGGTCTTCCTCTTTTCCACCGTCCTGGCGGCTCCATCCTCAGCATTCTTCTACTGATATACCCCATGTCCCTCCTCTGCACATGTCCAAACCATCTCAATCTCGCCTCCCTCACCTTGTCTCCAAAACGTCCTACATGCGCTGTCCATCTAATAAACTCATTTCTAATCCTGTCCATCCTCATCACTCCCAACAAAAACCTTAACATCTTCAGCTCTGCTACCTCCAGCTCTGCCTCCCAATATTTTTGCAGAAGTTCATCAGGCAGTGTCACCATGCTCTGTGTGTGCCTAAACCAGATTGTCCCACAAACTCCTCCCTCCTTCTGCTTCCCAGTCAACAGCACCCCAGTTTTGCTCAACGTTTTCACCGATCTTTCTGATTCTGAAAAAAACACTATCATCCTCATAGCTATTGGTCATGTTTCTAAATAATCACACCTGATCCTAATTTTCAACCTTTAATCAGAAATTTGGCACTGTTAAACTACAGTTTAATTAATTATGGCTTTTTGCATACCAAAGATGGTACACAGTTTATTTCCAAAGTGTGGACCATCTTCAGCTAACTGTTTTCTTGACTTTCCCAAGACAGTGGTCAAGTAGAAAGGGGCCAACTTAAAAACCTCTGATTCCTCTGCACATTTTTGTTTTGCCAAACACTGGATCTAGTTCCTGCCATGGGCAAAATATAATGAAAATTCTCTCTGCTACAAGGTTATCGATCCCCCCTTGTTACCTTAGATATTAACCCCACCAACTCGGGTTTAACTGTAGTAAGCAAGTTTGGAAACCCAAACCCAAACACCTTGAACAAGCTATATTAAAATGTCTTTTTAAAGTTGTTTAGGAGCTGGTTTAGAAAATCTCACCTGTTTCTCAGCTTTTCCAGCTAAGGCTGTGATGGTGTCATGTCCTTTATGTTCATCCAATGTACACAAATAACAGATGCAGGTTTGATCGGTACGGCAATAGATCTCAATCAGCTTGTCATGTTTGGAACAGATCCTCTCTTTTAGTTTTACTGAGGCTTCAATTAATGTGTGTTTCATTAAGCAAGGAACATCTAGATGAGGTTTGAGATGTATTTCGCAAAATGAAGCCAGACACATCAAGCAGGACTTGATGGCTTTGTGTTGTCTCCCAGTGCAGAAATCACATTCCACATCTCCAGGTCCGGTGTTACAGTGATAAAGAGCAGAGGATTGCACTTCAAACTTCTTCAGTTTCTCCACCACTTCAGCCAGCATGTTGTTTCTACGTAGATCAGGTCTTGAAGGGAAAGAATCTCTGCATTGAGGACAGCTGTAGACGCCCTTCCGATACTCCTCATCCCAATGACCATTAATACACACCTTACAGAAACTGTGTCCACAGTGGATAGTCACTGGATCGTTTAGGAGATTCAGACACACTGGACAGATGAACTGGTCTTGATCGACTGAAATACTGGCCTCAGCCATTTTCCTGCACACAGAGAAAAAGAGATCGGTTTTGTTTCTCTGAAATGATGAGTTACTTCCCAGTTCTGTGTGTAGAGATGTGTAGGAGGAGCAGAAAAACAGGAAGGGTTTGAAAGCTCACATGTTAACTATTTCATCTCCTTTCATTACATAAATGTAACCCATGTAGCTATACTTACTGCCATTCATTTTTTTTAAATACAGACTTTTCACAACTTTCAGCCTCAATGATACATTACCATTGCTCCCATTGTACAATTTACTCAAATTGGCATCTTTATATATATATATATATATATATATATATATATATATATATATATATATATATATATATATATATATATAATCCTGAAAATGTCTGAAAAGGTAAATTTACAGCTTTACTCCTGATTGTTACAAAGCCCTTACACTAGAGACTCCTTTCACGAAATGTCCCCATATCAGTGATTTTTTTAATAATCTGTTTATAAGAAGCGTACAAAGTCCCTGCGAATGAGTTGCTACTATAGAAACGATAAGGTATTAGAGTAAAATCCTTCATATAATCATGTTTTGAGTGAATACGATGATCTCTTTGTGTATTTTGTGGTGCAGTGCTTTGTATTATATATTTATTATAGACATGTAATTCTCTTAGTGACAAATAGAGGGAGACAGTGCTCTGTTTGTTGCTGTTTTAGCGTGGAATCATTACCAGAGCAATCATAATAATGAAAGCAGATCACCTCTTTCTGTCTCCTCGTTCCTGTGCTGTAGACAAACTGTTCTGTGCTGGAGGATGGAAGAGTGAGCAGGAGATGCAGCTTTGATCTCAGTCTTCAATCACCAAAACGTTCAGAAAATTCAGACACACCGTACACAGGTTACAATCTATTACATTCAAAAGGTTAATAGACTCTTATGGAATGACTGGACTGGGAACGACAACTAGATTATACTCCACCACTCCAAAGCATAACTTCATCCAGGGATGTGGGCTGGTGGTATTGGATCCACTCTGATGTTTTGGTTGAGAGTAGTCTCATGAATCACTCCACCAGCTTGATGGCTTTTGCCTCATATGAGATGAACACAATATAACAGCCATAACCAATCATGTACTGTGTGTTCTAATGGATTGGAAATATTTTGTTAAATTATTTACAATCAAATTTCAGAATTATGAACAACTTCAGATTTGAGCCATTGAATGTTTATTTTACATTTTAGACTACAAGCAGAAAAATCCCATCCATCCCAAGTTTTCATTTTCTTGATATATATTTTGACTTTGTTCAGGATTTATTACTTTTTATTATTTATTTGATGACAACATGAATAAAATAAAAGAAACAGATAGAAGTTTACAACTCTGAGGTCATGAGATATCATGTTCTTTTACAATTTAATCGTTTCTTGACTCTGACTGTTAATTTATAACATTTGCTTTTAACTTAAAATTTCTTTTAAATAATAAAATGCTGTTTTTTGTGCAGCTGGATTGTGTGTTTAGTAAGACAGATGTTTGAGCAACAATGTGGAAATGTGCAAGAATTTGACCTAAAACACTGCAAACATTATTCTGGATCACACAATCTCACAGTAGATCCAGAGAACCAGTTGATCCAAAACCCAGCATATAGAGGCTGAGTGAATGTGGTGTGGACTCTGTGGAGGAGCTTCATCGTATCAGAGACGCTGTAAAAGGACAGAGTTCCTGCACTGTGCTCCACATACACTCCTATTCTGGAGGATGATGGAATGTTAAGATCAGTTTTAATCTTATTGTGATAGAAACAGAGAGAAGAAGAAGAAGAAGAAGAACACTGCAGACTCCAGGACTGATTGTAGGATCCAAACCTTCATTCATTGCCCCATCCTTTTTTACTGATGTCTTTATATGAGACTGAAATGTCCACACCCATACTCCAATCCACTTCCCAGTAACAGCGTCCACACACACTCTCTTTACTCAACACCTGAATGCAGGAGTCAAATCTCTCTGGAAGATCAGAGTACGGTTGTTCTCTCTGACTGTACTTCACTGCTTTGTTAGTCTCAGAAAGAATGAGATTGCGATGTGCCGTGTTGGGCTCCAGAGTCAGATCACAAAAATCTAAAATAAAAGAAACTGAATAATGTTAACATTTTGTGTGTGTGTGTGTGTGTGTGTGTGTGTGTGTTTGTGTGTGTGTGGGTGGGTGAAACATACATTTCAGAAATTCATCTCTGTTCTGTGGTTCTGAGAGAAAAAACTGAACTGTGGAGGCAGAAATTAAATTCGTCAGATGGTAAAATCAGACATTTATATCAAACATCAGAAACATGTGTGGATCATAAATGTGTGTAGGTCATGTGACATTTTTGGCTCGATCACAAACTCCTTCACATCAGCAGGTGAGTGTTAAAAACTCCTGGGAATTACGCCTGACCCCCTCGACATCACTCTGTCAAGTAAAGACCTCCATCATTGTGTTTCTTCTGTAGGAAAAGCTCCTCTTACCTTGTGATGGGATTTTGTTGAATTCCTCCTCACAGATTTCCTCGAGTCTCTTTTTCAGATCTGAGAAATAATTCCTCATTCCATCTGCTAAATGATGTTGATAGACAGTGATGCTGGACGTGTCAAAATCTGGTCTGATTTCTGTAGGAGATCGACGTCCAGCAGAGACACAGAGAGACTGGAAACTCTGTAGACTGGAAAATTTGTAGAGACAAACAAATTAGTAAAAATACACTTGTGGTGTCAGACAGGGACAGTTCTAGTTCCCTTAATGAGAGGTGTTTTAGAGAGTGTGTAAGAAACAGCTGGTTCTGTAGATCAGACTGTGTGTGTTACCTGGAGGAAATGGATGTGATCGTGTGTGTGTGAAAGCTGCTCCAGCTCAGTGATTCTTCTCTGAAGATCAGAAATCTCCTGCTCCAGTTGCTCCAGGAGTCGTTCAGCTCGACTCAGTTCAGCCTTCTCCTAATCTCTGATCAGCTCCGTCACCTCCGAGCGCTTTTTCTCCATGGAGCTGATCATCTCAGTAAAGATCTTCTCACTGTCATCTACTGCTGTCTGTGCACTGAGCTGTTAGGACACACACACACACACACACACACACACACACACACACACACACACACACACACACACACTTTCTTACTGGGACTCTAAATGACTCGATGTCCATGTTGTGTGTGTTTCTAGGAGCAGCTCCATCTCTGCTCACTGCTCACCTTTATAATGTTCACAGCCTGTTTCAGCTCCTGCACCTTCTTCTGCTGCTTCTGGATTCTCTGCTGGAATTTCATCTGCTCCTCCTTCAGCTTAGTCTGAGGAGAAAATAATTCTGTTTAGTGCCATCTGAATGTTTTATTCCATCACAATGAATAAAGAATTGGTAGCTAATTGTTTTTGAATGTCTGTACGGTTAGTCCAATTCAGAGTGTTACAAACTAAATATCCTCATCACACTGAGTACAGACATCTGGCTATTTATAATAATAAAAATAAGAGTATTTCCACACTCACAATGTGAAGAAAACTCAAGGGGTTGGGACTATAACGCTGTGCAGCTTGAAAAAAAAACCTGTTTCTCAGTGAGGCTAATGAAAACATCGTATATCTGCTATAAATGGACATTTGGTGCAACCCAGATGAGGATGAGTTCCCTTTTGAGTCTGCTTCCTTTCAAGGTTTCTTCCTTATGCCATCTTGGGGAGTTTTTCCTCGCCACAGTCGCCACCGGCTTGTTCATCAGGGACAAACTTACTTATAAAGAACATATTCATTTTTAATCACCACATTATCTGTGTAAAGCTGCTTTGAGACAATGTTCATTGTTAAAAGCGCAATACAAATAAAAATGAATTTAATTGAATTGAATAAAATGATATGAGTATTGGTATGTGGTGAACGTTGCACGTGCACTGTGTGCTCTCAGTGTCCTGTAGATTTTATGGCATGGACATTTTTTGAATAAGGATTGTCCAACTAGTTGCACATAACATTATATACAGTATATGGACAAACATATTGGGACACAATTGTGCAGACTTCACAGAGATCGTGTGTGCTAGCATACAAATGTTCTTTTCACTTCAATGAAAATTTGTTTTACATGGTTTGTAGTGAAAGATCTCCTGCTATAGGAATTGGAATGCTGCCTGCACCCCAGGCCTCCTCAACTTACCTGATTGGGTATAAATGTGAAATGTGATTTTCAAATACATTGACAATCTTATTCTCACGTGAACTTATGTTCACGTATTATATTTACCTAACTGTGGCTGAACCTTAGATTTAGATAAACTTTGTCCACCACCAGAAAATCTTGTAGCCAGTACATTGAGTACCGGTGCATCAATGGGTGTTGGGACTAAAGGGTGAAAACTTGAGCTGCGTATGAACTGGATGATGGTGTGAATTCGTCTGTGCTTTCAATATCAATGTCTGCTCCACTCTTTCGTCTACTTAATGATTTTTCTTATGTTGAGGAAGATTCTGCAGATTCTGGTTTGGTCTCCAGTCATGGCCACAAATGAACTGAAAAAACACTTGAATGTGCTTTTTAAAACCGTATTTTGCATTTTCCATAAAACTCTTTTAACTTTTTAACACAAATTGAAATCAATTAAAATTTAAATTCTATCTTCTTCTTCTTCTTCTTTTGGCTTCTCCTATCAGGGGTCTTCACAGTGGATCATCCTTCTTCCTGGTAGCTTCATCCTCAGCATTCTCCTACCAATATACCCCATGTCCCTCCTCTGCACATGTCCAAACCATCTCAATCTCGCCTTCCTCACCTTGTCTCCAAAACGTCCTACATGCGCTGTCCCTCTAATAAACTTATTTCTAATCCTGTCCATCCTTGTCACTCCTAATGAAAACATCTTCACCTCTGCTACCTCCAGCTCCACCTCCTGTCTTAAATTCTATAACCATATTCATTTTGAAAGGTTTTCTAGTTCTCACCTGTTTCTCAGCACTTTCTGCTGAGGCTGTGATGGTGTCATGTTCTTTATGTTTATCCATCGTACACATATAACAGATGCAGGACTGGTCAGTGCGGCAGTAGATCTCAATCAGCTTGTTATGTTCAGTGCAGATCTTCTCTCGTAGTTTTGCTGATGCTTCAGTTAATGTGGGGTTCTTAAAAGCAGGAGACACATGATGTGGTTTCAGATGAGTTTCACAGTAAGATGCCACACACACCAGACAGGACTTGACAGCTTTGTGTTTTCTCCCAATGCAAAAATCACACTCGACATCTCCAGGTCCAGCATAACAGTGAGCAGGGGAAGCAGCTTGGACTTCAGTTTTCTTCAGTTTCTCCACCACTTCAGCCAGCATGTTGTTTCTGTGTAGAACAGGTCTTGGAGTGAACGTGTGTCTGCACTGAGGACAGCTGTAGACCCCCTTCTGATCCTCCTGATCCCAGCAGCCATTAATACACACCTTACAGAAACTGTGTCCACACGGGGTAGTCACTGGATCCTTCAGGAGATCCAGACACACTGCACAGATGAACTGGTCTTGATTGACTGAAATACTGGCCTCCGCCATTTTACTGCTTGTACACACAAGCAGAAAGAGAGATCAGTTTTGTGTCTCTGAAAGGACGAGTTACTTCCTGGTTCTATGTGTGTTAGTGAGAGACGTAGAAAAAGCAGACAAACAGGTAGGTCATAAACACTTACCTGTTAACCATTTCATCACCTTTTAGTTCATAAATATAAACCATGCAGCCACACTTACTGCTCTTTATTTAAAAAAAAAAAATGGCAGTACCTGTGGCTGCCACGTTTACATGCATATATATTTAAATTTTTTTTCTCATTCCGATTAAAATCATTCCGCTTGAAAGATTCGGTGAACTGTAGACGTTATCTAATCTGATATTGTGTTTACATGTACCAGTGCTTTCAATCGGAATGATTTTGTGGCATGCACACATTAGACTATGTCCTGTCCAGTCAACATGTGTTGCTCTTAATCAAGCAACAGCGTGAATTTGTAGGCATACTACTGCTGGAAGGTATAAGGAAAATATGGATGCAGAAATCTGAGCTTTTTAGAGGCTGTGCATCTCTCTCTTACTTTGGGAACGCTTTCATGTTGTCTACGTTCTTAATCACGTGTGTAATCTGGCCAACGGAGAGACCTTTATAGGAACCGTAGCAGACAAACAGCTGCTCCGACTTCCTCCACAGTTCTGTCCTGTGGAGGTATGTGTCCAGTGTTACAGATGCGTGCTCAGCCACATCTGTACCATGGCGTCCAGCCCCAGAGTGTTTGGGTGAGTGAGGGTAAACCAGAGGGGACAGTGCGATGTCTCTTGAGTCGCAAACAAATCCACTTGTTCTCTGTAAAACCTCTGCCATATCTGTTCCACCACCTCAGGGTGGTGCACACTTGACCCTTGCCTTAAGAGGGACCAGCACATGGTGATCTCTCAGGTCTGGGAGCCAAGTGCTTCAGAGCCAGAAACATGGCCAGGCAGTTTATGTGCCAAGTAAAATTGGGCTCGCTCCACCGACCTTGGGCAGAGCCACTCATGACCGCTCCCCACCCTGTGAGGGAAGCATCCGTCGTTAGCATTATGCATCGACAAAGAGCTCCCAGGACAGGGCGTTGAGACAGGAATGCTGGTTCTTTCCACACATCTACGGCTCGAAGGGCTCACCATGAGACCTTGCTGGTGCGGAATGGGTTGACTTTGGGGGAAACCCATTGTCTCTGAGCCACCACTGGAGGGTGCCCATGTGCAGAAGGCCAAGTGGAATCACATTGGATGCTGCTGCCATGAACCCCTGGCCTCTGGAATTGCTTCACAGTGAGTGACTGGCCTTCTTACACTCTCTTGACTACCATGAGGATAGACTCGATCGGGAGATAGCTGTGCCCGCATGACGGTCGAGTCCCACACTACACCAAAGAATGTGGTTCTCTGTACTGGAGAAAGCACACTCTACTTAGTGTTTAGTCTTATGCCCAGCTCCTTCATACAGGCAAGAATGACAACTCGATGCTGGACTGCCAGAAGCTCTGATCAAGCTTATATTATGAAACAACTTCAGGTTTGACAGTAAATGCTTATTTGACATCTTAGACTACAGGCAGAAAAATCCTATTCATTACAAAGTTTCCATTTTAATTACATATAGTTTGACTTTACCAAGTATAAAATGTTCTGTTCTGGATTTATTACTGCTTATAAGTTATTTAACGACAGCATGATTAATATGAAACAAACAAAGAATACTTCACAATGCTGAGATATTATTTGATCATTTCCGTTTAGATTTGATTTGTTTCTTGTCTGACATTTGATTTCTAACGTTATTTTAAAAAGATGTTTCAGCCACAATGTGGCAATGTGCAGAAATATTACATAAAACATTACACACTTTATTCTGGAACACACAAACCCAGCCATTATGGATACACAAGCCAGTGCACTCTTAGTGCCGGTCCCAAGCCCAGGTAAATGGGGAGGGTTGCGTTAGGAAGGGCATCCAGCGTAAAACGTGCCAAATCAAATATGCGGATCAGAAATGAGAATTTCATACCGGATTGGTCGAGGCCCGGGTTAACAATGACTGCCACAGGTATCGTTAGGCAAAAGGGTACCGGTGGAAATTGGGCTACTGTTGGCCGAAGGAGGAGAAGCAGAGGAGGAAGACGTCTACAGAGACGGCAGGGAAAGGAGAAGTGTAGGAGAGTGGAGGTTTGGGTTGGTACTTTAAATGTTGGTACTATGACGGGTAAAGGGAGAGAGGTAGCTTATATGATGGAGAGGAGAAAGGTAGATATGCTGTGTGTTCAGGAGACCAAGTGGAAAGGGAGTAAGGCCAGAAACATTGGAGGTGGATTTAAACTGTTCTATCATGGTGTGGATGGAAAGAGAAATAGTGTAGGGGTGATTCTGAAGGAAGAGTACAGTAAGAGTGTAGTGGAGGTGAAGAGAGTTTCTGATAGGGTGATGATCGTGAAGGTGGAAGTTGAAGGGATGATGATAAATGTTATTAGTGCCTATGCTCCACAAGTTGGCTGTGAGATGGAGGAGAAGGAAAGATTCTGGAGTAAATTAGATGAAGTGGTAGATGGTGTACCTAGGAAAGAACGATTGGTGATTGGGGCAGACTTTAATGGGCATGTAGGTGAAGAGAACAGAGGTGATGAGGAGGTGATGGGTAGGTATGGCTTTAAGGAGAGGAATGTGGAAGGGCAGATGGTGGTAGATTTTGCTAAAAGGATGGAAATGGCAGTGGTGAACACTTATTTTAAGAAGAAGGAGGATCATAGGGTGACGTATAAGAGTGGAGGAAGGTGCACACAGGTGGACTATGTGCTATACAGGAGATGCAACCTGAAGGAGATTGGAGACTGTAAGGTGTTGGCAGGGGACAGTGTAGCTAAAAAGCATCGGATGGTGGTCTGTAGGATGGTTTTGGAGGCGAAGAAGAAAAGGAGGAGAGTGAGGACTGAAAGAAGAATAAGATGGTGGAAACTAAAGGAGGAAGAGTCTGGAGATTGGAGACTGGATAGGAGTAAGACAGAGTACATTTGTGTGAATGAGAGGGAGGGCAGTGGAGTGATGCGGTTGCAGGGAGAAGAGCTGGAAAAGGTGGAGGAGTTTAGGTACCTGGGATCAACAGTGCAAAGTAATGGAGAGTGTGTTAGAAAAGTGAAGAAAAGAGTGCAGGCAGGGTGGAGTGGGACTGTGGTGAGACCTGCGATGTTGTATGGATTAGAGACAGTGGAATTGAGTAAAAGACAGGAGGTGGAGCTGGAGGTAGCAGAGCTGAAGATGTTAAGGTTTTCGTTGGGAGTGACGAGGATGGACAAGATTAGAAATGCGTTTATTAGAGAGACAGCGCATGTAGGATGTTTTGGTGACAAGGTGAGGGAGGCGAGATTGAGATGGTTTGGACATGTGCAAAGGAGTGACATGAATTATATTGGTAGAAGAATGCTGAGGATAGAGCCACCAGGTAGGAGGAAAAGAGGAAGGCCAAGGAGGAGGTTCATGGATGTGGTGAGGGAAGACATGCAGGTAGTTGGTGTGAAAGAGGCAGATGTAGAGGACAGGGTGGTATGGAGACGGATGATCCGCTGTGGCGACCCCTAATGGGGAAGATTCTGGAACACACAATCTCATAGTAGAATCATAGTCCAAACCCAGCATATAGAGGCTGAGTGAATTTGGTTTTGACTTTGTGGAGGAGCTTCATAGTGTCTGAGACACTGTAAAGCGACAGAGTTCCACATACACTCCTATTCTGGATGGTGATGGAGCTCCGAGGTCAGTCTTAATGTTGTTGTGATAGAAACAAAGGGAATAAGACGAACATTGCAGACTCCAGGACTGATTATTGAGTCCAAAGCCACAACCATAACCCCATCCTGTTCCACTCCACCTCCCAGTAACAAAGACCACACACACACATACATTTCGGAAACTCATCTCTACTTTGTCGTTCTGAGAGAAAAGATTGTGGCATGACTAATAAAGTTCACCCAGCCTGCATTTGGCTGCAGCTAACAATTATTTTGATAATCCGTTAATCGGACTATTATTTTATTGATTTATTTTTTCGAATTAATAAATTATTCAAATAAAAAAAAGAAGAAGGAAGAAAAAAAAATAATATATATATATATATATATATATATATATATATATATATATATATATATATATATATATATATATATATATATATATATATATTTATTTTTTATTTTTTAAATGAGATGTTTTGCTTATTATAACTATGTAAAACCCTAATTTAGGGTATTTATGTATAAAAGTGTACTAAAAAAAGTAAAACTTTTAATTATCTTTAATTTAGACATTTTACATTTTATAGTGGCTGCTTGTTGAGGAGTGAATGGGGGATTTCTCAACAAATGCTGGGTTTCTTTCCATGCTTTAAAATGTTTTTATTTAAAATAGAATACAACATTGTTTTGACAAAAGAAAAGTTTCAGAATGTTGGAAAGCGCGTCCTCTGGTGGTGTCTAAGCTGTTACAAAGTTTATAGACTCAACAGAAGCAAATTTATTTAATTATTTTATTTAGTTTCGACAGGAGACAATGATAAACATAAGAGGAATATATATATATATATATATATATATATATATATATATATATATATATATATATATATATATATATATATATATATATATATACACACACACACACACACACACACACACACACACAATGTATATGAAATGATAAACAGGAGATTTAAAAATAAACAGATAGACAAGATCACAGATGGGAAATAAATTACAAAAGAGAGACAAATATTTAGTTAAATATATATTTAATATATATTTATATATAAATGACAATGGTTTCAAATGATTTCTACGTGATTTAAATCTTATATATTACACACAAATATAATTAATTCTGTGTGAGCTGTTACTAAAGAAACAATAATGTGAGCCTTGAGCTACTCTCAAATGTGCTGTTGCAGAACATTTATCAGAATCATGAAGTCAGTAAGTCATGTATAAACATAGAACACTACACACTTTATTCTGGTTCACACAACACAGATAATGCAGAACTTAATAAAGTGTTTTGTATGAAGGGAAGTCCAAACCCAGCGTATAGAGGCTGAGTGAATGTGGTGTGGATTTGGTGGAGGAGCTTCATGGTGTCAGAGACGCTCAGAAGTTGAATCTCACTGGATGATCAGGGTAGTGCTGTAATCCCTCTATGTCTTTTATTGTTTTGTTGTTCTTAGAGAGAATGGGGTTATAATGCACTGTGTTAGGATCCAAAGACAGATAAGGGAAAGCTGAAATAAAAAAGTAAAACAATACTATGAACACTGTGTGTGTGTGTGTGTGTGTGTGTGTGTGTGTGTGTGTGTGTGTGTGTGTGTGTGTGTGTCTGAAACATACATTTCAGAAACTCATCTCTGTGCTGTGGCTCTGAAAGAAAACATTGAACTGTGGGGGCATAAATAAAATTATCAGATGGTAAAACACATAAAAACAGAAATTTATATCAATGATCAGAAACGTGTGTATATCATAAATCTGTGTAGGTCATAAATGTGTGTAGACCACGTGTCAGACTTCCATCTTGAAGCACCAGAGAGAGAGAGTTTCTCAGCTTGAACCCAAACTCATTCACGTCAGCAGTTCATCATCAAAATTGTGCAGAGCTTTGATGCTCAGGAATGAAGACTGAACCCTTGACATCACTCATATGAAAAAATAGCAAATAAAGACATTTATCATTGTTTTTCTCCATCATGAACAACTTCTCTTACCCTGTAAAGGGATTTTGTTGAATATCTCCTCACAGATTTCCTCGAGTCCCTTCTTCAGATCTAAGACAGAATTCCTCATTCCATCTAATAAGCGATGTTGAAAGACAGTGATGCTGGATTTGTCAAAAGTTGGTAGGTCCAATGGAAGAGACCAATATTCATCAGAAACACAGAGAGACTGGACACTCTAAAGAAAGAAAGAGGAATTCATTATTTTATACTTTATGATGTCAGACAGGAATTTTTTTGAGAAGTGTTTTAGAGACTCTTTGAGGAACATCTCTAGGTTACATATGAAACTCTGGTTCCCTGAGGGAATGAGATGCTGCGTCAACAATACTTTGGGAATGCTTCCACGTTGTCCACGCTCTGAATCACGTGTGCAATCTGTCCAAAGAATAGGTGCAACGTCATCGGCGGGGTGACGTCATGACCAAGAAGCTATAAAACGTGCATGCAGTGGAAAACTGTAAAACTTCCCCCATATTTGCTTCACCACCTTGAGAGGACCTCTGCTCCACCCCATGATGGAAGCATCCGTTGTTAGCATTACACGAGGACATGGCGCTTACAGCATGGGGCCTTGAGACAGAAACGCAGGTTCTTTCCACACGTCTAAGGCTCAAAGGGCACGGCCTGAGACCTTGATTGTTTGGGTTGGGTTGCCATTTCTGGGAGAACCCTCTGTCGTTAAGCAACCACTGGAGGGGTGTCATGTGCAGGAGGCCAAGTGGAATCACATTGGATGCTGCTGCCATCAACCCCAATAGTCTCTGGAATTGCTTAAAAGTGAGTGACTGCCCTTGTCTCACTCTCTTGACTGCCGTGAGGATAGACTTGATCCAAGTGGGAGACAGTTGTGCCCGCATAATGGTCGAATCGGTTTTCTGTACTGGAGAAAGCACACTCTTCATGGCGTCTTAGCCCCAGCTCCTTAATACAAAATGCATCTCGATGCTGCACTTCCTTAAGCTCTGATCGAGCTAATATCAACTAATCGTCAAAATAGTTCAGAATGCGGATGCCCTGGAGTGTCGGTGGGATCAGAGCCACGTTCATACACTTTGTGAAGGTGCGGGATGAGATTGCAAGGCCGAAGGGAAGGACCCGGTATTGGTAAGCTCTGCCTTTTAAAAAGTAAACCTCAGGAACTCCCTGTGAGATGAAGGGATGGATATATGGAAGTAAGCGTCCTTTATATTCATTGTGACAAACCAGTCCTTAGACCTGATTTGAGACGAGACCTGCTTAAAGGACGCAACCCTCAAATAGGACGTAACCCCCATTCATTTTGGAAACCACAAAGTATTAGCTGTAGAACCCGGAATTTCTGTCTAAAGGTGGGACCACCTTGATAGCCTACTTCCTTAAAAGAGTAAGTTCCTCTTGTTCCAAGACCAGAGCCTGCTCAGGTCCCACTAGAGTGGAATGACCCAAACTGAATCGAGTAGCTCTTTTCTACAGTGCACAGGACCCAATGAGACACGTCTGGCAGGCATTTCCAGGCTGTTTTTTAAGGGAACCAGTCTCTCGAGACTGGTCTCGGGTCCACCCAGAGTGGCTGGAGCAATGTCCTGCAGCCGTTGGGGCCTCCTGAGAGGTGGCGGGCCTCCCCCATCTGCTACAGGATGGGGAGGTCGTTGTGCCTTGAAGTACAAGTTGTGGCAGAGTTAACAGACTGACCAGCTAATGACGCTGAGGTGGGATGGGCACCATATAGAAAACTCCGCCACCCCCAGTTAAGACCCCTCAACTGTCAGGGTCTCTGAGTCAGGGAATCTAAATGGCCTCCTCAGAGGAAGAGAGACCTCTATTGGGAAGAAACCTTGTGCTTTCGAACTTGACGAGAGACCACTGGACCCGGCATGTGAGGCAGGAGAAAGGGATAAGCCCTTTGGACAGATTCAGAGTGTGCACAACATAGAAGCATTTCCAAAGCGTTGTTGACGCAGCTTGAGTTCCTGAAAGTGAACAGCTGGTTCTGTAGATCAGACAATGAATGTTACCTGGAGGAAATGGATGTGATCGTGTGTGTGTGAAAGCTGTTCTAGCTCAGTGACTTTCTTCTGAAGATCAGCAATCTCCTGTTCCAGTTGCTCCAAGAGATTTGCAGGTCGACTCAGTTCAGCCTTCTCCTGATCTATAATCAGCTTCCTCACCTCAGAGCGCTTTTTCTCCATGGAGCTGATCATCTCAGTAAAGATCTTCTCACTGTCCTCCAGTACTGTCTGTGCACTGAGCTGTTAGGACACACACACACACACACACACACACACACACACACACACACACACACACACACACACAACCTATAAGGCTTATTTATCATTCCCTGTCTTTGCCTGGGACTCTAAATGACCCCATGTTGAGTGTGTCTCTAGGAGCATCTCAGTCTCCGCTCACTGCTCACCTTTATAATGTTCACAGCCTGTGTCAGCTCCTGCACCTTCTTCTGTCTGTCTTGGATTTTCCGCTGGGATTTCATCTGCTCCTCCTTTAGCTTACTCTAAAGATGATTTATGAGGTAGTCATAAATCATAAATATTGATTTAAATTATTTTCAACCTGTCAGTGTTTTGCAGATTTGATACCATGGGGTTTTATTATAATGGCTGGAAAAGAAGGATTTTCTCTGGTGTAAGTCAAGATAGCTCACAAATGAAAGATTAAATAGCTAACTATATAAGGATCTTGAATCCTGCTTTTAGGTCCTGAAAGTATGCACTCTGACAGCTTGATCTGTCATTCCCCCTTCCTGTACCTGACAACCAAACCATGAATGAACCCGAGATGTGGATTAACTTTGTCAGCCACCAGAGATTCTTGGAGGTAGTTACATTGAGTCCTGGTGCATTGATGAGAGGTGTGGCTAAAGAGTAAAAACCTAACCTGTAAAAAAACTGGATGATGGTCTGACATCTTGAGTGCCTGCCAAAGTCTATGGTCCAGAGGAGCTCAAGATCAACTTCAGCTCCACCTTTTAGTCTCCTCAATTATCCTTCTCATGTTAAGAATTGTTTGTTTAAGTACTGGTTCTGTTTCAGTGTTCAGTCAAAGACACAATTTGACTTTTTTGGGGGGGTTATTTTGCTTTTTTCTGTAAAGGCCTCTCTGTCTATCATTGTAAATGTATCAACATAAATTCATTCTAAAGATATTTTATGTTCTCACCTGTTTCTCAGCTCGTTCTCCTGAGACTGTGATGGTGTCGTGTCCTTTATGTTTATCCATCGTACACAAATAACAGATGCCGGTTTGATCAGTTCTGCAGTAGATCTCAATCAGCTTGTTATGTTCAGTGCAGATCTTCTCTTGTAGTTTTGTTGAGGCTTTAATTAATAAGTGGTTTTTAAAAGCAGGAGACACATAATGAGGTCTCAGATGAGTTTCACAGTAAGACGCCACACACATCAGACAGGACTTGATGGCATTGTGTTTTTTCTCGGTGCAGAAATCACACTCCACATCTCCAAGTCCAGCGTAATGATGAGCAGGAGAAGGAGCTTGGATTCCAGACTTTTTCAGTTTCTCCACCACTTCAGCCAGCATGTTTCTGCGTAGAACAGGCCTTGGATTGAAAGTGTCTCTGCACTGAGGACAGCTGAAGACACCCTTATAATCCTCCTGATCCCAGCAGCCATTAATACACACCTTACAGAAACTGTGACCACAAGGGATAGCCACAGGATCTTTCAGGAGATCCAGACACACTGTACAGATGAACTGGTTCTGATCTACTAAAATTCTGGCCATTTTCCCCAAATACACAGAAAGAGAATGAAAGAGATAGAAAAAGACATAAAGAGACGCAGAGAGAGTCTTTATCTGATTTCATTTGTTTTAACTGAATGGACTTTGAGCGTCTGTGTTTATAGTGTGAAAGCAAGAAAGGGTGGGGCTTAAAATAAGGAAGATGATCAACTCGATGACTCAGTACAATGTGCTGTAATTTTTGGGACAAAATAAGTTTTTGTCAAAAGTCAGGTCATGAAAAATTGACCAGTCTTCCTCTCTGACTCAGAGAGTCTGATCACATTATTCTTTACACACACTTCCTCATTCTCCTTACATTCATTACATGGACAGAGAGACTTACAATTATCTTATTTGTACAGCTGATCAGTGTCCACGTCAATGAAGTCACCTGCTTCATTGTCCATCAGGGCTGTAAGAACAGACCCCCGCTTAGTTTTGCATAAAGGATTAAATGAAACTGACCCACCACCTGCAAAAAAATTAAAACACTGGTGCTCTAGACATCTTTCTCCAGCATATCTTTAGCACTTGAAGTGAGGCTTTTGAAACACCAGGACATAGCAATGAACCTGATGGTCCAGACAAATGGGGAATTCAATGAGAGCATCAAGTAATAAATGTTTATTAAAGCAGAGCATCTCTGCCACACCTCTGGGTTCAACCCAAGAGTTTGTGAACAAATGTGAGTCTGTTGAATGTGTTTAAAGTGTAACTGTTTGGATGGATTCGAATTTAAAGTGTTGAACGCATTTGTTTTCACTCTGTGTTAGTCGGATCAGAAAAGCAGGTAAATATTTAACCAGCCAGCACTCATCACTTAGGCTTTATTTATAGGTTTATAGTGCCATTGTGGAAGCAGGGGCATGGCCGAGCACCATTTTGTAAATGGATGGCAGGACTGGAAGAAACAAGGGTGAGAATCACACACCTGTTGTCAGTCTAACTTATCTGCATTCTTTTTGATTGATAAAAAGTGGAGAGAACAGGGCTTCAGAGAGAGAGGTGAAGAGAGCTGTGTGGAATGATGGAAAAATTTGTTAATAGAGAAGAATGCTAAATAAAGCCAGGTGAACGTGTCCGTACCCTGTCTCTTCTTACCCTTATCCAGAAAGACCTCCACAGGTGCATGATGGTATCAGCACTCAACAAGTTTTATTAACAGTTTTCTACATTTTCCATTACCCAAGAAAATGTATTTTTTGATTGCTTAGTTTTCAGGTTTTTATTTAAAATACATAACTAAGAAACTAATAATTTCGAAACAGCGGAATATAATTTGTCTTCAAGGGTAGATGGAATTCCAGCAAAAAAATCGGGGAGTAGCAGAAGAAGGTGCAGGAGATGAAACGGGCGGATCACGTGCATAATCAGTCCAATGGAAAGCACGGCATAACTGGCAGGGTGATGTCATGACATGAGGCCATAAAAAGCACATAAAAAGCCATAAAAAGAACCTAAAAGCCATAAAAATCCATAAAAAAGCACCTTTTTACAAAAGGTTTATTGGCAGAGCAATTTTTTATTTTGTATTTTGTGTTCTGTGTATTTGTCTTGCACTGTCCTGTATTGTCTTGCACTGTCTTGTGTTGTCTTTGCACTGTTTGCACCAGGTTGCACACATGCACTTTATGTGGCGAGGACACTAGTCCTTAGCCCTGTGTTTTCTGTTTTCTGAGATTGTTGTTGTATGTAGCACCAGGGTTCAGGAATACCGAGTCCTTCCATTTGGTCTTGCCCTCTCACCCCACACCTTCACAAGTGTGGATGCAGTACTGACTACTGATTAAAATGGAAGGACGGAGGTGATTTAAGATCATAAACAGGAGATCTATCCAAAATAAACACAGATCAGATCTTTGGAGATTTTCTAGCAATCTGGAAGAGTTCTAGAGGTACTTAGTGCTTCATGTGTGTTTTTTAAGAACACAAATGGAAATGGGTGGAGTGAGTGAAGTAGAGATTTAGAATGTGGGTAAGGGCACCCTCTGGTAGTGTAGTGGTAAGATGTTACAGTATTCATAGACAAGATAAAAGTAAAAAAAAAAACAAATCTTGAAGAATTACAATTCATTTAAATAATGTTATAAAAGTATTCATTTTGTTCCCAGTGAGCACAAAGGGAAACATACCTAAAAAAAAATTAAATTCTGTGTAAGCGGTTACTATAGAAACAATAGAATCATGATTTCCTGACATTGGAATCATGACTTCCTGTTTCACAGGGGTATGAATTTTAGGTAACACAAGTAGTTGTTCTGGATTTTTCCTTTAAATTTAATCATGTCTATGAATACAGTAACATCTTACCACTACACCACCAGAGAGTTTACATATACTCTTGGTTATAGTTTTTATAGTCCTCTTTGCACAGTATTGTATATTCAGAGTATACAATTGGTTTACTGGTCGGCGGTATCTTGTGTTATGTGTATTGTCCCACTCTTGTGTTGTTTGTCTGCACTGTTAGCACTTGATGCACTTAATGTAGCTTTATGTTGTGTATTGTAGCTCTATGTTGTTTAGTGTAGCACCAGGGGTCTGGAGGAACGTTGTCTCGTTTTTACTGTGACTTGACTTGATTTGACTTGACTTGACTCAGAGATTAGTCTTAATGTTGTTGTGACAGAGAGAATAAGAAAAACACTGCAGACTCCAGGAATGAATGAATTTCAGGTAACACATAAGCCAGATGTTGTTTTGTTCTGTATATATTACTGTTTATTAGTTATTTAATGAGATTCTGCTTAATATGAAACAAACAGATTTACATTGGTAAGATTATGATATATCAATTTCAAATTTCCTTTTTTAGCATTTTTTCTCGTTTCTTGTCTGGCAATTCATTTCTAACATTTCCTTTTTAATTGTTATTAAATGAATAATCAATTTTAATTCATAAAAGGGAAATGCTTTAGTGCAGCTGGATTGTGTGCTAGTAAGACAGATGTTTGAGCAACAACATGGCGACATACAGGAATTAGATAACAACACACTTTATTCTGGATCACACAATCTCACAGATGATGCAGAACTTAATAAAGTGTTTTGTACAAAGGGAAGTCCAAATCCGGCGTATAGATGCTGATTGAATGTGGTGTGGATTCTGTAGAGGAGCTTCATGGTGTCAGAGACGCTGTAGAAGGACAGAGTTCCTGCGCTGTGGTCCACATACACCCCAATTATGGATGGGGATGGAAATCCGAGATCAGTAATAATGTTGTTGTGATAGTAAATGAGAGAATGAGAAGAAGAACACTGCAGACTCCAGGACTGATTGTTGCCTCCAAACAGACACTCACTACCCAGTCCTTTCCTGCTGATGTCTTTATATGAGACTGATATAGACACACCCCTATCACTGCTCAACTCCACCTCCCAGTAACAGCGTCCACACACACTCTCTTTACTCAACACCTGAGGCCAGTAGTTGAATCGCTCTGGATTATCAGAGTAGTGCTGTAATCCCTGACTGTCTCTCACTGCTCTGTTGTTCTTAGAGAGAATGAGGTTATAATGTACTGTGCTGGGATCCAGAGTCAGATAAGAGAAATCTGAAATAAAGGAGGAAAACAAACACCGTGAACAATGTGTGTGTGTGTGTGTGTGTGTGTGTGTGTGTGTGTGTGTGTGTGTGTGTCTAAAACATACATTTAAGAAACTCATCTCTGCTCTGTGGCTCTGAAAGAGAACATTGAACTGTGGAGACAGAAACAATCAGATGTTAAAACACATAAAAACCGACATTTATATCAACCATCAAAAACACGTGTGTGGATCAGAAACGTGTGTAGGTCACGTGTCAAATTCCGTCTCGAAGCACCAGAATGCAGAGTTTCTCAGCTCGAACACAAACTCATTCAAATCAGCAGTTAATCATCAAGACTCAAATCAGATGAGTGTTAAAAACTCGAAACTGTACTGAGCCCTTTGACATCACTCTGTCAGAGAGCGAGTAAAGACGTCCATCACTCTGTTTCTCCATCATGAGCAACTTCTCCTACCCTGTGGAGGGATTTTGTTGAATTTCTTCTCAAAGATTTCCTCGAGTCCCTTCTTTAGATCTGAGAGAGAATTCCTCACTCCATCTGATAAGCGATGTTGAAAGACAGTGCTGCTGGAGGTGTGAAAATTTGGTCTTTTAAATGAAGGAGACCGACGTCCAGCAGAAACACAGAGAGACTGGAAACTCTACATAAAGAGAGAGGAATGAATGATCTCCGATTAAAGACACACTTGGGATATCAAACAGGGACATTGATTGTTTCCTTAATGAGAAGTGTTTAGGAGACTTTGTGAGGAACAGCTGGTTCTGTAGATCAGATATTTTGGGTTACCTGGAGGAAATGGATGTGATCGTGTGTGTGTGAAAGCTGCTCCAGCTCAGTGATTCTCCTCTGAAGATCAGAAATCTCCTGCTCCAGTTGCTCCAGGAGTCGTTTAGGTCGACTCAGTTCAGCCTTCTCCTGATCTCTGATCAGCTCCGTCACCTCCGAGCGCTTTTTCTCCATGGAGCTGATCATCTCAGTAAAGATCTTCTCACTGTCATCTACTGCTGTCTGTGCACTGAGCTGTTAGAACACACACACACACACACACACACACACACACACACACACACACACACACACACACACACACACTTTTACTGGGACTCTAAATGACTCGATGTCCATGTTGTGTGTGTTTCTAGGAGCAGCTCCGTCTCTGATCACTGCTCACCTTTATAATGTTCACATCCTGTTTCAGCTCCTGCACCTTCTTCTGCTTCTCCTGGATTCTCTGCTGGAATTTCTTCTGCTCCTTCTTCAGCTCAGTCTGAGGATGAATTATGTGGTAGTTGTTTAAATATTAATTACAATGAATTGATGCGTTATAGAGCTGTATTTGCTATCCTGTGTGTGTGTGTGTGTGTGTGTGTGTGTGTCTAAAACATACATTTGTCATACATGTGTCTGGATGTTACAGTGAGCTGAGTTTATTAGTTGATTATGAGACCATAAAATTATATAGATGCAGTATAGTGAAATTTGCAGTTGTTTTCAGTCTGTCAGGGGTGGGTGGTGGGGGCTGCATTGCACTGTCTGCCGGCTCTGTTATTTAAGACTGATTTTGCACTACTGATTTGGAACAATTTTGGACTGTGCTTTTTTATGTTTGATTCCTTCATTCCTTTCATCATTTCTTCTGTCCACATCCTGCATTTGGGTCCTAACAGTATTCACCCTGACAGCTTAATCTGTCATTGCCTCTGCCCGTACCTGACAACCAAACCATGAATGAACCCGAGATGTGGATTAACTTTGTCAGCCACCAGAGATTCTTGGAGGTAGTTACATTGAGTACTGGTGCATTGATGAGAGGTGTGGCTAAAGAGTAAAAACTTTACCTGTAATAAACTGGATAATGTGACATCTTGAGTGTCTGCCAAAGTCTGAAGTCCAGAGGAGCTCAATATCAACTACAACTCCACTGTTTAGTCTCATCAATGATCTTTCTCTTGTTGAGAATTCTTTGTTTAAGTACTGGTTCTGTTTCAGTCGTCAGTCAAAACCACACTTTTTTGTGGTTATTTTACTTTCCTATCAAGGCCTTACTGTCTCTCATTCTAAATTAAAAAAATGAATTAACGAATTCATTCTAAAGATATTTTATGTTCTCACCTGTTTCTCAGCTCTTTCTCCTGAGACTGTGACCGAGTCGTGTCCTTTATGTTTGTCCATCGTACACAAATAACAGATGCAGGTTTGATCGGTTCTGCAGTAGATCTCAATCAGCTTGTTATGTTCAGTGCAGATCTTCTCTTGTAGTTTTGTTGAGGCTTCAATTAATGTGTGGTTTTTAAAAGCAGGAGACACATAATGAGGTCTCAGATGAGTTTCACAGTAAGACGCCACACACACCAGACAGGACATGATGGCATTGTGCTTTTTCTCGGTGCAGAAATCACACTCCACATCTCCAGGTCCAGCGTAATGAGCAGGAGAAGGAGCTTGGACTTCAGTCTTCTTCAGTTTCTCCACCACTTCAGCCAGCATGTTGTTTCTGCGTAAAACAGGCCTTGGAGTGAATGTGTCTCTGCACTGAGGACAGCTGTAGACACTCTTCTGATCCTCCTGATCGAAGCAGCCGTTAATACACACCTTACAGAAACTGTGACCACACGGGATGGCCACCGGATCTTTCAGGAGATCCAGACACACTGGACAAATGAACTGATCCTGATCTAATGAAATACTGGCCTCTGACATTTTACAGAGAGAGAAAAAGACAAAAAGAGACGCAGATAGATTTCAGATAGATCTTTATCTGATTTCAGTTGTGTTTTATCTGATTAACCTTTGAACATCTGCATTTATGGTGTGAAATCAAGAATGGGTGTGGCTTGAAATGAGGAATATGATAGTTCTATTAGTTTTGCATGAAGGATGAAATGAAACTGACACACCACCTCCAAGCAAATTTCCTGAAGTACTCAAAGGAGAAACACTGGTGCTCCTGACATCTTTCCCCAGCTTATCGCTAGCAATTAGAGTGGGACTTCTAAAACACCAGGACATGGTTATGAACCTGATGGTTCAGACAAATGGGGAATTCAATAAAAGCATCAAGGGTTAAATGTTCTTTAAAGCAGAGCACCTCTGCCACAACTCTGGGTTCAACACAAGAGTTTGAGTTTGTTAACAAATGTTGGTTGAATGTGTTTAAACAGTAACTGTTTGGATGGATTGGAATCTGTAGTGTTCTGAAGCTACGATTTAATTATATGGAATACGTATGAGTAAAATGTTTTTTGGTTGGATGAGTGAAATTTGAAAAAAGCATGGGTGCAGGCAGATTTACTATGAAGAACAAGCTAAATATATTAAAAGGAAAAAAAGATTTGTTTAAATAAAAAAACATGAGTTATTTGTAATTTCTCTCAAACAGTTACAAGATACAAGTGAAATTAATGGTTGTTTGTTCTTTTTTATTATTTTTTTTATTATTATTATTATTATTATTTTTTTTTTTTTTCAGTCTACAGAAATAGAAACAAGATGAAGAGCCCAGGAGTTCAGTGTAAAGTGTTGCACCAAGTTAACGTTTTGAAGAATGTGGTATTCATAGAGCTACTTGATATTTCCAGCAAAAGATATCAGATAAGATTCTGCAAAGTCATTTTACTACCCAATAGAGGCTAACTTTGAAATATAAAAATTATAATAATACTTAGTTTTTTTTTTAAAGACTATTGAGGAAACATGACATTTCTTAATTCCTTTTTAATAATTTCAGTTAACTTATGAGGATTCTGGTCTGTTCCGTCCTTCTCTCCTTTTTCTTTAGATCAGTGTCATCACTTATCTGCCCTACCAGATGTCGCCAAAGTGTTCCAGAGAACCTGATTAGTTTTTCTTGGTATCACTGTTAAGAGTAAGTCTTGCTCCTCCTTGTTTTCTCTTTAATTTGCTCTTTTACCGGCTTAGGCTGCTGTCCCAGCAGCCATCTCCCTGTTCCTCATGTATGGGAGCCCTGGCTCCCTCCAAGCAGAATACAGAATTCCCACGTGTTGGAGAATGCCATCCAATCCCGCACCCTAGTGGCTGGGAGCAGCTGAATGAGGAAGCCCTCAAGGTTTGCTTCTGTTGGAGCTCTGAGCCTGTCTCCAAGTGGACACATTTACAGGATGTCTCACAAATATTTAAAATGTTTAGGCTTCATGTCAATTCCATTAAAATCCCAAATAATAAGCACATTAGTTTACTTAACCAATCTTGCTATAAATTATCTTTAAAATGTTTAATATTGACAGTTTAACTTTACCAAAATGAAAGAAAGGAGCAAACTTGTTTTAATTGCTGTCAGTCAGCACATTCCACAGAGCTCTCAAAAGGCACCTCTCCACCTTCAATGGCGCACCCCAGCAGTTGGAGGAAAGTGCACCCCAAGTGAAATTTACCCCATTTTTTTATTTTCCGCGCTTCATGAATCTCACATATTTTATATCAAGTTCCTCCTTGATATTTTGCATGCTTATTCAAACTTTCATTAATTTGTATTTTTCCAGTTTATACCTCCTTTTTCCTATAAGGTTCATTTTCCTCTATTTTATCTTAATCTACAAAATTCCCTCTTATTTCTTAGGTCCTGTTTGCCTCCACTTATACTTAATTTACATAGCTTTTACATACCTCAAAAACATATTTTTTCCTCCTCCTGCCTGAAGACATTTCTTGGTTTTATTTTTCTTAACCTTAATTTTACCCCCCTAGTTTACGACATTTCCTTAATTCTCTCTTGTTCTAATAATCCTAATTCCCCAATATTAGACCTTGTTTCCGAATTGATAAAGTTTGCACTCTTACTTCGCTCTATGACTGTTTGCTGGAACCATAACCACTCTTCTCTGCAATAAAATTTCTTCAGAACTTCACCTGCTTAGCCTGTTCATCTGACACTAAACTATCATTTCAGAATTATTTTAGGACCATTTCAATAAAGTGCTTTAATTAACCCCTAGTTTCAAAGTCGGCTTATTATCTCTAAATACATTTTTCAACGAAAGCAAAAGTAACAAAAACTAACGTGGTGGAAATTTGAGACAGAGCTGGAAGTCTCCTTTCACTGTAGCCACAGCTGCACTGCCCACATCTCTAGCAGAAGCATTATTAAATTAACCTTTTTTTTCTCGCCATTATGGTTTTCCTGAGGTTTTAAAACAAAGGCAAATTGTGTGTTCAAATCGCAATCTGATTGGTTAAAGCGACAGCTTCAAGCTACATAGATTTGAATCACAGGAGTCCGCGCTGTTCATTTCTGCTGGACTTACGACAAAACGTCATTTAACAGCTGAAATCTGGTTGGATAGAAACTCTAAACGAAACTTGGTGAAACGCTATGAAATGAAGAGAAAAGGCCATTTGGAATAATTTAATAAATATTCTGTGATTCTGATTCTAGTAGAGTTTATGGCAGCAGAGACAACCTTGCTGTCCATGACGGCCCACCACTGAGTAAATCATATGTAAGATTGGTGATTTGTTTATTAAGCAGGGTCTGAAGCTTGAAACAGGATGATGGTGATGTGCACTTTGCCAGACACAGAGGAACAGGATTTCTAACAAATGAAAATTAGAATCAAAATGTGAATTAAGTCCTTCCCGTGGGCTCACCACCTGCAGGAGGGACCGTAAGGGACGGTGCTGTGAGGATTGGGCAGCAGCCGAAGGCGGGGGCCTGCTTAGATTGCTGCCCCCGCGACCTGAATTACGGATAAGCGGGAGAAAATAAATGTATGAATGTGAATTAAGTTTTTTTAAAAAAAGGAAAGTTGCTAGTTTTAACTGAAACTCAGATTATGAATCTTTTCATTCGGATCACATAATCTCACAGTATCTCCGTTATTACGTATCCAGAATCCAGCATATAGAGGTTGGGTGAATGTGGTTTGGACTTTGTGGAGGAGCTTCATCACTTTAGAGACGCTGTAGAAGGACAGAGTTCCTGCGCTGTGATCCACATACACTCCTATTCTGAAGGATGATGGAACTTTGAGATCAGTTTTAATGTTGTTGTGACAGAAACAGAGAGAAGAAGAACAACGCAGACTCCAGGACTGATTGTTTCCTCCAAACCAGCGCTCATTACCTCGTCCTTTCCTGCTGATGTCTTTATATGAGACTGATATGTACACATTACTCTCACTGCTCCACTCCACCTCCCAGTAACAGCGTCCACACACACTCGCTTTACTCAACACCTGACAGTAGGAGTCAAATCTCTCTGGATGATCAGAGTACGGCTGCATTGTCCCACTGCGTGTCACCACTTTGTTCCTCTCAGACAGAATGAGGTAATAATGTACTGTGTTGGAATCCAGAGTCAGATCACAGAAATCTAAACACATGAACAATAGAAATGTGTCATTATATATATATATATATATATATATATATATATATATATATATATATATATATATATCTCCTTCCCATGGGCTCACCACCTGCAGGAGGGACCTTAAGGGATGGTGCTGTGAGGATTGGGCAGCAGTCAAAGGCGGGGGCCTGCTTAGACTGCTGCTCCCGCGACCCGGATTACAGATAAGCGGGAGAAAATTAATGAATGAAATTATATATATATATATATACAGTGAGGAAAATAAGTATTTGAACACCCTGCTATTTTGCAAGTTCTCCCACTTAGAAATCATGGAGGGGTCTGAAATTGTCATCGTAGGTGCATGTCCACTGTGAGAGACATAATCTAAAAAAAAAATTAAATCCAGAAATCACAATATATGATTTTTAAACTATTTATTTGTATGATACAGCTGCAAATAAGTATTTGAACACCTGTCTATCAGCTAGAATTCTGACCCTCAAAGACCTGTTAGTCTGTCTTTAAAATGTCCACCTCCACTACATTTATTATCCTAAATTAGATGCACCTGTTTGAGGTCGTTAGCTGCATAAAGACACCTGTCCACCTCATACAATCAGTAAGAATCCAACTACTAACATGCCCAAGACCAAATAGCTGTCCAAAGACACTAGAGACAAAATTGTACACCTCCACAAGGCTGGAAAGGGCTACGGGGAAATTGCCAAGCAGCTTGGTGAAAAAAGGTCCACTGTTGGAGCAATCATTAGAAAATGGAAGAAGCTAAACATGACTGTCAATCTCCCTCGGACTGGGGCTCCATGCAAGATCTCACCTCGTGGGGTCTCAATGATCCTAAGGAAGGTGAGAAATCAGCCCAGAACTACACAGGAGGAGCTGGTCAATGACCTGAAAAGAGCTGGGACCACCGTTTCCAAGGTTACTGTTGGTAATACACTAAGATGTCATGGTTTGAAATCATGCATGGCATGGAAGGTTCCCCTGCTTAAACCAGCACATGTCCAGGCACGTCTTAAGTTTGCCAATGACCATTTGGATGATCCAGAGGAGTCATGGGAGAAAGTCATGTGGTCAGATGAGACCAAAGTAGAACTTTTGGGTCAAAATTCCACTAAACGTGTTTGGAGGAAGAAGAATGATGACTACCATCCCAAGAACACCATCCCTACTGTGAAGCATGGGGGTGGTAGCATCATGCTTTGGGGGTATTTTTCTGCACATGGGACAGGGCGACTGCACTGTATTAAGGAGAGGATGACCGGGGCCATGTATTGTGAGATTTTGGGGAACAACCTCCTTCCCTCAGTTAGAGCATTGAAGATGGGTCGAGGCTGGGACTTTCAACATGACAATGACCCGAAGCACACAGCCAGGATAACCAAGGAGTGGCTCTGTAAA
>NC_139602.1:6363051-6460551 GCF_946808225.1 Silurus aristotelis
AACACAGATGAAGTGTGTTTTCTTGCCCGGTTGTTTTTCAGCGTGATGAATGATTTGCCACTTTCTGTTGACAGTTTGAGTGAGCGGCAGCTCAAACGTCAGAGGAACATCATCCATATTTATGATGTGGTGCCGCCCGATTCAGTGGGAGCGTGATTTAATATAAAGAGTTTCATTGGTTCACCTGAACCCGTTCGGCAATTTCATTGGTCTAATGTTATGGGGTTCAGTTTTTTGGCTTGAAGTTTGTGAAACTGGGAAAATACAAGGAAAAATCCACAAATTAGCCGCTAGATTGTTTAAGCCGCGGGGTTCAAAGCGTGGGAAAAAAAGTAACGGCTTATAGTACGGAAAATACGGTAATTATTGAAATTGTTAAATTGTAAATGAATGTTACATACAGTGAGGAAAATAAGTATTTGAACACCCTGCTATTTTGCAAGTTCTCCCACTTAGAAATCATGGAGGGGTCTGAAATTATCATCGTAACTGCATGTCTACTGTGAGAGACATAATCTAAAAAAAAAAAATCCAGAAATCACAATGTATGATTTTTTAACTATTTATTTGTATGATACAGCTGCAAATAAGTATTTGAACACCTGAGAAAGTCAATGTTAATATTTGGTACAGGAGCCTTTGTTTGCAATTACAGAGGTCAAACGTTTCCTGTAGTTTTTCACCAGGTTTGCACACACTGCAGGAGGGATTTTGGCCCATTCCTCCACACAGATCTTGTCTAGATCAGTCAGGTTTCTGGCCTGTCGCTGAGAAACACCGAGTTTGAGCTCCCTCCAAAGATTCTCTATTGGGTTAAGGCCTGGAGACTGGATAGGCCACGCCAGAACCCTGATATGCTTCTTACAGAGCCACTCCTTGGTTATCCTGGCTGTGTGCTTCGGGTCATTGTCATGTTGGAAGACCCAGCCTCGACCCATCTTCAATGCTCTAACTGAGGGAAGGAGGTTTTTCCCCAAAATCTCGCAATACATGGCCCCGGTCATCCTCTCCTTAATACAGTGCAGTCACCCTGTCCCATGTGCAAAAAAACACCCCCAAAGCATGATGCTACCACCGCAATGCTTCACAGTAGGGATGCTGTTCTTGGGATGGTACTCATCATTCTTCTTTCTCCAAACACGTTTAGTGGAATTATGACCCAAAAGTTCTATTTTGGTCTCATCTGACCACATGACTTTCTCCCATGACTCCTCTGGATCATCCAAATGGTCATTGGCAAACTTAAGATGTGCCTGGACATGTGCTGGTTTAAGCAGAGGAACCTTCCGTGCCATGCATGATTTCAAACCATGACGTCTTAGTGTATTACCAACAGTAACCTTGGAAACGGTGGTCCCAGCTCTTTTCAGGTCATTGACCAGCTCCTCCCGTGTAGTTCTGGGCTGATTTCTCACCTTCCTTAGGATCATTGAGACCCCACGAGGTGAGATCTTGCATGGAGCCACAGTCTGAGGGAGATTGACAGTCATGTTTAGATTCTTCCATTTTCTAATGATTGCTCCAACGGTGGACCTTTTTTCACCAAGCTGCTTGGCAATTTCCCCGTAGCCCTTTCCAGCCTTGTGGAGGTGTACAATTTTGTCTCTAGTGTCTTTGGACAGCTCTTTGGTCTTGGCCATGTTAGTTGTTGGATTCTTACTGATTGTATGGGGTGGACAGGTGTCTTTATGCAGCTAACGACCTCAAACAGGTGCATCTAATTTAATATAATAAATGTAGTGAAGGTGGACATTTTAAAGACAGACTAACAGGTCTTTGAGGGTAAGAATTCTAGCTAAGAGCAATCAAAGGCTACTGTACCAAATAATAACATTGACTTTCTCAGGTGTTCAAATACTTATTTGCAGCTGTATCATACAAATAAATAGTTTAAAAATCATATATTGTGATTTCTGGATTTTTTTTTTAGATTATGTCTTTCACAGTGGACATGCACCTACGATAATTTCAGACCCCTCAATGATTTCTAAGTGGGAGAACTTGCAAAATAGCAGGGTGTTCAAATACTTATTTTCCTCACTGTAGTTTTAAGAAATGGAGAAATCATTACTATGATACAATTGATAATTAAGCCAACCCTGATTCTGGAATGTTCCTGTCCTCCATACAAAGCTCATTTCAGCACGCATTCAGCTTCAATTTCTAACACACCTGATCCAACAAATCAGCCAAAGATCAGTCTTCCTGAATCAGTGTGTGTGTGTTCAGGCAGAAAAACACTTAAATGTATTTATTCTACGTCAGAGCTCATGTTAGTTCTCACTCTCCAGTGTTCTGTATATAATCTATAATCACACTCTTAATGTCACCCAAATGAGGATGGGTTCCCCTTTTGAGGTTTCTTCCTCTTAACATCTAAGGGAGTTTTTCACATACACATACACATTGTTCACCTTAACTAATTCTGTAAAGCTGCTTTGAGACAATGTCTGTTGTGAAAAGCGCAATAGAAATAAACTTGACTTGAATGAGATTGGAACCACTGGATTACATCACATTTGACAGTAGCAACGTATTTCCTTTTGTCTTTTAAATTAATAATAAAATAAAGTCATGTGACTCTATAGCCAGGATGTAATACTGCTTGAATCCTACACCAAAGCCATAATAACAAACATTACCCTGCTCTCTGTGTGGGAGAGGGCGGAGTTACTGCTCTACACTCTACATTGAATTGGTTTATCCAAACTGCATTTATTTAAAAAACACATTCAGACATTTTATAAACTACTTATTTAAATGTGAGCCAAGTGTATAAATAAAAATGTAATGAGTCAAATCTGTAAATATTAAAGCTGCATTTCTCACCTGTTGTTCAGTTCTGTAGGCTTTAACTGAGACGGTGTCGTGGTTTCTGTGTTCATCAGTCACACACAGATAACAGATGAAGCTTTTGTCGGTACGACAATAGATCCTTAACACTTCATCATGTTCCGAGCAGATCTTCTCTTGTAGATTTCCAGATGCTTCAATTAATGTGTGTTTCTTCAGACCAGAAACATCATAATGAGGTTTCAGATGAGTTTCACAAAAGGAGGCCAGACACATCAGACAGGACTTGACGGCTTTGTGTTTCTTCCCACTGCAGAAATCACATTCCACATCTCCAGGTCCAGAATCATAGTGAGCAGCAGAAGAAACTTGGACTTCAGTCTTCTTCAGTTTCTCCACCACTTCAGCCAGCATGTTGTTTCTGTGTAGAACAGGCCTTTGCGTGAACGTGTGTCTGCACTGAGGGCAGCTGTAGACCCCCTTCTGATCCTCCTGATCCCAGCAGTCGTTAATACACACCTTACAGAAACTGTGACCACACGGGATAGTCACTGGATCCTTCAGGAGATCCAGACACACTGGACAGCTCAACTGATCCACTAAAAAATGATCTACTGAAATACTGGATTCAGCCATTTTCTTTCTTTCACACACTGACAGAGAGCAAGGAGTGCGGCTCTGAGTTTCGTTTTCACTGAAATCTACTTCCTGGTTGTGTGTGTAAGTTTTTACAGAGAGTGTAAGAGAGAGAGGGAGGGAGCAGAGGGCAAAGTCAGAGAGGTTATAAACACTACTCTCTTAACCATTTCCTCTACTTCTAATACTATCCTTACACTCTCAGCCTCATTCCTCTCTGTAACAGAACTCTGCTTTAACTGTAAACAATAGTTGTTTTACAATAGTCTAATCTAAATGTAACAAAAGCAAAACACTGAAAAGATACACTGCTGATGTAACACACGTTGGCTATGAATATAAGTCGATACAGTACACTATACAGCTGTACATTCAAAAAAGGAATGTATGCAGTCTAATGTCACATGTCCATTTATATGAGATAAGCATGTAAGTCTTGAAATAACTCAATTTCTATGTTAAGAAGTTGGAGAGCTGGAATCCAGAACCTTGAGGGATTTTGAGTCTTCTAAATAGGATCGATGAGACAATCATTACAACGCACTGATTTACTGAAATTTCTGGTACGACTTTCTCCAATCTTATATCTTCTCTTTTACCTCTTACAGATTAATTCAAGGTGTTTGTTCACAGGATCTTAATACAAAGCTTGTCAGGCCATTGCTGAATAAATAAAACACTGATGGCTCCAGTATTAACAATTTCCTTAAGCTGATTGTGAATGCTGTATTAATGTAATAAAAAATTTTCTTAATTCATACACTAAATAATGTATTTAGTCTGGATTTTAGGCTTATCATGGCACAGAAATTATTATTGAAAGTATTAAATGATCTTAAATTAAATCCATACTCAGGTGCTTTATCCAGTTTTTTTCTTCTAGACAGCAATGCTGCTTTTAATTCAATTGACTTCAAGACATCACTGATTCACCTACAAAACTGGTTTGGTCTTTCTGGTTCTGCTTTACAGTGGTCGTTATTGCACTTGGAATCTGCTCAGCTAAGTTTAATACCTTGGTGAGGTCTTGTGGAGAACTTCGAGGTTCTCAGCAGACACATATTTTTTAATTATTTTCCCTGTAATTCAATTCAATTTAATTCATTTTTATTTGTATTGCGCTTTTAACAACGAACATTGTCTCAAAGCAGCTTTACACAGATAATGTGGTGATTAAAAGTGAATATGTTCTTTATAGGTAAGTTTGTCCCTGTTGAGCGAGCCGGTGGTGACTGTGGCAAGGAAAAACTCCCCGAGATGGCATAAGGAAGAAACCTTGTTGTATGAAAGTTAATGTCACTGAGCAGTTTGGACCCTGGCAAGATTTGCTATGGCAGCATAGCTAAAAGGTAGAACCAGAAGGTAACACCAACATGAGGGATCTCTGGGATAAGAGACGACCCACCACACCTCCGTCAACAAACCTGAGTGAACGTGTGAGAGTGAGGGGACGACAGCATCCAAATATCCCAGTTCACCAAACACTCCATATCCATGATCCCTCCAGATCTGAGCCTTTACCTAAGAAAAATCTACTGATAAAAGACTTGACTAAATAAATATGTTTTCAACCTCGACTTGAACACTGAGACTGTGTCTGAGTCCTGAACACTAATTGGAAGGCTGTTCCATAACTGTGGGGCTTTATAAGAGAAAGATCTGCCCCCTGCAGTAGTCTTCATTATTTAAGGAACCAACAGATAGCCTGCACCTTCTGATGTAAGTAGGCATGGAGGATCATACTGGTACAGAAGTTCACTCAGATACTGCGGTGTGAGACCGTTAAGTGCTTTATATGTCAGTAGTAGTATTTTATAATCAATGCGAGATTTAATTAGGAGCAGTGTAGACTGATTAAAACAGGAGTGATGTGGTCATATTTCCTAGATCTAGTGAGGACTCTTGCTGCTGCATTCTGAACTAACTGAAGCTTATTTATGCACTTACTCGCACACCCATACAGTAAAGCGTTACAGTAGTCTAATCTAGAAGTAACAAAAGCATGAACTAGTTTTTCTGCATCCTGTAACGACATCATATTTCTAATTTTAGTAATATTTCTAAGGTGAAAGAAGGTGATCCTGGTAATATTATTCACGTGAGACTCAAAGGAAAGACTAGGGTCAATATTAACACCACGGTCTTTGACAGCCGTACATGCTGAAACAGAAACACCATCCAGAGATGCTACATAATTGAAAAGTTTGCTTCCAGCTACATGTGGTCCTAGTAAAAGTACTTCTGTCTTATCCGAGTTGAGCAGAAGAAAATTATTAAAGTATCCACTAGGGCTGTGCAATATGGACAAAATAATCATTTTGCGATTTTCTAAATGAATATTGCGATTGCTTCCCGTGGGCTCACCACCTGCAGGAGGGACCGTAAGGGAGCGGTGCTGAGAGGATTGGGCGGCAGTCGAAGGCGGGGGCCTTGACAGCCCGATCCCTGGACACGGAGAAGTGTCTGGGGAATCTGCTGCCCCCGCGACCCGAATTACGGATAAGCGGGAGAAGATGAAATGAAAAAAAAATAAAAGTTTGCAATTGTTTTTGCTTTTTCAAACTTTTTCAAACATGCTTTTTCTAAATGTATTCAGTGCACAAGAAGTGCATAACAAAACATTTCACAATAAAATAACAGTATTAATAGTTTAATAAACAAAACTGTAGTAAAATTGTCTTTAAAACAGACAACATAAAATAAATTAAGATTAACTAAACTAAATTCCAGTTATAATAAATAAACTTCAAAACTTTTTTTCAGTGCACACATTTCACAGTGAAATAACACTGTACAGTGGTACTAACTGCCTGATAAACAAAACTGTAATAAATTGTCTTAAAAACAGACAACATGAAATAAATTAATATTAACTAACCTCAACTCCAGTGATAACAATAAAGAAAAACTAACAGAAATAAAAACCAAAAAACAGATTGCGCTCTTAAGGGTTTTTATGCAAGAAAAACCAGCATGTCCACCATATCTGTGGTCGTGGCGTAGTATTTCACCTGCTTGAGCTCGTATTTAACGCCCGCCTTGCATTTCTCATACATTTCGGGAATAGCAAATCGTGTGAAATGAGTGCGAGATGGCAGCTGGTATCTTTTGTCGAGTGTTTGTATTAGTCTTTGGAAGCCGTCTTTACTGAAGATGTGCGCAGGCATCATACAGTATCTTTGCATAAATTATAGGTGACCGCGTCGGTAATTTCTTTGTGCCGTTTTGATCCTTTCTCATAAGGCATGGCGCTTGCAAATGCTTGAACAATGGATACTTGTTCAATCTGTTCGGGCTGGCTTTGATGTGTGCGTTTGTTTGTTTTGATGGACTTTGTCAACATGCATTGATCATGCAGATTTTTATGGCGCTGTTTTAAGTGTTGGAACAGATTTGTAGTATTGCTCCGTTTCGTTGGAATAATCATTTCACAAGTCTTCCAAATTACCTTGCTCTGTGACACATCCTCTCTCCTGAATCCAAAATACTCCCAAACGACTGACGTTGAATTTCTCTTTGGCACCAAATCATTTTAATTTTGACCTGCATCCATATTTTATGTTCTTTCCTCCCACTCATCGATTCGGTTCTTCCGCTCAGCTTCGTCGTGCGCGGAGTGAGCTCTGATTGGTTAACGTCTTAAAAAACATGCGCACAAGAACGTATTCTGAATAAAAATATGAATTAATTAATAGATAAAATCGCAGCCTTATGCGGTTTAGAAATCGCATGTGCTTAAAACGTGATTTTTTGCGATTGCGATTAATTGCACAGCCCTAGTATCCACTGTCTAATGTCCTTTACACACTCCTCAACATTGTTAAGATGATCTCTCTCATCTGGCTTTGCTGAAATATACAGCTGTGTATCATCGGCATAGCAGTGGAAGCGAATACCATGTTTATGTATAATTTCCCCCAGAGGCAGCATATATAAAGAGAAAAGCAGTGGGTCTAAGACAGATCCTTGCAGAAACACCAAACTTTACCTCAGAAAGTGTGGAGAACTCACCATTTACATCAACAAACTGATAAACTTTATTCCAACAACGTTCTCAAGTCCAGCAAGCAGTATAGTGTGATCAATGGTGTCAAAAGCTGCACTGAGGTCGAGCAAAACAAGTAAGACGACAAAACCCTGATCAGAGACCAATAGCAGGTCATTTACCACCTTAACTAGCGCCGTCTCTGTGCTATGATGAGGCCGAAATCCTGACTGATACATTTCAAAAATGTTATTCATAAGTAGATGTGAGCAGAACTGCTGTGCTACAACCTTTTCTAAAAAAAAAAAAAAAAAAGAAGAGATTTAATATTGGCCTGTAGTTGGACAGCTGACATGGGTCAAGGTCAGGTTTCTTAATTTATAATGAAACCAGAAATGACTTGTTCAACTTTTATATAATTGCTTTTCATTTTTATTGTAATAATTCGAGGATGTGCCACGAATGACGTTCTACTTTTGTCCACCAGATGCCCCCATTTTCTCCCATGTTGTTTTTCGCCACTGTCCTTGTTAAACCTTTGTTGAGATTCGAGTCTCACGAGTCCCCGAGTCACTTCAGTCACAACTCAGTCAGCTACGTGTTGCTACAGTTGCTTGCAAACAACAAGTAAACAACTAAATGTTGTAATTTACAATTTGTATTTATATCTGGTGTTAGTAACAAGATAACTCAAGTGATACACGTCAAAGAAGTGCATGATTCATGAATCCCGAGTCATATAAAGAATCGGGTTATTTTACCTGGATGAATCCGGATTCGCTCATCTCAAGCACCCATACCGTAAATACACGATTAGGCGCGCAAGTGAGGACAAAAAAATAATAAAAAAAAAATAATAAAAGCGCGGTTGAATTGACCGCAGACAAGGAGCTCGTAAGATCACAACATTTGGTTTATTGTAGTTCGGAAGATGAAACTCATACAAACTCTCTCTCTCTCTCTCTCTCGCTCGCTCTCTCTCTCCATGCACATGCACGAAGAAGCTCCCCGGTTACCATGGCAACGACCCAACCAGAGGAGGGTTTTTAAACAGCGCACGAGATCAACATCATCCACATTGGCAAGAAAATGGCTGAATCCAGCATTTCAGTAATTCAGCTTTCAGTAAATCAGTTCAGATGTTCAGTGTGTCTGGATCTTCTGAAGGATCCAGTGGCTACCCCGTGTGGTCAGGTGTGTATTAATGGCTCCTGGGATCATGCGGATTGGATTGGTGTCTACAGCTGTCCTCTGTGCAGACACCCTTTCAATCCAAGGCCTGTTCTGCACAGAAACAACACTGTGAAGAAACTGAAGAACTCAGAAGCCCAAGCTGCTCGTTATGACGCTGGACCTGGAGATGTGGAATGTGAATTATGCAGCGGGAGAAAACGCAAAGCCGTCAAGTCGTGTCTGATGTGTCTGGTCTCCTTTTGTGAAACTCATCTGAAACCTCATTATGAAGTTCCATCCTGGAAGAAGCACAAGTTAATCGAAGCCTCTGGAAATCTACAAGAGAAGATCTGCTCTGAGCATAATAAACTGGTTGAGATCTACTGTCGTTCTGACCAAAGCTTCATGTTACTTGTGTACGATGCATGAACACAGAGGACATGACACAGTTGCAGCTGCAGCAGAACGAGCTGAAAAACAGGTGTGTGTGTGTGTGTCAGTCCTGAGTCTCAGTATTAAAATAAGCATTGGAATGTGCTTGAGTTTGAAGTTCAGGACAGCCATGTTTGAAGGCCACTAGGTCGTGTGCATCAGTATAACTGGACTTGATTTCTCCTATGACAGCTAGAACAACATTAGCCGTGTGTGTGTGGGGGAGCTCATGTATAAAGCAGGGGGAGATGCAGGAGAATAATAATATCTAAACAACTATAACTGTTTACAGACTGAGCTGAAGGAGGAGCAGATAAAATTCCAGCAAAGAATCCAGGAGAAGCAGAAGAAGGTGCAGGAGCTTAAAGGGGATGTGAACATTATAAAGGTGAGCAGTGAGCAGAGACGGAGCTGCTCCTAGAAACACACACAACATGGACATCGAGTCATTTGTGTGTGTGTGTGTGTGTGTGTGTGTGTGTGTGTGTGTGTGTATATCCTAACAGCTCAGTGCACAGACAGCAGTAGATGACAGTGAGAAGATCTTTACTGAGATGATCAGCTTCATTGAGAAAAAGTACTCAAAGGTGATGGATCTGATCAGAGATCAGGAGAAGGCTGAACTGAGTCGACCTGAACGACTCCTGGAGCAACTGGAGCAGGAGATTTCTGATCTTCAGGGGAGAGTCAATGAGCTGGAGCAGCTTTCACACACACACGATCACATCCATTTCCTCCAGGTAACACAAAGTGTGATCTTCATCCACACATTTATTGTCTCATTGTGTTTCTCATATGTTTTTTATAGAATAAAGCATGACCAAGGCCAGATATACAGTTGGTACGGAAAGTATTCAGACCCCCTCAAATTCACTCTTTGTTATATTGCAGCCATTTGCTAAAATCATTTAAGTTAATTTATTTTCCTCATGAATGTACACACAGGGCCCCATATTGACAGAAAAACACAGAATTGTTGACATTGTTGCAGATTTATTAAAAAAGAAAAACTGAAATATCACATGGTCCTAAGTATTCAGACCCTTTGCTGTGACACTCATATATTTAACTCAGGTGCTATCCATTTCTTCTGATCATCCTTGAGATGGTTTTACACCTTCATTTGAGTCCAGCTGTGTTTGATTATACTGATTGGACTTGATTAGGAAAGCCACACACCTGTCTATTTAAGACCTTACAGATCACAATGCATGTCAGAGCTCATGCTCTGAAGAATTGTGGCAAGGCACAGATCTGGCCAAGGTTACAAAAAATTCTGCTGCACTTAAGGTTCCTAAGAGCACAGTGACCTCCATAATCCTCAAACGGTAGACGTTTGGGACGACCAGAACCCTTCCTACAGCTGGCCGTCTGGCCAAACTGAGCTATCGGGGGAGAAGAGCCTTGGTGAAATAGGGTAAAGAAGAACACAAATATCACTGTGGCTGAGCTCCAGAGATGCAGTCGGGAGATGGGAGAAAGTTGTCGAAAGTCAACCATCACTGCAGCCCTCCATCAGTCGGGGCTTTATGGCAGAGATCTTCCGGGACTTGCTCTCTTTGCACAATATTCTGTCCAAATCCTTTGGTCACTGATCACTTTATTTTGATTGCTGCTATTGTAGAATTGCACAATTCTGTTTACATTTCTCTGTTTAAATTTTTCTGCTACTGTGCACCTTATTCTGTTACGACAGGTTTTACTGGCGGAGCTATTGTTTTTATTTTTATATTTTGTGTATTTTGTATTGTTCTGCACTGTCCTGTGTTGTCTTGTGATGTCTTTGCACTGTTTGCACCAGTTGCACACATGCACTTTATGTGGCGAGGATCTTAGTTCCTGGCCCTGTGTTCTCCTGTTCTGTGACTGTTGTTTACTGTTGTTTTATGTAGCACCTGGGTTCAGGAGGAACGTTGTCTCATTTCACTGTGTACTGCATCAGCTATATATGGTTGAATGACAATAAAAGCTTCTTGACTCTTGACTCTTGAGTGGCCCGAATACTGAGCAAAGGGTCTAAATTTTTTTTTTTTTTATCCTTTATTTAACCAGGAGAAGCCCATTGAGATTAAAAATCTCTTTTGCAAGGGAGACCTGGCCAAGATAGGCAGCTGAATTACATCACATCATTACATACGTACAAAGACACACAAAAAACATGAAAATAAAGACATAAATTAATAGAAGCAGTTTGAAAGCCAATTATGCACTTACAATGAAATCTCAATTAAAAACATTGACATGTGACATGGGAGTCCAACTCAAAAGATCTCATTCTTAACTTAAAAACACTCAAAGGAATCAATTTACTAAGTTTTAAGTTGTTCTGCAGCAAATTCCATGTAAAGGGAGCAGAAAAAACAAAGGCCTTTTTACCCAACCCAGTACTGACATGTGGGACAGAAAGCAAGACAACAGCCTGAGAACGGAGAGAGTAATGACCAGCACTTTTTTTCATAAGAAGTGAACATAAATAGGATGGAAGCACACCAAGAATAGCCTTATATATAAATGTGTACCAATGACAAAGCCTCTGTGTGGCCAAAGCAGACCACCCTACACGAGAGTACAGCTCACAGTGGTGGCTGCGAGCTTTACAATTAGTAATAAATCTCAGCGATGCATGATAGGCTGCGTCAATCATTTGAAGGCATTGAGCAGATGAATGCATATATAATATATCACCATAGTCCAGCACAGATAAAAAAGTGGATGCCACTAACCGTTTTTTAACATTAAAAGAAAAACACAGCTTATTTCGAAAGTAAAAACCCAATTTTAGCCTCAGCTTTCTCACTAGACAGTGAACATGAGGCTTAAATGATAGGCAATCATCAATAACAATACCAAGATACTTACAAGTTGTAACAGTCTGTATTTCACGTCCGTCAAGAGTAATCACTGAGGGAACATTCAGTGGTCTATTCCGAGGGCCCGAGAAGATCATACATTTGTTTTTTTCTGCATTGAGCACAAGTTTCAGCTGTAGCAACGTGTTTTGGACCACAGTGAAGGCATTCTGTAAATGTGCAATGGCTTGTTTAAGAGAGGGTGCACAACAGTAAATAACTGTCATCTGCATAAAAATGAAAGTTTGCATCAGACACATGCTGACTAAGGTTATTTATATAAATAGTAAATAAAAGAGGGCCTAACACAGAGCCTTGTGGAACCCCTTTAAGGATTGGTAAGATACCAGATTGAACACCATCATACTTAATGCACTGGGTTCTGTCACTAAGATAGTTTGAGAACCAGAAACGAGGTTTACATTTAGGCATCTTAGTATTCCTTACAGCAGCAACAACACAGTGGCCACTTAGGTCATTGCAAAAAACACCAACAGCAGAAAATTTGTGTGGGACATTAGTCAAAATTAAATCAATTAAGGTGGATTTGTCATGGCACTTAAGATTTAAACGAGTGGGAGAATTGATTAACTGTGTAAAATTGACAGAATCACAAAATGACTTAAATTCATCTAAACAAGGTTTCAGCCAGTCCCAGTTTAGATCACCTGCTAAAATAATTTCGGAGTAGTCCAATCTGGATAAGAGTTGAATAAGAGTCTGAAACGCAGTACTCAGGGCAGAAGGAGGCCTATAACACCCAACAACAGTAACATAAGGGCCCTTGGCCAACTCCACCTTTACTGCCAAAAATTCCAGCTGCTTACCGATTGATTCTGAATAGACTAACTTCACATTAAATTTAGATTTGACATAAATAGCAACCCCACCACCCTTCCTTGGTCTGTCAGCACGAAACACGTTATAACCACCCATTCCAATATCCATATCAGTGATTGATTTTGTCAGCCAGGTTTCAGATAGCACAACAATATCTGCATCTGTTAAATTCACCCAAATTCTAAGCAGATCCATTTTGGATAACAAACTGCGAACATTAAGGTGAACTACACTTAAACCAGACATGGATTTCACATCAGATGGCAATGGAATACACTGCAACTCAGGGCCTGGATTTGGCTGCACATTGGCAGATAAAAGCAGCAATAAAATATTAACCATCTCTGTTTACCATCAGTATATGAAGAATCTGTAGAGTTTTTAAAATGAGAGTCCCAGTAATGTCTGCCATCAAATGCAAAATAGTCATTTAAGATCAAAAGATTTTGAAGCTGAAGAATATCCCTGGGTAGCAACCAGGCTGCATTTAAGTACTCTGCCAACTCTTCTGGCATTTGAGGGGAATGCACAAAGGCTGAACAGTTAAATCTATAGGCTATGTCCAAAGAGCCACAAATGTTGTAAGATGTACTCACCCAGTATAAATCACTTGATCTTATATTTTGTACAAACAATGTCCTGGAGTCTGGAGTGTTCTTCTTCTTTCTGTTTTTGGCACAACAACAATTATATTAATCACAAGGTTCCTTCATCCTCCAGAATAGGAGTTTATGTGGACCACAGTGCAGGAATTCTGTCCTTCTACAGCGTCTCTGATAGGATGAAGCTTCTCCACAGAGTCCACACCACATTCACTCAGCCTCTATACGCTGGATTATGGATAGGTGGTAAAGGATCCACTGTGAGATTATATGATCTGAAATAAAATTCGTAATGTGAGTAAACAACTTTATCACCTTTAATTCAGAATTGTATTCTAATTTTAATTTGTTAGATCTTTTCCTCGCTTTTTGGCAAAGTGCACGTCACCACCAACTTGTTCCAAGCAAATTAAATACAAAAATGGCTGATATACAGGTGGAAGCACTGGGCACTAATGAGGTTCTCGGGAACACTTTGGCGACATCTAGTGGGGCAGATAAGTGTTAATACTGATATAAAGAAAAAGAAGGGCAGAACAAACCAGAATCCTAAGAAAATTAGTTAACTGAAATTATTAAAGAGAAAAAAACAAAGTAATATTAAATGTTTTATATGTTAAGGTCTGCCTCTACATGGATAGTAAAAGGCTGTTTCAGAATCCTATCCGATATATTTTACTTGAAATATCAAATAAGTTTCAAGTCTCAAGTTTGCAAGTCTCAAATTAAGCACCCAAATCCGCCATGATGCGCACATCAGGCAATTACACCTGATTTATTATTTAATCTGATTTTGTATATTCATTGTCTTTGCCATTGACAGTTTTGTTTTGTTACATCAAATTTGCTTATTTTCTATTCTTTTTCTAAACTTTCGAATAAAAACAGAAAACATTTAACCCATTTGAGTATGTTTCTGCACTTGGGATATGTACCCTGCACAATGACAATAAAGTTGAATCTAATCTAATCTAATCTAATCTAATAACACACATCTGTGGGAAACTGTTAAAGTTCCTGGTTCTCATATTGCCAGTACTGCTCAATTTATTGTTTTTTTTCACCAATTTAATGTAGGGGGTCACTGTGTAGTGTCTACCACAATATGTAAAATATGACTGCTTTATGTTCTGAGGCATAAAATGCCCTTATGTTATTAAACTCATTTTAAACTAAATGTGTTACCTGATTGAATTGCCTGCATATGTGTAAAAGAGTGCTCACAGGTACATCCTTCTTGTGACATGGCAAAAGCACAGTGCAGTTTCTCTAAAACAGAATGAAGAGACAGAAAGAGGGTTTCTGCTCTCATTATTGTGATTACTCTGGTAATGGCTGCATGATGAATGGTAATGGTACAAAATAAAACTCCATTACAGTAAACAGCAGGTTGCCTCCCTCTACTGTCCACTGAGGGAACTTTATGTCTATAATTAATAAACCATATTAAGCAAACCCAAAGCCATTAGGGAGGCACAAGCCAGTGCACTCTTAGTGCCGGTCCCAAGCCCAGATAAATGGGGAGGGTTGCATAAGGAATGGCATCCAGCGTAAAACATGTGCCAAATCGAATATGCGGATAACACATAAGAATTTCATACCGGATCGGTCGAGGCCCTGGTTAACAATATAGTATCTTAAATATGTAATATCTTTAATATGCAATATCTTTAATCTGTGTTCGACTTTGTTCTGTGTTGCTGGAGGCAGACCAGATGTTTCTCGTTAAGCCAAATGTATGAAAGACTATAGTGTCCGTCTTAAGAGCCATGACTGGGAAAATGAGACTGTCGTCTTTAAATCAGTATGAGTCGAAGTATAGAATATGATCCAGGATGCATGTCCTTTTGGGAGACGACCTCTGACCCGTTCATTAGATAATTAAGATGAATGATCTGGGAAAGGGAGCTCCGATACATCTGGGATACATTTAGTCTGGGCAAAGACAGACTTCGCTTTGTGTCAAAGCATTATTGCAGAAATGAGATCATATACATTAAGAGGCGGACCCAGAGATCGGGCAAAGTATTTTAACATGTGTGGAGCCATGAATCGGGAGTCGTCGACTCATCGATACGGCGGCTCCGAGCTGATCCAGGAGGCTCGTGAAGATGCTGAATGTCTGTGTTAAATAAACACTTTATTTACAAAGATATATCAGTGTCTGCGAGGATTCATTCCAAGAAACAGCTACACTCCATCAAGACAAGAAATATACATCAACAACGACCACCACAGGTATTGTTAGCCAACAGGTTACTGGTGGAAATTGGGCTACTGTTGGCCGAAGGAGGAGAAGGAGGAGGAAGACGTCTACAAAGACTGCAGGAAAAGGAGACGTGTAGGAGAGTAGATGTTCGGGTTGGTACTTTAAATGTTGGCACTATGACGGGTAAAGGGAGAGAGGTAGCTGATATGATGGAGAGGAGAAAGGTAGATATGTTGTGTGTTCAGGAGACCAAGTGGAAAGGGAGTAAGGCAGGAACATTGGAGGTGGGTTTAAACTGTTCTATCATGGTGTGGATAGAAAGAGAAATGGTGTAGGGGTGATTCTGAAGGAAGAGTATAGTAAGAGTGTAGTGGAGGTGAAGAAAGTTTCTGATGGGGTGATGATCGTGAAGGTGGAAGTTGAAGGGATGATGATAAATGTCATCAGTGCCTATGCTCCACAAGTCGGCTGTGAGATGGAGGAGAAGGAAAAAATCTGGAGTGAATTAGATGAAGTGGTAGATGGTGTACCTAGAAATGAATGATTGGTGATTGGGGCAGACTTTAATGGGCATGTAGGTAAAGAGAACAGAGGTAATGAGGAGGTTATGGGAATGTATGGACTAAAGGAGAGGAATGTGGAAGGGCAGATGGTGGTAGATTTTGCTAAAAGGATGGAAATGGCATTGGTGCACACTTATTTTAAGAAGAAGAAGGATCATAGGCTGACGTATAAGAGTGGAGGATGGTGCACACAGGTGGATAATGTTCTATGTAGGAGATGCAACCTGAAAGAGATTGAAGACTGTAAGGTGTTGGCGGGGGACAGTGTAGCTAGACAGCATCGGATGGTGGTCTGTAGGATGGTTTTAGAGGTGAAGAAGAAAAGGAGGAGAGTAGAAGAAGAAGTCAGACAGGGGCTCTGTGTTGGTGAAGAGGTGCTGGATGATTGGGAAACTACTGTAGGAGTTATGAGGTAGACAGCTAGAAAAGTACTTGGTGTGACATCTGGAAATAGAAAGGAAGATAAATAGACGTTGTGGTGGAATGAGGAAGTGCAGGAGAGCATAAGGGAAAAGAGGTTAACAAAACAGAATTGGGATCGACAGAGTGATGAGAAAAGTAGGCAGGGGTACAAGGAAATGCAGCAGCAGATAAAGAGGGATGTGGCAAAAGCTAAGGAAAGGCATATGAGAAGCTGTATGAGAGGTTGAACACTAAGGAAGGACAAAAGGATTTGTACCAATTAGCCAGGCAGAGGGACCGAGCTTGGAAGGATGTGTTGCAAGTTACTACAAGGGAATTAAGTTGATCAGTGACACCATGAAGTTATGGGAAAGAGTAGTGGAAGCAAGCAGTAGAAGCCAGGAGAGAAGAGGTGACCATCTGTGAGCAACAGTATGGTTTCATGCCGAGAAAGAGCAGCACTGATGCCTTATTTGCTTTGAGAATGTTGATGGAGAAGTATAGAGAAGGACAGAAGGAATTGCATTGTGTATTTTTGGATTTAGAGAAAGCGTACGACAGGGTGCCGAGAGAGGAGTTGTGGTATTGTATGAGGAAGTCTGGTGTGTCAAAGAAGTATTTGGTGGTTGTGCAGGGCATGTATGAGGACAGTGTGACAGCATTGAAGTGTGCAGTAGGAAAGACAGACTGGTTTAAGGTGAAGGTTGGATTGCATCAAGGATTGGCCCTGAGCCCTTTCCTGTCAACTGTGCAAAGTAATGTATAGTGTGTTAGGGAAGTAAAGAAAAGAGTGCAGGCAGGGTGGAGTGGGTGGAGAAGAGTGTCAGGAGTGATTTGTGATAGAAGAGTATCTGCAAGAATGAAAGGAAGAGTTCATAGGACTGTGGTGAAACCTGCAATGTTGTATGGATTAGAGACAGTGGCATTGAGTAAAAGACAGGAGGCGGAGCTGGAGGTAGCAGAGCTGAAGTTGTTAAGGTTTTCGTTGGGAGTGACGAGGATGGACAAGATTAGAAATGAGTTTATTAGGGGGAACAGCCCATGTTGGACGTTTTGGAGAGGAGGGACATGAGTTATATTGGTAGGAAAATGCTGAGAATGGAGCCATCAGGAAGGAGGAAAAGAGGAAGGCCAAGGAGGAGGTTCATGGATGTGGTGAGGAAAGACATGCAGGTAGTTGCTGTGAAAGAGGCAGATGTAGAGGACAGGGTGGTATGGAGATGGATGATCCGCTGTGGCGACCCCTAATGGGAGCAGCCAAAAGAAGAAGAAGATTAAGCACGTTGACAAAAAAACATTAAAAAAAAAGAATCTAATAGTCATTAAAAACATAAACATTTATAACCAAACATCTGCAGTGTCACATTACACTGGACCTTGAAATTAATAAAATACTTTATTTTTTCTGACCACCTTCATTCTCTCAGAATCTGAATAATTTTTCTTTCAGCTATCAGTACATGAATCATTTCTATTGCAACAGCTTATTCACAGGGAATTTGAATGTTCCACATAAACAGTTTATAAAAAGTCTTCAATCACTGATATGGTGACATTTCCTTTACATATATGGAAGAATCTCTAGTGTGAGGTTTTTGTAACAGTCAGAAATAAAGCTGTAGCTTTAAATTTTTAGGATTTATTGTATAAAGATGTCACTGAATAAGTTTTGCAATTGTAACAATTCTAATTTATCAATGTGGCTGAGAGTTGTGTTTGAGGTGTCACGAAAAAAAAAAAAAAACAGAAACTTTAAACTCTGTCTGTATTACAAGAAATGTATCCCAGTAAGTGTAGTTACATGGGTAATATTTATATACCAAGAGGAAATGAAATGGTTAATATGAGTTTTCATAACCATCCTGTTTTTCTGATCCTCCTACTTCTCTCTCTATCAAACACACAGTACCAGAAAGTAACTGAACAGTCCAGAAAAACAAAACTGATTAGCCATTCTGTGTAGACAGTACATGCAGGAAAATGCACCAATGCTATCTTGGGGAGTCGCCACCGGCTTGCTCATCAGGGATAAACTCACAGTTATAAATTCATATAGATTCATTTTTATTACCACATTGTCTGTGTAAAGCTGCTTTGAGACAATGTTCATTGTTAAAAGTGGATCAGGAGAATCAGTAGGGCATCTACAGCTGTCCTCAGTGCAGACACATGTTCACTCCAAGGCCTGTTCTACACAAAAACATGCTGGCAGGATTTTTGTACTGGGAGACAAAACAAGGCTGTAAAGTCCTGTGTGGTGTGTTTGACTTCATTTTGTGAAACTCATCTGAAACCTCATCTGAAACATCATATTATATAAAAATAACACTTATGTAGACCATCTAGTACATTTATCTCTAATGCAGTGTGAGAGTGAGGAAAATATTTATACACAGTTCCTTGGAATGAAAATTAAATAATAAAAAAAACAGCTTGTTATAGAAAATATATTAATCTTTGACATTTTAAGGTCTTAATATTTTAATGCTTTCTTATACTTCACAGTTTTTATATACAAGATACAGTAAATTAGATTTTTTTAATACTGTATTGAACATTCAGAAATAAAATGATGGTCATTTTTATGTAGGTTTTGTAAAAAAAAAAAAATATATATATATATATATATATATATATATATATATATATATATATATATATATATATACATATATACATATACATATATATATAAAAAATGATTCACTCGAAAGGGCATAACTTTGCAGTTCCATTAAAAGGCAGGAAGAATCCAGCGTATAAAGGTTGAGTAAATATGGTTTGGACACTGTGGAGGAGCTTCAACCTATTAGAGACGCTGTAGAAGGACAGCGTTCCTGCACTGTGATCCACATACACTCCTATTCTGGACGGCGATGGAACTCTGAGATCAGTCATAATGTTGTTGTGATAGAAACAGAGAGAAGAAGAAGAACATTGCAGACTCCAAGACTGGTTGTTGCCTCCAAACCAGTGATCATCACCCCGTCCTTTCCTCCTGATATCTTTATATGAGACTGATATTAACACACAGTCCTCATCGCTCCACTCCACCTCCCAGTAACAGCGTCCACACACACTCTCTTTACTTAAAACCTGCTCATTGGAGTTAAATCTCTCTGGATGATCAGAGTACGGCTGCTTTGTCCAACTGCGTGTCACCACTTTGTTCTTCTCAGACAGAATGAGGTAATAATTTACTGTGTTGGGATCCAGAGTCAGATCACAGAAATCTAAACACATGAACAATCATTAGATATTAATCAAAAGATGTGGAGTCGTGAGATGTGTGTGTGTGGGTGTGTGTGTGTTTTACACATACAGTGAAGAAAATCTTGTCTGCTTTTTGTTTCAGAATGTAAAATCCTCTGAACTGCTGTGGAGACACAGAAACATAAAAGAAACATCAGGTGCTAAAAAAAAAAAAAAAAGTTGAAAGTGATCCAGTTTGTGTCTGATATTTAATCAGCATTTTATTTTAGAAAACCTTCTGTAGGAGTGGAAATTAAATTCAGATTTTTTTATAGAGACTCACTCTCTCTCTCTCTCTCTCTTTCTGTAGGAAAGTGTGAATAAATGTGTGTGTGTCCTCTATAAACAAATCAGAAGCTTTTACACGATTAAGACGTGAATAAAAAGTGTAACTGTAATAAAAATAACAGTAATAACAGGAAGTTCATGTCGTCATATAAAATGTCTCTCGTCACCATGCTGCAGAGAAAGTAAAAATTCCCAGCAGGACAATTTCTCTCACCAAGTTGAGGAATTTTGATGAATTCCTTAAATCTCTTTTTCAGATCAGAGACAGATTTCCTCACTCCGTCAAGTGAGAGACGATTGACAGTGACGCTTGGTGAGTCCTCACATTCAGAAAAGAAACAGAGAGACGGGAAAATCTAAAAAAACATCATGGAGAAGGAGAAAGGTGGAAAAATATACATGTGACTATATAGACTATACACACTTTGTGTTACCTGGAGGAAATGGATGTGATCGTGTGTGTGTGAAAGCTGCTCCATCTTAGTGATTCTCCTCTGAAGATCAAAAATCTCCTGCTCCTGTTGTGTCAAAAGTTCAGCTTGACTCAGTTCAGCCTTCTCCTGATCTTCCATCACCTCCAAATCATCTACTGCTGTTTGTGCACTGAGCTGTTAGTACACACACACACACACACACACACACACACACACACACACACACACACACACACACACACACACTCTTACTGGGACTCTAAATTACTTGATGTCCATGTTGTGTGTGTTTCTAGGAGCAGCTCCGTCTCTGCTCACTGCTCACCTTTATAATGTTCACAGCCTGTTTTAGTTTCTTCACCTTCTTCTGCTTCTCCTGGATTCTCTGCTGGAATTTCTTCTGCTCCTCATTTAGTTGAGTCTGTAAACAGTTATAGTTGTTTAGATATTATTATTCTCCTGCATTTCCCCCTGCATTATACATGAGCTCTCACACACACACACACACACACATGGCTAATGTTGTTCTAGCTGTCATAGGAGAAATCAAGTCCAGTTATACTGATACACACGACCTAGTGGCCTTCAAACATGGCTGTCCTGAACTTCAAACTCAAGCACATTCCAATGCTCATTTTAATACTGAGACTCAGGACTGACACACACACACACACACACACACACACACACACACACACACACACACACACACACACACAAAGAAACACACACTTGTTTTTCAGCTCGTTCTGCTGCAGCTGCAACTGTGTCATGTCCTCTGTGTTCATGCATCGTACACAAGTAACAGATGAAGCTTTGGTCGGTACGACAGTAGATCTTCAAAACCTCATGGTGCTCAGAGCAGACCTTTTCTTGTAGATATTCAGAGACCTCGATCAACTTGTGCTTCTCCCAGGAAGGAACTTCATAGTGAGGTTTCAGATGAGTTTCACAAAAGGAGGCCAGACACATCAGACAGGACTTGACGGCTTTGCGTTTTCTCCCGCTACAGAAATCACATTCCACATCTCCAGATCCAGCATAACAGTGGGCTTCTAAATTCTTCTTCAGTATCTCCACTACTTCAGCCAGCATGTTGTTTCTGTTTAGAACAGGCCTTGGAAAGAAAAAATTGTGTCTGCACTGAGGACAGCTGTAGACCCCCTTCTGATACTTCTGATCCCAGCAGGCATTAATGCACACCTTACAGAAACTGTGACCACACGGGGTAGCCACTGGATCCTTCAGAAGTTCCAGACACACTGGACATCTGAACTGATTTACTGAAAGCTGAACACCTGAAATGCTGAATTCATCCATTTTCTTGCTCTGAGATTCGCTTTCACTGAAATCTACTTCCTGTATCTGTGTGTGTGTATATATATATATATATATATATATATATATATATATATATATATATATATATATATATATATATATATATATACAGAGTGTGTAATGGGAGTAGAAAGGCAGCGAGGTTCTAAATAAAGTGAATTATAACACACTAAGTGTGAAATCCTGCTCTCGGTGACTGTTAATCAGGTGATGGAGGTAAATGAGCTCGTGTGGACGATGTTAATCTTGTGTGTGACGAGTTTGGAGTCAAACGCTGTTTATATACCCTCTTCTGTTTGGGTCGTTGCCATGGTAACCGGGGAGCTTCTTCGTGCACATGCATGGCGGGCTAAGTTTGTAGTATGTTTATGCTAATAATAAATCACATTGCTGACTGAAATTTATACAATGAAGTAAAATTGTTATAAATAATGTACAACTTTAAAAAAGAGATAATGCCACGAGAACAGTGATTAGAGAGAGAGAGAGATAATGGGTTTTACCTCCCAATGTTTAAATAAACCAAGTGTTGTGATCTCACTAACTTCTTGTCTGCTTTCAATTCAGCCGTCTTCTTTTCTCTTCTTTTCTCTTCTCTTCTTTGTCGTTGAAGTTGCGCGCCTAATCGTGTACTTACGGTATGGGTGCTTGAGACGAGTGAATCCGGATTCATTCAGGTTACCTCTTCTCTTACTCGTATCACTTGAGTTATCTTTTTACTAACAACAGATATCAATACAAATTGTAAATTACAACATGTAGTTGTTTAACTTGTTAGCAAGAAACTGTAGCAACAAGTAGCTGACTGAGTTGTGACTGAAGTGACTCGGGGACTCGTGAGACTCGAATCCCAGCAAAGCTTTAACAAGGACAGTGGGGAAAAACAACATGGGAGAAAATGGGGACATCTGGTGGACAAAAGTGGAACAAGTCATTCCTGCCACAGCCTTACAATAAATGACAATAAATTAATACAAATTGGAAACAATTATATAAGTATAATTATATGAGGATAAAATACATAGATGTAAAATGAATGAAATAAAATACAAAATACAATCAGATCATCATCTTTATATTTTTTGTATCACTGTACATATTGTTCACTCAGTGAACAATATGTACAGTGATACAAAAACAGTTCAACACAGAGTTCACCATCAAATTTCCTGTACCCTTGTGTACCTGATCACTGAAACACAATTCTAACACCGATTCTGACTGAACCAGATTCATTATGATTCTGATTCAGCAAAATTCTCAATCTGATTGATTCTAAATGTATTTGGGAAAAAGATTCTGATGGAGAATAAAATGTTGGAAATGGAAAATGTGCTTCTTTATTTGAAATATTCTTTGAATAAAAACGTAAAGTTTCTACTTTTCATGAAACAATATGTTATTTCTAATATTTCATTTTTGATCACATAATCTCACAGTTGTTCCATAAAAAGGCAGCCAGAATCCAGCGTATAGAGGCTGAGTGAATGTGGTGTGGAGTCTGTGGAGGAGCTTCATCGTATTAGAGACGCTGTAGAAGGACAGAGTTCCTGCACTGTGATCCACATACACTCCTATTCTGGAAGGTGATGGAACTTTGAGATCAGTTTTAACTTTGTTGTGATAGAAATAAACAGAAGAAGAAGAACACTGCAGACTCCAGGACTGATTGTTGCCTCCAAACCAACACTCATCACCCCTTCCTTTCCTTCTGATATCTTTATATGAGACTGATATGAACACATAACCATCACTGCTCCACTCCATCTCCCAGTAACAGCGTCCACACACACTCTCTTTACTCAACACCTGACAGTAGGAGTCACATCTCTCTGGATGATCAGAGTACGGCTGCTTTGTCTTACTGAATGTCACCACTTTGTTCTTCTTAGACAAAATGAGGTAATAATTTACTGTGTTGGGATCCAGAGTCAGATCACAGAAATCTAAACACATGGACAATGGAAATGTGTCAGATATTAAAAATATATCAAAGCATGTACTGAAGATGGAGAGTGAGAAAAACTGCTGCAGCTGTGGAGAAACAGGAGACATATTTTGATAAAGGAAATGAGCTGCTTTGGTAATTAAACACTACTGAATAAATGTTATGAATGAATGATGTTTATGTGACTTATGAACTCTGTCACTCTCTCTTTGTAAGAAAGGGGAAATAAAGTGTGTCCTTTATTAATAGTTGAGTAGCTGAAAACACTATAAATACAGGAGTAATAAGTGTAACTGCATCAAATGATCATTCCAGTGGAGAAGAACAATAACAGTAAGTTCATATAATCATATAAAATCATTATTGTGTGTTTTGGGGAAATGTTTCTGTCTCTCGTCACCATGCTGCAGAGAAAGTAAAGATTTCCTAGCAGGACAATTTCTCTCACCATGTTGAGGGATTTTGATGAAATCCTGCTGGCAGAGTTCCTCAAATTTCTTTTTCAGATCAGAGACTGATTTCCTCACTCTATCAAATGAAATATGTTAAAATGAAAAATAAAGAGTATAGTTTATCATATATAAAGTTTAGCATACATTATATAATCAAAATGCTTGTAAATGTAATATATGTTATAAAGGTGAGTGAGCAGATACGGCTGATAAACTCAGCCATTAGGGAGGCACAAGCCAGTGCACTCTTAGTGCCGGTCCCAAGCCCGGATAAATGGGGAGGGTTGCGATAGGAAGGCCATCCAGCATAAAACATGTGCCAGATCGAATATGCGGATCACATATAAGAATTTCATACCGGATCGGTCGAAGCCCGGGTTAACAACGACCACCACAGGTATCGTTGGCCAACAGGGTACAGGTGGAAATTGGGCTACTGCTGGCCAAAGGAGGAGAAGCAGAGGAGGAAGATGTCTACAAAGACAGCAGGAAAAGGAGAAGTGGAGGAGAGTGGAGGATAGGGTTGGTACATTAAATGTTGGCACTATGACTGGTAAAGGGAGAGAGGGAGCTGATATGATGGAGAGGAGAAAGGTAGATATGTTGTGTGTTCAGGAGACCAAGTGGAAAGGGAGTAAGGCAGGAACATTGGAGGTGGGTTTAAACTGTTCTATCATGGTGTGGATGGAAAGAGAAATGGTGTAGGGGTGATCCTGAAGGAAGAGTATAGTAAGAGTGTAGTGGAGGTGAAGAGAGTTTCTGATAGGGTGATGATCGTGAAGGTGGAAGTTGAAGGGATGATAATAAATGTCATCAGTGCCTATGCTCCACAAGTGGGTTGTGAGATGGAGGAGAAGGAAAGATTCTGGAGTGAATTAGATGAAGTGGTAGATGGTGTACCTAGGAATGAAAGATTGGTGATTGGGGCAGACTTTAATGGGCATGTAGGTGAAGGGAACAGAGGTGATGAGGAGGTGATGGGTAGGTATGGTTTTAAGGAGAGGAATGTGGAAGGGCAGATGGTGGTGGATTTTGCTAAAAGGATGGAAATGGCAGTGGTAAATTTGTATTTTCAAGAAGAAGGAGGATTATAGGGTGACGTATAAGAGTGGAGGAAGGTGCACACAGGTGGACTATGTTCTATGTAGGAGATGCAACCTGAAAGAGATTGAAGACTGTAAAGTGTTGGCAGGGGACAGTGTAGCTAGACAGCATCAGATGGTGGTCTGTAGGATGGTTTTAGAGGTGAAGAAGAAGAGGAGGAGAGTGAGGACTGAGAGAAGAATAAGATGGTGGAAACTGAAGGAGGAAGACTGTAGAGTGAGGTTCAGGGAAGGAGTCAGACAGGGGCTCTGTGGTGGTGAAGAGGTGCTGGATGATTGGGTAACTACTGCAGGAGTGATGAGGGGGGCAGCTAGAAAAGTATTTGGTGTGACATCTTGAAATAGAAAGGTAGATAAAGACACGTGGTGGTTGAATGAGGAAGTGCAGGAGAGCATAAGGAGAAAGAGGTTGGCAAAACAGAAGTGGGATAGACAGAGTGATGAGAAAAGTAGGAAGGAGTACAAGGAGATGCAGCAGCAGGTAAAGAGGGATGTGGCAAAAGCTAAGGAAAAGGTATATAAGGAGCTGTATGAGATGTTGGACACTGAGGAAGGAGAAAAGGATTTGTACCGATTAGCCAGGCAGAGGGACCGAGCTGGGAAAGGTTTGTACTGCTAGATAGAGCAATAAAGGATGTAGATGGAAATGTGTTGACTAGTGAGGAGAGTGTGTTGAGAAGGTGGAGGAAGTATTTTGAGCAGCTGATGAAAGAGGAAAATAAGAGAGAGAAGGTTGGATAATGTGGAGTTGGTAAAGAAGGAAGTGAGAGCAGCGATTAAGAGGATGAAGAGTGGAAAGGCGGTTGGACCAGATGACATACCGGTAGAAGTGTGGAGATGTTTAGGAGAGATGGCAGTGGAGTTTTTAACCAGATTGTTTAACAATATTTTGGAAGGTGAGAAGATGCCTGAGGAATGGAGAAGGAGTGTGCTGGTACCAAACTTTAAGAATAAGGGAGATGTGCAGACCTGCAGTAACTACAGGGGAATTAAGTTGATCAGTCACACCATGAAGTTATGGGAAAGAGTAGTGGAAGCCAGGCTGAGAGAAGAGGTGACCATCTGTGAGCAGCAGTATGGTTTCATGCCGAGGAAGAGCACCACAGATGTATTATTTGCTTTGAGAAGTATAGAGAAGGACAGAAGGAATTGCATTGCGTATTTGTGGATTTAGAGAAAGCGTACGACAGAGTGCCAAGAGACAAGTTGTGGTATTGTATGAGGAAGTCAGGTGTGTCAGAGAAGTATGTGAAGGTTTTAACTCTCATGCAACAATAGGTACACTTAATAATCCATATCCTTCTCTTCCTGTCACCCTCTTCTCTCTCTCTCTCTCTCTCTCTCTCTCTCTCTCTCTCTCTCTCTCTCTCTCTCTCTCTCTCTCTCGGTCGAGTTAAACATGCTCCTGAGGCTCCAGTGACCACTGTTCCTGCCCCTCTCCCCTCCGTGGATCTTCCCACTTCGTCCAGGCCTGCCTCTGGATAGTGTTCTCTTTGACTGGAGGCCACTCTGTGCAGCTGGGAAAGGTTTGTCATCAACGCCTTGGGTGGTTCTATGAAATTCCGGAGTAAGAACGGGAGCTTTGAGGATGGATTGGACTGTAGTTGATGTCAACAGTCTCCTACACTGACTCAGGAATACAGTTCGCTTTTGATCATTATCACTGTACCCCGCAACATTGTATACCTGCCACAAATGGACATTCGGTGTATCCCAGATGAGGATGGGTTCCCTCTTAAGTCTGGTTCCTCTCAAGGTTTCTTCCTTATGCCAACTCGGGGAGTTTTTCCTTGCCACAGTCGCCACCGGCTTGCTCATCAGGGACAAACTTACTCATAAAGAACATATTAATTTTTAATCACGGCATTATCTGTGTAAAGCTGCTTTGAGACAATGTTCATTGTTAAAAGCGTTATACAAATAAAAATGAATTGAATTGAATTAAATTGAAGGTGGTGCAGGACATGCATGAGGACAGTGTGACAGCAGTGAAGTGTGCAGTAGGAACGACAGACTGGTTCATGGTGAAGGTCGGACTGCATCAAGGATCGGCCCTGAGCCCTTTCCTGTTTGTAGTGGCGATGGACAGGTTGATGGACGAGGTCAGACAGGAGTCTCCCTGGACTATGATGTTTGTGGATGATATTGTGATTTGTGGTGAGAGTAGGGAGCAGGTGGAGAAGAGCCTGGAGAGGTGGAGATATGCGCTGGAGAGAAGGGGAATAAAAGTCAGTTGGAGTAAGACAGAGTACATGTGTGTGAATAAGAGAGAGGGCAGTGGAGTGGTGTGGTTGCAGGAAGAAGAGGTGGAGAAGGTGGAGGAGTTCAGGTACCTGGGGTCAACAGTGCAAAGTAATGGAGTGTGTGTTAAGGAAGTGAAGAAAAGAGTGCAGGCAGGGTGGAGTGGGTGGAGACTAGTGATAGCAGGAGTGATTTGTGATAGTAGAGTATCTGCAAGAATGAAAGGGAAAGTTTATAGGACTGTGGTGAGACCTGCGATGTTGTATGGACTAGAGACAGTGGCAAAAGACAGGAGGCGGAGCTGGAGGTAGCAGAGCTGAAGCTGTTAAGGTTTACGTTGGGAGTGACAAGGATGGACAAGATAAGAAATGAGTTTATTAGAGGGACAGCCCATGTAGGATGTTTTGGTGACAAGCTGAGGGAGGTGAGATTGAGGTGGTTTGGACATGCGCTGAGGATAGATCCACCAGGAAGGAGGAAAAGAGGAAGGCCAAGGAGGAGGTTTATGGATGTGGTGAGGGAAGACATGCAGGTAGTTGGGTTGAAAAAGGCAGATGTCAAGGACAGGCTGGTATGGAGACAGATGATCCGCTGTGGGGACCCCTAATGGGAGCAGCCGAAAGAAGAAGAAGAAGAAGAGCAGATACGGCTGATAGATTAGGTTATTGATTAGAAAAAACTTCCGTTTTTTAAAAACAAGGGAAAAAATGTAGAGGCGCCATGAGTATAAACCAGAAGAGATATTCGAGGTGAAAAATAGAGTAAAATAGTAAAAGCAAGCAGCATGCAGGCAACATGCCTTAACCATACTCAAACAGCATATGTACATATATTCAAAACACAAGTAAAAAACAAGTGGAAAAATCCTATAAAAATATATAAAAATATAAAAATGAGAAGAGTAATAGGTTAATAGGCACAAAACATCGTCAGATAATAAAGAACATAGGAGAATATTTGCAAGAATTTGTATAAGAGTTACAATGTCCAAAACACACAGGAAGTAAGATGTTTCTATCAGAGCATGAGCTTAAGATGCAGGCAGGATGAGAGTAAGACAAACTAAAGCCCTGGTTTGTTAAACACGTTTTTATACCAAGTCTACACAAAACAAAACAAAAAAGTAAGGATTGTTTATATTAAATTCACACTGGCATGTGAAAGCTGACGGGTGCCATTGCTGTCAGTATGGTTCTCTCCTGAGAGCTCCATGGAACGGGCATAAAGTGACTGCAATAAAGCTGATTTGCTCCTTCTCATTGGTGACTGGAAGAGGTCTTCATTTAGTTTGTTTATGTATTATTTGAAGTTTTGAAATTTATTGGTAATTGATTAGTGAATAACTATAATTAATTTGAGTATCGAGCCCCTTAATTGTAATGTCTACTGGGACATGGGGTCTGAGTTATGACAGACTCTAAATAACTCAATATCCACGTTGTGTGTTTCTAGGAGAAGCTCCATCTCTGCTCACTGCTCACCTTTATAATGTTCACATCCTGTTTAAGCTCCTGCACCTTCTTCTGCTTCTCCTAGAGTCTCTGATTGAATTTCATCTGCTTCTTCTTTAGCTCAGTCTGTAAACAGTTATAGTTGTTTAGATATTATTATTCTCCTGCATCTCCCCCTGCTTTATACATGAGCTCTCACACACACGGCCAGACCTCAAGCACATCAAAATCAGAATCAAGTTTAGTGGCCAAGTGTGTGACACACACAAGGAATTTGGTTCCAGCAATTAATGACTCTCAAAAGTACAGACATAAATAACACAACACATTAAACTATACAAGACGAAACAGGCTATACAAGACAATATAGACATTATGAGTACACATTCCAATGTTCTCTCTCACTTTCTTACACACACACACACACACACACACACACACACACACACACACACACACACACACACACACACACACACACAGACACACCCACCTGTTTTTCAGCTCGTTCTGCTGCAGCTGCAACTGTGTCATGTCCTCTGTGTTCATGCATCGTACACAAGTAACAGATGAAGCTTTGGTCGGTACGACAGTAGATCTCAACCAGTTTATCATGCTCAGAGCAGATCTTCTCTTGTAGAAGATTTCCAGATGCTTCGATTAATGTGTGTTTTTTCAGACCAGGAACATAATGAGGTTTCAGATTATTTTCACAAAAGGAGGCCAGACACATCAGACACGACTTGACGGCTTTGTGTTTTCTTCCGCTACAAAAATCACATTCCACATCTCCAGGTCCAGCGTAACAGTGAGCAGGAGAAGCAGCTCGGACTTCAGTCTTCTTCAGTTTCTCCACCACTTCAGCCAGCATGTTGTTTCTGTGTAGAACAGGCCTTGAAATGAACGTGTGTATGCACTGAGGACAGCTGTAGACCCCCTTCTGATCCGATTAATACACACCTTACAAAAACTGTGACCACAGTGGACAGTCATTGGATCCTTCAGGAGATCCAGACAAACAGTGCAGGAAGGAGACTCTTTGAGTTTCTTTTTCTCCAAAGTGGGAAGTCACTTCCTGGTTGTGTAACAGAGGTGGAGCACAAAAACAGAGCTCATGACCTTCCCCTTTTAACCGTTTCATGAACAAAATAGTTTTAGAGCAAAAGAAAACCAAACCACACTTAATTGTAGATTTGTTGGTGCACAACTTACATACAATTCCCAAAGCATTTATTCACATTATTCACAATGAGAAACTTTAATAAGTAAAAAGCCTTTTACACACAAACAATGAACAACTGATATGATTATATCTCACAAAGATGAGTATTTATAAAGATAAATATTTACTTTAAGAACAACCGGCTCAAATCTTACACTACAATTACCACAACTGGCACATAGCAATGTAATTAACACAATGTAGTGATGCACTACATCTACATGATTATGCTACAGAGTAGAAAAACCCTAGCTTTTTTTTTTTTTTCCAGGTAGCAGACTTTCTTATTTCTCCTGCCAGAATTTACCATCCCAAACAATTCCAGCATATACTCCTCAGCATGGGATTGAAAATACAAGTTGCGTCTATGCCATTACCAGTGCTACATGATTATCTAGTTTTTTGTTGTTAGCAATTTATATTGTCCAATGCAATTCAGCCACTGCAGTTTTGTTGCTAAAGTCCCAAAACAATGTAAAAACTTCTATTCACTATTTTTAGTGTTAAGATGGGCCTCACACTGGTTCTCTAAACACATTCCTTTGTTATCGGTTCAGTGTCCATAGGGTCTTTACGATAAGAGTATGTAAGATACATGGAAAGTCTTTATCTGGGCTCTCACATCTCTGGTTACCCAATCAGGAACAGTTTTAGGTCAGGTTTTTTTCCAGTTTGTAAATATATACTTGTCTGGTATCTGCAATAAACTGAAGAAGAACATATGTGCCATTCTGTGTGCTGTGTGATTCTTCCCTGATCAGAAAAGGCACCACGGGCATCGTAGATCGCATGGAAAACCTCTCCAAGATTTTGTTTGGGCATGATAAAAATCTAACAACTATACACACTTAAATACACATATTTACCTGTCCAGGTTTAGCGGGTTTTTGAAAACATTAGAAAACATATTCTCACTGAAAATAAATAATGCTGTACGGGCCAAAGGAAAGCAGAGGCATAACAATAAACACTCGAGTTCAAATACAGATTCCCCTTCTGGCAAAGTGACAACCGAAAATCCAAAATTCACTCTGGAAAAAATATAGAACCGTGCGAGAAACAAACAACAAAAAACGTAGCCCCCGGGAATGGCTCCCGATGTTCCTGATGGGATGATCAGAAGACAGATGTGGAATTCCCTGATGAGCTCAGGGTCCAAGATAATCCAGGTTTAGACCCAGGAGCGTTTCTCTGAAGCTTAACATTTCCAGTCCACTAGATGCTGCAGTGATCTTTGTACATGGTGCGAGTCCAGTATCTGGTGGTCTGTGTAGGCCGGCTGACCACTGATGATGAAGGGGCAGGGAGGGGAAACCTGTGGAAGAGAAAACACAGGAAAGAACAGGCATGAGGAGAGATGCATCGAAATTAGAGTTTATCTTTAATGACCTGGGTAACAGTAACTGATATCAATCAATCAATCTTTATTTATATAGCACCTAACATCTACCAGGTAGAACCTAGGTGATGAACAAAGTGAAGAGGCCATGTGCAAAATAGTAATAAAATTGAATTAACATAAAAGTAGTAAAATATACAATATCATTAAAAAAAAGAAGAAATTGTATGAACTTAAAACAAAAGTTGTTCTAGGCACTTCAAGCAAGACATGATTAGAGGACCTGAGAGTTCGGCCATGGGTGCGCAGATGGATAAGTTAATTTAAATAGGTTGGGGCCGTATAGGTGATAGATGACAGGGTTTACTCTACTGGTTATCTGAAAACAGCCCAATGTAGCATTGGGACAGTTTGCAGGATTCCACATAAAGGGGCAGGTTTTCTTGTTGACCCAAAAGATGCACAAGGTGGGATCAAGGTTGGTAAGGGATAGGCAGTGGGTGGTGCAGCACTGGAGGATGCCAGTGCAGGGAGACATGAATGTCTGAATGTCCTCCCAGATATTTGGCCACCAGAACCTCTTAATGAAGTCGATTGTGCAGTTTGACCCAGGATGACAGGCGAAGAACTTGGGAACGGACTGCCAGGGGGACAAACAGACAGTTTAGAATGAATCCCCCACACCACCTCTCTTCCCGGTAAGGGCCTGCCATGCCACAGACTTGTGTGACCAGCCATTGTTAAAAAAAAAAGAACAAAAAAAAGAACAAAACTTCATAGCTAGAAGTGGTGACTTTTTTCTGCCTCCACTTAAGCTCCGCCCACAGAAGACGTCACAATGAGTTAAGTGTCTTTACAAAAGGGTCTATTACACCGTCACAGAGGTGGCAAAAGTACACACATCCATTACTTAAGTAGAAGTACAGATACTCATGTTTTAAAATACTCGGGTAAAAGTTGAAGTACTGATTATATCTTTTTACTTAAGTGAAAGTAAAGAAGTCTTGGCTCTGACATGTACTTAAGTAAAAAGTAGTTATTACTTCTACCTGTTTCAGCTGTTAACTGGACCTCACATCATATTAATATTAGATAGATAGATAGATAGATAGATAGATAGATAGATAGAAATTTATTGTCATTGCATTGTACAGGTACACAGCAACGAAATGCAGTTTGGCATCTACCAAAAGTGCAAAAAGTAGCAATCGTGCAAATAGTGCAGATAAATATGTAGCATATTTACAGCATGTGATATTTATGTAAGCATATGTACAGTAATTAAATATAAAGGCTGTAACAGTGCAGAGATGTGTGGACATCATTAAGAGCCTTTGCTATGTTTCCACACGGACAGTTAATGAGGTGATACCGGAGAAAGTGCACCTCTTTAAGTCAAGTCAAGTAGCTTTTATATATATAAAATCATAGACATTTTACAGATTTGAATGATGTATTGTTTTTATCTGTACGATCAATAAAGACAGTCATTTAAGTTCGTGTCACCATTATGAGGGAAAAACCCACAAAACGCCTCCTAGAGGGTAAATTGTGTAAAACATGGCGGATTTGGTGTTTGATTTGAGACTTGGCGCAGAAATAAAACAAAAGTTTACTGATTAAAAATATTTTTATCTGGAGTTTATTTATTTATTGTATATCTAAATAAAGAAGGGACGTCGTGAATAAGTGTATGTTTTGCTAGATGTTAAATTAATAACATCTAGTGCCGTTTACAATAGTTTAAATTTAGCCATATATATATATATATATATATATATATATATATATATATATATATATATATATATATATATATATATATATATATATATATATTAATACAAAACGACTTAAAAATGTTGTTACCTAATGAATGTGTCCAGGCTGAAGATCCACATATAGAACACAAGCAGAGAAAAGATGATGATCATGAATGTGTCTGTTCTCAGTCATGTTTACATCACTGACTCCCTCTGTCTCATCCACGTTCACCCCTGACTTCTTACTGCCTTCTGCCTGCTGATTCTTATCTTCGTAAAGAGTGAGAGTCAGGACTTTATACACCAGCGGATTGAAAAAAACGCGCAGTAACAGGAAATCGGTTCTTCGGCTGAAATCGGCGCGCAGTGAAAGGAAAAATATGATATTTCACCAAATCAGTGGATTATAAGTAAAGTAACGAGCCTGTTTTGAAAATGTAAGAAGTAAAAAGTACAGATATTTGTGTAAAAATGTAATGAGTAAAAGTAAAAAGTTGTCTGAAAAATAAATAGTGGAGTAAAGTACTGATACCAAAAAAATCTACTTAAGTACAGTAACGAAGTATTTGTACTCCGTTACTTCCCACCTCTGCACCGTCATCAATACACATCTCCCAGTCTGCGCTGTTTGAGCTAAGAGAAGGTACGCACATTTTACCCGAGCAACTTCTTCTTCTTCTTTCGGCTGCTCCCATTAGGGGTCGCCACAGCAGATCATCCGTCTCCATACCACCCTGTCCTCTACATCTGCCTCTTTCACACCAACTACCTGCATGTCTTCCCTCACCACATCCATGAACCTCCTCCTTGGCCTTCCTCTTTTCCTCCTACCTGGTGGCTCTATCTTCAGCATTTTTCTACCAATATAATTCATGTCCCTTCTTTGCACATGTCCAAACCATCTCAATCTCGCCTCCCTCACCTTGTCACCAAAACATCCTACATGTGCTGTCCCTCTAATAAACTCATTTCTAATCTTGTCCATCCTCGTCACTCCCAACGTAAACCTTAACATCTTCAGCTCTGCTACCTCCAGCTCCACCTCCTGTCTTTTACTCAATGCCACTGTCTCTAATCCATACAACATCGCAGGTCTCACCACAGTCCTATAAACTTTCCCTTTCATTCTTGCAGATACCCTACTATCACAAATCACTCCTGTCACTCTTCTTCACCCACTCCACCCTGCCTGCACTCTTTTCTTTACTTCTCTAACACACTCTCCATTACTTTGCACTGTTGACCCCAGGTACCTGAACTCCTCCACCTTCTCCACCTCTTCACCCCTGCAACCACGTCACTCCACTGCCCTCCCTCTCATTCACACACATGTACTCTGTCTTACTCCTACTGACTTTCATTCCCCTTCTCTCAAGCGCATATCTCCACCTCTCCAGGCTCTTCTCAACCTGCTCTCTACTCTCACCACAAATCACAATATCATCTGCAAACATCATAGTCCAGGGAGACTCCTGTCTGACCTCGTCCGTCAACCTGTCCATCACCACTGCAAACAGGAAAGGGCTCAGGGCCGATCCTTGATGCAGTCCAACCTTCACCCTGAACCAGTCTGTCGTACCTACTGCACACTTCACTGCCGTCACACTGTCCTCATACATGTCCTGCACCACCCTCACATACTTCTCTGACACACCCGACTTCCTCATACAATACCACAACTCCTCTCTCGGCACCCTGTCATACGCTTTCTCTAAATCCACAAATACACAATGCAGCTCCTTCTGTCCTTCTCTATACTTCTTCATCAACATCCTCAAAGCAAATAAGGCATCTGTGGTGCTCTTCCTCGGCATGAAACCATACTGTTGCTCACAGATGGTCACCTCTTCTCTCAGCCTGGCTTCCACTACTCTTTCCCATAACTTCATGGTGTGACTGATCAACTTAATTCCCCTGTAGTTACTGCAGGTCTGCACATCTTCCTTAGACCACGTCTCCTTGTCTTGCTTTCTATTTCCAGATGTCACACCAAGTACTTTTCTAGCTGCCTCCCTCATCACTCCTGCAGTAGTTGCCCAATCATCACCACCACCAAGCCCCTGTCTGACCTCTTTCCTGAACCTCACACTACACTCTTCCTCCTTCAGTTTCCACCATCTTATTCTTCTTTCAATCCTTACTTTCCTCCTCTTCTTCTTCGCCTCCAAAACCACCCTACAGACCACCATCCGATGCTGTCTAGCTACACTGTCCCCCGCCAACACCTAACAGTCTCCAATCTCCTTCAGGTTGCATCTCCTACACAGAACATAATCCACCTGTGTGCACCTTCCTCCACTCTTATACGTCACCCTATGATCCTCCTTCTTTTTAAAATACGTGTTCACCACTGCCATTTCCATCCTTTTAGCAAAATCTACCACCATCTGCCCTTCCACATTCCTCTCCTTAAAACCATACCTACCCATCACCTCCTCATCACCTCTGTTCCCTTCACCTACATGCCCATTAAAGTCTGCCCCAATCACCAATTGTTCTTTCCTAGGTACACCATCTACCACTTCATCTAATTCACTCCAGAATCTTTCCTTCTCCTCCATCTCACAGCCAACTTGTGGAGCATAGGCACTGATGACATTTATCATCATCCCTTCAACCTCCACCTTCACGATCATCACCCTATCAGAAACTCTCTTCACCTCCACTACACTCTTACTGTACTCTTCCTTCAGAATCACCCCTACACCATTTCTCTTTCCATCCACACCATGATAAAACAGTTTAAACCCACCTCCAATGTTCCTGGCCTTACTCCCTTTCCACTTGGTCTCCTGAACACACAGCATATCTACCTTTCTCCTCTCCATCATATCAGCTACCTCTCTCCCTTTACCCGTCATAGTACCAACATTTAAAGTACCAACCCGAACCTCTACTCTCCTACACTGCTCCTTTTCCTGCCGTCTCTGTAGACGCCTTCCTCCTCTCCTTCTCCTCCTTCGGCCAACAGTAGCCCAATTTCCACCGGTACCCTGTCGGCTAACGATACCTGTGGCGGTCGTTTTTAACCCGGGCCTCGACCGATCCGGTATGAAATTCTCATTTGTGATCCGCATATTTGATTTGGCACATGTTTTACGCTGGATGCCCTTCCTAACGCAACCCTCCCCATTTACCCGGGCTTGGGACCGGCACTAAGAGTGCACTGGCTTGTGCCCCCCTAATGGCTGTTTTTTTACATTTTACCCGAGCAACAAAAAACGTTATTTCATGCACATCTGTAATGACGCTCAAACATTCTGGTAATGAAGAGAAACACACGTGAAAGGTCGTTTTCAGTTACTTATATTGAGCACATTGCCACACGTGTTTTTTCTTTCATTATTTTAGCCTCAACGCATTTTATTTGAGGAATTCGTAGTGAAATTGGTCAAACCGAATTGATCCATGGCCAGCATGACTATCCAGCTGTGAGTCTGCGCATGCGCAGGAGAGCCAGCGTCACTAACATTCGTTCAACAGCACTGTAACATACACCTGTGTGAAACATGGGGGCATTCGCTTTCAGATGAATCGCTGGATCCTTGTAGTGGATGTCATGCAGTTCTCGAGATTGTGGTGCTCCTGGTTTTATAAATCATCAAAACGCTGTAATAAACGCTTCCAACTTCTACACTGCGCACGCGTCCTTGTTGCCTAGTAGCGAACGCGCGCGATGCGGGATCACGTGGTTTTACCCGAAAACAACAAATCTGGGTTTCTTGGTGAACGCGGCCCAGATAAACTTCAATGTATAATGTGGGTGGTTTTTAAAGCCGTGGAGTCCCAATGATGCTATAAAGAGGACCTAGTTTATGTAGTTATAACCTAGTTATGTAGACGCCGTTGAAGGAGACGCGCATGCGCAGATAATCGTATTCAATTTATTTATTTATTTTTTATTTTCCTTTACACTCCTAGTATTCACACAACAACTGTTACAGCTGTATTTCTTTATGATAAGAAAACATAACTCGATTATAAAGATGCAAACTATTTAATTTTAAATAAGATTAAGAATAATTGAAGCACCTACAGAATAAATCACAGGCTGAACTTCAAACGCATTGATGTTGTATATGAAGTGCACTACGATGAAATGAGCATGGCTAACTAAACTTCTCTCTCCCACAGACTCTCACCATGTCCTTTACGGCAGGAACAGTATCATGGTTAGACACACAAACACACACTGATTTTGTACAGAATATAGCTCCACCTTCAAACTCTAGGCCACGCCCTCTCACCTGAGGCTGCTCCTGATGCACACTCACACCAGACCCAATGTGCTTTAGGTTGTGTGTATTTATAGATAACAGTAAAGTCAGACACCACATTAACATCTCCTCAGGACACCACGCCAACCGGGAGGTCATTCGCTCCTGTGACCTGTTAGCTTCCTTAGTCTCATAATGAATGGACATTCAGTGTCACCCACATTCCCTTTTTGAGTCTGGTTCCTCACAAGGTTTCTTTCTCGTACCATCTCAGGGGGTTTTCTCCTCGCCAGTCACTCATCGCTCGTTAGGGATAAACTTATTGGCACTTACATATAAATTCATATTTTATTATCTTCATCTCTGTAACGCTGCTTCCGGACATGTCCATTGTTCGAACTATAGAAACAACACTGAATTCAATTGAATCATAGTTTGAACACAAGAAAGCAACAGCGAAGACAAAACACATCTCAGCTGATCAGATAAATGTGGTGTAAAAGCAGAGGTGGGAAGTAACGGAGTACAAATACTTAGTTACTGTACTTAAGTAGATTTTTCTGGTATCAGTACTTTACTCCACTATTTATTTTTGAGACAACTTTTTACTTTTACTCATAAAATTTTCTACACAAATATCTGTACTTTTTACTTCTTACATTTTCAAAACCGGCTCGTTACTTTAGTTTTAATCCATTGATTTGGTGAAATATATATTTTTTTATTTTCACTGCATGCCGATTTTCATTTCAGCCGAACAACCGATTTCCTGTTACTGCGCGTCTTTTTCAATCCGCTGGTGTATAAAGTCCTGACTCTCACTCTTTACAAAGCTAAGAACCAGCAGGCAGAAGGCAGTAAGAAGTTTGGGGTTAACGTGGATGAGACAGAGGGAGTCAGTGACTGTACTTTTCCAGTTCCAATCTTATCATACAATACTCACAGGACTCTTGTTGTACACCTTCAGTACTCTTCTATTCTCGTGCACTACTGAGTACTCTTAAAGTACTCTTACAGTACACTTTCTATACTCATACTGTACTCATACTGTACTCTTACTGTAAAGTGTGTGTGTGTGTGAAACAGAACTGAATTTGATGGCGGTGTTAATTAGCAGTGTAAGAAACCTCACCCTCCTGTTTCTTTGGTTCTAGTTATTACAAGGGGAACGCATTGCTCTTATATCTGGGAATAATCTTGCTGGCGTGTGTGGCCATCACAGTCTTCAGTTTCCAGACCAAGGTAAATACCAGATCATCATCATCATTACTTCTTGTCGGTGTGAGCTCAGTACTTCGTCTGTTCAGGGTACGCCGTGTGTGAAACTGACTTCTGACTGCATGAGTCATGTGTGTGTGTGTGTGTGTGTGTGTGTGTGTGTGTGTGTGTGTGTGTGTGTGTGTGTGTGTTTAGGTAGACCTCCTTTTCCAGTACTGGTTTGGTCTGTGTTTTGAGCATTTTGCTTTTGATCACAGGAATCATTACCGCCATCGTCGTCAGCGTTCACCTTGTAAGTACTGACACTCGCTGTAACCCACACTGTAACATACACACTTAACACACACATACACAGTGCAACACACATACTGAACAAACTGTAGAACACAATAACAGAGTGTATTTCCTCTTTCCTCTCTTTAGGTTGAGTTGCAGATCATGCTGTTTGCTGCTATCTTAGCCATCTTTTACATGCTGGTGAGTTCATCTTCAATCACTCTGTGTGTGTGTGTGTGTGTGTGTGTGTGTGTGTGTGTGTGTGTGTGTGTGTGTGTGTGTGTGTGTGTGTGTGTTTGTGTGTGTGTGTGTGTGTGTGTGTGTGTGTGTGTGTTACACTATTACTACTGCACTTTTATTGCATCTGCATAGGTACTAAGTTGTAAATAAAGGTAAAGTGGAAAAAAAAACTGCGAATGCACTGCTAATGAAAATGTGTTTGTATGTGAAGTTCCTGGTATACAGAACTAGGACGCTGTTGGAGGGCCGAAGTCGTAGCTTGAATCCGAGTACGTGTTCGGAGCTCTGCATCTCTACGCCAACATCGCTCTTATCCTGCTGCTTCTGTGCATTGGCTTCAGCTCCAATTGAACACACACACACAAGATGCATCTATTTGCGAAGCTTCGCTAAAGCAATTTAATCCAGTCCACTAAACAACTAACTAACCTAAACTACCCCACTCCTGGGGCATCCACATCGTCTCCTTCTAGACAACCTGCTGCTCGAAAAGACAAGTTATAGACGCTGAAGTGCCTTTAATAAATATTTCCTTTATCTAATGTATAATAAATTTTTTTATTTAATTGATATATAAATGAATGAAATCAGTCCTGGAGCAATCCAGAGAAGTACTGGGTTGAAAGCCACATTACGTCTTATGAGTGTATATTTCAAATGTAATGAAGATATCATACAAAATGAGATTCCTACAAACATTTATCTTTGACTATGTCTGGTCCTTTTCTCCCTCCCCCTGTTTGAGAGCCACCTGCTGAACTCAGGTGGCCATTCATACAGACTGCATTCATAGTAATGGATGGCCATTGAAACAGGCAGGAGTGTGTCCAACAATACACACACACATATTTTTTAGCATTTATATTAAAAAAACAAACGTACAAATCGTATAAAACTGTAAAGGGAGATATATTTAACTCACGGATGTAAAATAGGCTCAGATTTTCCATCCAAATGCAGATCACCAGGTCGCCCTCAACTGTTTGTTGTAAGGTGTAAGGTTGCCAGGTGCGTCACAGTGTTTCCAGTGTTTCCATAATGGTACTGGCTGGAAATAATGTTTAAAATGTTATGTGGTGCAGACAAAACGTCAGCAGCAGGTCGCCGTCATCGCTGTTCATGCAATCTCCAATAAAACAACTTTTTCTGAATGTCCACTTTTTATTTCCTTTATTATTGTTTGCAAACAAAGCCCTCAACTGTTTGTTGTAAGGTGTAAGGTTGCCAGGTGCGTCACAGTGCACGTGTGACCACTAAGAGCTTCTAAAGAGTAATTAAACTAAAAACTCGCCCACATGGGGAATAAAATCCTCCCATATACCGTTAAAATCGAGCACTCATTGGCTACATTTTTTATCAATCATGTTTCCATAATGTTACTGGCTGGAAATAATGTTTAAAATGTTACGTGGTGCAGACAAAACGTCAGCAGAAAACAAATGCAGACTTTGGGTGTTTAGGGACAAGATTCCTCCTTGGCTTATTTTTAGTGGGTGGTCTCACTGTAACTCTATAGGCTAGAAAACCATGCTTCTTTTCATGCTCTTCCAATGAAGATTCTTTTCCTGCAGATATTATTTATATTTAGTTTTGTAACTACACCAAGCAGTTATGTTCACGTGAACTTGACGTGTTAATCAGTACTCTGTCGATTCTGGCCCCAAAAACAACAGGATGACGTTTGCGTTTCTCCTGTAGCTACTCTGGTGTCTTTATATGATACTGATATATCTACACCTCCAACACCATTACTGCTCCACTCCACCTCCCAGTAACAGCATCCACACATGCTCTCCTTACACAACACGTGACACTAGATAGAGTCAAATCTCTCTGGATGATCAGAGTAGTGCTGCACTCTCACACTGTCTCTCACTGCTCTGTCCTTTTCAGACATAAATAGGTTACGATGTGCCGTGTTGGGATCCAGAGTCAGATAACAGAAATCTACAGTAAAAGAGAGAAAAAAACTCAACATCGTTGGTTTATGTGTACTTACATATGCATGTGTTAAGTACAAACCTGATTCCAAAAAAGTTGGGACACTGTACAAATCGTGAATAAAAAAGGAATGCAATAATTTACAAATCTCATAAACTTATATTTTATTCACAATAAAATGTAGATAACATATCAAATGTTGAAAGTAAGACATTTTGAAATGTCATGCCAAATATTGGCTCATATTGGATTTCATGAGAGCTACACATTCCAAAAAAGTTAAGACAGGTAGAAATAAGAGGCCGGAAAAGTTACATGTCCATACATGTCCATCTTCAGGCCCTTAAACGGCACTGCATCACATACAGGAATGCTACTTTAATGGAAATCACAACATGGGCTCAGGCATACTTCCAAAAAACATTGTCTCACTGACACAATCCACTTTGCCATTCGCCGTTGCCGGCTAAAACTCTATACTATTCTGTGGTCAGACGAATCAAAATGTGAAGTTCTTTTTGGAAAACTGGGACGCCATGTCATCCGGACTAAAGAGGATAAGGACAACCCAAGTTGTTATCAGCGCTTAATTCAGAAGCCTGCATCTCTGATGGTATGGGGTTGCATGAGTGCGTGTGGCATGGGCGGCTTACACATCTGGAAAGGCACCATCAAAGCTGAAAGGTATTTTCAAGCTCTAGAACAACATATGCTCCCATCCAGACATCATCTCTTTCAGAAAAGACCTTGCATTTTCCAACATGCCAGACTACATACTGCATCAATTACAACATCATGGCTGCATAGAAGAAGGATCCGGGTACAGAAATGACCAGCCTGCAGTCCAGATCTTTTACCCATAGAAAACATTTGTTGCATCATAAAGAGGAAGATGCGACAAAGAAGACCTGAGACTGTATTAGACAAGAATCGGACAACATTCTTATTCCTAAACTTGAGCAACTTGTCTCCTCAGTCCCCAGATGTTTGCAGACTGTTATAAAAAGAAGAGATGTGATTTTTGAGATGTGATGATGCCATGAAATTTAAAATCAACTTATTTTTCCACTTTAAAATTATACATTTTCTCAGTTTATACATTTGATATGTCATCTATGTTGTATCATAAAATATTGAAATTTGAAACTTCCACATCATTGCAGTGTTTTTATTTACAATATGTACAGTGACCCAACTTTTTGGAATCAGGTTTGTATGTACGTGTTGAGATTGTGTGTATTTATATATAGTATGTATATAATTTGTATGTGTTTAAATATGTATGTGCGTGTGTGTGTGTGTGTGTGTGGTAAATATACATTTCAGAAAATCTCTGCTCTGTGGCTCTGGTAGGGAAATGATGTCAACAGCTGCAGCTGTAGAGAAGAAAATGGTAATAAAGAGAAAAGGTGTCAGGTAAATAAAGTGGCTGCAGAAAAGTATGCAGTAGAATTGCTAAGAAATAACACTTCACATAGCGAGTACAGACATTCATCATTGTATTTCTCTAGCAGGAACAGCTCTTCTTACCTTGTGGAGGGATTTTGTAAAAATTCCTCTCACAGAATTCCTTGAGTGTCTTCTTCAGATCTGGGAGAGAATTTCTTACTCCATCAAATGAGAGATGTTGATGGATAGTGATGCAGGATGTGAAAAGTTTTTGTCTTTGAAATGGAGGAGACTGATGTCCAGAAGCCAAAAGCTGCAGAAAACATTTGAAACATTTTAAAAGGAACAGCACAAACAAAGCAGTTTGGAAAGTAAAAAGGAACAACTGGGTTGTAGCCCTCTACAACTTTTTTTTATTGTTTTCATATTTACATTAATGTTCTCTCAGTAAATTACCAAGCATGAACACAAATCTTCAACAAGATCGAACAGCAATAAAGTGTAAAGTCATCTGATCTCAGGAAAACACCACAGTGAGGGTTACCTGGAGGAAATGAACATCATCAACAATGTGTGTCTGTGTGTGTGAAGGCTTCTCCAGTTTAGTGACTCTTCTCTGAAGATCAAAAATCTCAATTAGGTCCATGTTGTGTGTGTTTCTAGGAGCAGCTCCGTCTCTGCTCACTGCTCACCTTTATAATGTTCACAGCCTGTTTCAGCTCCTGCACCTTCTTCTGCTTCTCCTGGATTCTCTGCTGGAATTTCATCTGCTCCTCCTTCAGCTCAGTCTGAGGAAAAGTATGAGGTCAGCCAGCATATTGATTTCAATTAAGGTACATTTATGCTTCCTTGAGCTGTATTTGCTCTGCTGTGTGAGTTTATTAGTTGATAATTAGACCATAAAATGATATAGAAATGGTTATGTAGTGAAAGTTGTATTCTGTAGATTTTATAACATGGGGTTTTATTATTATGGTTGGAATTGAAGGATTTCTATTCCGGTTAGCAGGCAAATAGAACATGAAATAGCTCCCTTACAATGAATGAACCTTGTATGTGGATGAAATTTGTTATCCACCAGAGATTCTTGGAGGGAGTATGAATGGTGCATGAATGGGGGTGGGGCTTAAGAGTACAATTGTAAATTGTAAATGAACTGGATGATGGTGGTACAATCTTGAATGCCTCCCAATGTCTCAAGTCCAGAGGAGTTCAAGATCAACCTCAGCTCCACTCTAGTCTCCTCAATGATCTTTCTTATGTTGAGAACACAGTTCTTTGTAAGTATTGGTTCTGCTTAGGGATTCAGTCAAAGCCACAGCTTGACTCCATATTAGAACATGAATGAGGATGTACCGTAATTTCCGGACTATTAAGCGCACCCGAATATAAACCACACCCACTGAATTTGACAAAGATTTTTATTTTGAACATAAATATGCCGCACCTGTCTATAAGCCGCAGGTGTCTACATTGAAACTAATGAACTTTACACAGGATTTTTATCTTTTGGCATCGTCGTGCGTTTAAAAATCACCATCGGTGGAAGCTTTTCTCACGATGCCGTGCAGCTCAGAACACAGGTGAAGTGCGTTTTTTCATGCCCGGTTGTTTTCAGTGTGATGAATGATTCTCCTTTCCTGTAGACAGTCCGAGTGAAAGGCAGGTCCATATTTACGATGTGGTGCGGGCCGATTCAGTGCACCCGATTTGATATAAAGAATTTCATTGGTTCACCTTAAACCCGTTCGCCAATTTCATTGGTCTAATGTTATGGGGCTCAGTTTTTTAGAGGCATGAAGCTTGTGAAACCGGGAAAAATCCCGGAAAAATCCATAAAGTAGCGGCTTCATTGTTTAAGCCGCGAGGTTCAAAGCGTGGGAAAAAAGTAGCGGCTTATAGTCCGGAAAATATGGTATATTCATTCTTAAAATTATTTAAGTTCTTACCTGTTTCTCAGCTCTTCCTTCTGAAGCTGTCACGGTGTCGTGTCCTTTATGTTTATCCATCATACACATATAACATATGCAGATTTGATCAGTTCTGCAGTGGATCTCAATCAGCTTGTTATGTTCAGAGCAGATCTTCCCTTGTAGTTTTGCTGACGCTTCAGTTAATGTGTTTTTTTTAAAGCAGAAACTTCTAGATGAGGTTTCAGATGAGTTTCACAAAATGAAACAACACATATCAGACAGGATTTGACGGCTTTGTGTTTTCTCCCTTTGCAGAAATCACACTCCACGTCACCAGGTCCAGCGTAACGACGAGCAGAAGAAGCAGATTGGATGTCAGTCTTCTCCACCACTTCAGCCAGCATGTTGTTTCTGCGTAGAACAGGTCTTGGAGTGAACGTGTCTCTGCACTGAGGACAGCTGAAGACACGCTTCTGAGACTCTTCATGCCAGTGACAATTAATACACACCTTACAGAAACTGTGGCCACACTGGGAAGTCACTGGATCCTTCAGAAGATCCAGACACACTGGACAAATTAACTGATCCTGATCTACTGAAATACTGGCCTCTGCCATTTTCTGCCATTCACAGAGAGAGAAAGAAGGAGATAAAGAGAGAAAGAGAGAAAGCCTTTATCTAAATTCAGCATTTTATCTAAAAGAACTTTGAGCTTCTGTGTTGATAGTGTAAATGCAAGAATGGGTGGAGATTGAAAAAAAGGAAGATGATCAACTCCATGACCCTTAGATATACAGTATAATTACGCAGTAATGTTATATATTATTACAGCTTTTATTGGGACAAAATAAGGTTTGGTAAATCAGTTATTACTGCATGATTGAGATTCTGAAGTCTGGTCATAAACTACTGTCCAGTCGTCCTCTTTAACTTTGACCATCACATCATTCTTTTCAGACACTTCCTCATTTTCTCCTTGCACTCATTACCTGGACGCCTTTATCCAGAGAGACTTACAGTTATCTTATTTGTACAGCTGATCATTGTCCCAGTAAATGAATTTGTCTCCTGCTTCATTGTCCATCAGGGATGTGAGAACAGAAGTCCTCTTAGTATCGCATTAAGGATGAATTTTAACTGACACACCACCTGCAAGAAATCAAACAAAGTGTCTGAAGTACCAGAAACACTGGTGCTTCTGGCATCTATTCCCAGCATATCTCTTGAACCTTGTTCAACCTCAATAAGTTTGGAACAAATGTGAGTCTCTTGAATGTTTTTACACAGTAACTGTTTGGACGGATGACTTTTATAAAAAAAAGATATTTTTTTGTTTCTTGTGTAAAATCTGTTAAAACTAGTTAAAGGATATAAATGTCATTTCTGATGTGTGGGGAAATGTTTAATTTGAATTTAAAGTGTTAAGCTAATTTCAACAAGCACCCATACCGTAAGAACAAGATTAGACGCACAATACAAAATAAGACTTTTCTTAAATTCAAGTGTGTAGGCAGCATGAATTTGAGAAGTCTTATTTTGTATTGCACGTCTAATCTTGTTCTTACTGTATGGGTGCTTAAGATGAGTGAATCCGGAATCATCCAGGTAAAATAACCCGATTCTTTATATGACTGGGGATTCATGAATGATTATCTTCATTTACTCGGATCATTTGAGTCCTTGGTTATTTTGCTACTAACAACAGATATAAATACAATTTGTAAATTACACCATTTAATTGTTCTAATTTGTTGTTAGCAAGAAACTATAGCAACAATTAGCTGACTGAGTTTTTCAGGAAACTTCCTGTATGTTCAGAAACACAAGAGACTCAAAATGGCTGATCCTATGCGAGTCCTCGATGATCCACCTGAACCGTGGGATTCAGCGGATCTGTCGGACTCCTAGCACGGAGCGAAACAGCAGAATCCGAGAGATTTGTGAATGAGATTCATGAGTCCACGCATGAAATGTAGGGATTCTGTGAGTGCCCTCTTCCTCTTGCAGGAAGAATCCCTACTGATTCAAGTGACTCAGGGACTCGTGAGAGTCGGATCCGTTCACTGAAAAAATAAATAAATAAATAAATAAATAAATAAATAAATAAATAAAATTAAATAAAAAAAAAAAAATATATATATATATATATATATATATATATATATATATATCTCTACATTGCAGTCTCTACATTGCAGGTCTCACCACATCGCAGGTCTCACCACAGTCCTATAATCTTTCCCTTTCATTCTTGCAGATACCCTACTATCACAAATCACTCCTGTCATTCTTCTCCACCCACTCCACCCTGCCTGCACTCTTTTCTTTACTTCTCTAACACACTCTCCATTACTTTGCACTGTTGACCCCAGGTACCTGAAATCCTCCACCTTTTCCAGCTCTTCTCCCTGCAACCGCATCACTCCACTGCCCTCCCTCTCATTCACACACATGTACTCTGTCTTACTCCTACTGACTCTCATTCCCCTTCTCTCCAACGCATATCTCCACCTCTCCAGGCTCTTCTCAACCTGCTCCCTACTCTCACCACAAATGACAATATTATCCGCAAACATCATAGTCCAGGGAGACTCCTGTCTGACCTCGTCCGTCAACCTGTCCATCACCACTGCAAACAGGAAAGGGCTCAGGGCCGATCCCTGATGCAGTCCAACCTTCACCCTGAACCAGTCTGTCATACCTACTGCACACTTCACTGCCGTCACACTGTCCTCATACATGTCCTGCACCACCCTCACATACTTCTCTGACACACCTGACTTCCTCATACAATACCACAACTCCTCTCTTGGCACTCTGTCGTACGCTTTCTCTAAATCCACAAATACACAATGCAATTCCTTCTGTCCTTCTCTATACTTCTCCATCAACATCCTCAAAGCAAATAAGGCATCTGTGGTGCTCTTCCTTGGCATGAAACCATACTGTTGCTCACAGATGGTCACCTCTTCTCTCAGCCTGGCTTCCACTACTCTTTCCCATAACTTCATGGTGTGACTAATCAACTTAATTCCCCTGTAGTTACTGCAAGACTGCACATCTCCTTTATGCTTAAAGATCGGTACCAGCACACTTCTTCTCCATTCCTCAGGCATCTTCTCACCTTCCAAAATCCTGTTAAACAACCTGGTCAAAAACTCCACTGCCATCTCTCCTAAACATCTCCACGCTTCTACCGGTATGTCATCTGGTCCAACCGACTTTCCACTCTTCATCCTCTTAATCGCTGCTCTCACTTCCTCCTTACTAATCCTATCTACATCCTGCTTCACCAACTCCACATCGTCCAACCTTCTCTCTCTCTGATTTTCCTCATTCATCAGCTGCTCAAAATACTCCCTCCACCTTCTCAACACACTCTCCTCACTAGTCAAGACATTTCCCTCTCCATCCTTTACTGCTCTAACTTGCAGTACATCCTTCCCAGCTCGGTCCCTCTGCCTGGCCAATCCGTATAAATCCTTTTCTCCTTCTTTAGTGTCCAACCTCTCATACAGCTCCTCATATGCCTTTTCCTTGGCTTTCGCCACATCCCTCTTTACCTGCTGCTGCATCTCCTTGTACTCCTGCCTACTTTGCTCATCACTCTGTCTATCCCACTTCTGGTTTGCCAATCTCTTTCTCGTTATGCTTTCTTGCACTTCCGCATTCCACCACCACGTCTCCTTGTCTTGCTTTTTATTTCCAGATGTCACACCAAGTACTTTTCTAGCTGCCTCCCTCATCACTCCTGCAGTAGTTGCCCAATCATCCAACACCTCTTCAACACCACCGAGCAGACAGAGACCTCTTCCCTGAACCTCACACTACACTCTTCCTCCTTAAGTTTCCACCATCTTATTCTTCTTTCAGTCCTCACTCTCCTCCTCTTCTTCTTCACCTCCAAAACCATCCTACAGACCACCATCCGATGCTGTCTAGCTACACTGTCTTCTGCCAACACCTTACAGTCTCCAATGTCCTTCAGGTTGCATCTCCTGCATAGCACATAGTCCACCTGTGTGCACCTTCCTTCACTCTTATATGTCACCCTATGATCCTTCCTCTTCTTAAAATAAGTGTTCACCACTGCCATTTCCATCCTTTTAGCAAAATCTACCACCATTTGCCCTTCCACATTCCTCTCCTTAAAACCATACCTACCCATCACCTCCTCTTCACCTCTGTTCCCTTTACCTACATGCCCATTAAAGTCTGCCCCAATCACCAATCGTTCATTTCTAGGTACACCATCTACCACTTCATCTTAGTTACTCCAGAATCTTTCCTTCTCCTCCATCTCACCTCCAATTATTCCTGGCCTTACTCTCTTTCCACTTGGTCTCCTGAACACACAACATATCTACCTTTCTCCTCTCCATCATGTCAGCTACCTCTTTCCCTTTACCCGTCATAGTACCAACATTTAAAGTACCAACCCAAACCTCCACTCTCCTACACTGCTCCTTTCCCTGCCGTCTCCGTAGACGTCTTCCTCCTCTCCTCCTCCTCCTTCGGCCAACAGTAGCCCAATTTCCACCGGTACCCTGTCGGCTAACGATACCTGTGGCGGTCGTTGTTAACCCGGGCCTCGACCGATCCGGTATGAAATTCTCATTTGTGATCCGCATATTTGATTTGGCACATGTTTTACGCTGGATGCCCTTCCTAACGCAACCCTCCCCATTTATCCGGGCTTGGGACCGGCACTAAGAGTGCACTGGCTTGTGCATCCATAATGGCTGGGTTTTTATATATATATATATATATATATATATATATATATATATATATATATATATATATATATATATATATATATGAGAGAGAAAAAGATGTATATACAAAAAATGCTTATGGCAGTAAACAGTGAGACAGTAAACAACAGTAAACAATAAACAATTTAAGGTGGTTTAGATTGTCCATAAAGTGTCCGTGTGCGGTATGGTGTGGTGTAAAGTGTCCATTAAGTGTCCATGTGCGGTATGGTGTGGTGTAAAGTGTCCATAAAGTGTCCATGTGCAGTATGGTGTGGTGTAAAATGTCCATAAAGTGTCCGTGTGCGGAATAATGTGATGTAAAGTGTACGTGTGCGGAATGGTGTGGTGTAAAGTGTCCGTGTGTGGTATGGTGTGGTATAAAATATAAAGTGCACTGTGCTGTGCAAGTCCAGAGTTTAAAGTGTCATGGTGCAAAAGGTGAGATATGTACAGAGAAGAAGTGTGATGATGGAGAGAGTGGGCCAGTTTTTAGATCTTGGGTGTTTCCTGGTTTAAACTCCGAATGGCCTGTGGGAAGAAGCTCCTCCTCATTCTTTCTGTGTTTGCTTTCAGGTAGCGGAATCGATTCCCTGAACGCAACAAAGAAAAGAGTCCATTATTGGGATGGCTAAGGTCCTTCATAATCTTCCTAGCTCTGGCCGGCACCGCGTGCTGTCCTGTAGGTTTGGGAGCTCGGTGTGGATGGTACGTTCAGCTGAACGCACCACCCTCTGGAGGGCTCGTCTGTCCTGCATGGTGCTGTTCCCGAACTAGGAAGTGATGCTACCCGTCAGAACGCTCTCAATGGTGCAGGTGTAGAAAGTCTTTAGCACCTAAGAGGGAAGTTTAAAGTCCCTTAAGCGTCTCAGATGGTACAGACGATGCCGGGCCTTCTTCCCCAGGGTGTTGGTATGACAGGACCACGACAGGTCTTGTGTGATGTGAACACCTAAGTACCGGAAACTGTCCACTCTCTCCACTGGGGTCCCGCTTATGTTTAGCGATTGGTATGACCGCTCCTGCTATGTGCTGAAGTCCATGATCGACTTCTTAGTCTTGCTGACTTTCAGGAGAAGGTTGTTCTCCTGGCACCATCTCTCCAGGTTTTTAACCTCCTTTAGGTAGGCCGTCTCGTCGTTGTTGGAGATCAGGCCCACCACAACGGTGTCGTCAGCAAACTTGATGATGTTGGTGGGGTTGGAAGTGGCCACACAGTCATATGTGTACAGTGAGTACAGAAGGGGGCTCAGAACACAACCCTGGGGAGCTCCAGTGCTGAGGGTGAGGGTGGATGAAGTGTGTTTTCTTAACCATACGGCTTGTGGTCTGTCTGTCAGGAAGTTAGAGATCCATTGACACGGCGGCAGGCTGAGTCCCAGGACCTCCAACTTAGAGGTGAGTGTGGAGGGAATTATGGTGTTAAATGCTGATCTGTAGTCCACAAACTGCATCTTTGTATAATTCCCATTTCTTTGGTCCAGGTGGCTCATCGTGGTGTGGAGGAGATGAGCAATGGCGTCCTCAGTGGAACGGTTCTGACGGTACGCGAACTGTAGTGGGTCCGCTGTGTCTGGTAGTGAGGCAGTGATGACCAGTCTCTTGAAGCACTTCATCACTACTGAGGTCAAGGCTCCAGGGCGATAGTCGTTAAGGCAGGCGGGCTGGGGTTTCTTCGGGACAGGAACAATGGTAGACTGTTTGAAACATGAGGGGACAACAGATTGTTCCGGTGAGAGGTTTAATATCTCACTGAACACCGGTGCTAGCTGGTTAGCGCAGGCTTTCAGAACCCGACCTGTGATGCCATCTGGTCCTGCTGCCTTCCTGCTATTCACTCTCTTGAATGCCCTCCTCACGTCATGCACAACCAGCGTGCACGCTGAGGGAGCCGGAGAGGTAAACACGTTCACCATCTCGGAAGATTATGAGTGTGGTTATGCAGCCTCAAAACCAGCGTAAAAGGTGTTTAGCTTGTCTGCCAGAGAAGCATCCGCATTCACCATTCTAGAAGATGGTGTTCTATAGTCCGTGATTGTTCTTAGTTCCTGGCACAGGCTCCTAGAGCCACCATGTTGAAACTGTGACTCTAGTTTCCTCCCGTAGTGCTCTGCAAAAACTGTAAGATGCAGCCTTGTACTTATCCGTGTCCCTGGTGGAGAGCTTCTTGTTGTAGGCAGTGGAGCGGGATCTCAGAGCGTCGCGGATGGTTTTATCCACCCACGGCTTCTGGTTAGAAAACGTTCTGATAGTGGTTTTTTGCATCGCTAGTTTGACGATGAATCCCACAACCGCTTCTGTAAACATGTTGACGTCATCAGAGCTGCGCCTGAACATGTCCCAGTCTGCATCATCCAAAGCGTCCTGCAGAGCGGCCACAGATTGGTCAGTCCAGCGCGCAACCTCCGTCTGAACCGGAGCTTCCTGTTTCAGCCTTTGTTTGTAAACAGGCATGAGGAAGATGGCGGCATGGTCCGATTTCCCAAATGGTGGACGTGATTGTGCCTTGTAGCTGTTCTTAAATGTTGTGTAGCAGTGGTCCAGACCTTTGCCCTGGCGGGGCAGGTGATGTGCTGATGAAAGTTTGGTAGTGCGCGCTTGAGGTTGGCACTGTTAAAATCTCCTACCACAATCAGCGTAGTGTCCCGATGCTGTGTTTGGTGAAGTGTTATTGTCTCATGTAAATCCCATACTGCATTGTCCGTGTCCGCTTGAGGTGGGATATAAACGGCACTGACTATGACCAAGCTGAATTCCTGAGGTAGATAAAAGGGCCGCCATTTGATGGTCAGTATTTCCAGGTTTGGTGTGCAGTAGCGTGAAAGAGGAACGATGCTCGCGCTGTCGTACCAGTGGTTGTTTACCATCAGACACACTCCACCTCCTTTTGACTTCCCCGACTCCAGTGTTCTGTCCATGCGGTAAACCGATTGTACCGAGTACCACTGGGTTCAGCCATGTCTCGGCGAAGCAGAGAATGTTGCAGTCCCGAATGTCCCTCTGGAACTTGACCCTTGCCCTGAGGTCGTCGAGCTTGTTCTCCAGTGACTGGACATTGGCCAACAGGATACTAGGTAAGGGAGCGCGGTGTGCGCGTGCCCTCAGCCTGTTCCTGATGCCGGCTCGTTTCCCTCGCGGACGCCAGTACAGGTCGCGTCCTTTGTTCTCCCTCAGGATCTCGCTCGGCCAGCATGGGTTTAAAAACGGCGAAATGTGAGTGCATTGTACACCAATAGATATAAGAGTGTCTCTGTCATATCAAATGATGTCCATCTTGTGTAGATGGAACTGTAACTAATTAAATAAAAGTATAAAATAAACAAAAAAAGAAAAAACGTAGCCGGAGCAGTCGTGACGGCAGCCGACCTAACCGGCGCCATCTTGGAATCCATCTAAAGCATATGTCTAAAATCGCAATATGATTGGTTAAAGCAACAGCTTCAAGCAACACAGATTTGACAACACAGCAACACAAGCTAAAATCTAGTTAAATATAAACTTGGTGGTGAAACGCTATGAAATGAAGAGAAAAGACTATTTGGAATAATTTAATAGATATTCTGTTATTCTGGTAGAGTTTATGGCAACAGAGAAAACCTTGCTGCCCATGACGGCCCACCACTGAGTAAATCATATGTAAGATTAGTGATTTGTTTATAAATCAGGGTCTGAGGCTTGGAACAGAATGACGGTGATGTGCACTTTGCCAGACACATAGGAACAGGACTTCTAACAAATAAAAATGTGAATGAAGTTTAAAAAACTTTAAGTTGCTCGGTTCAGTTGAATTCAATCTCACAGTTTTTCTATTAATACCTATCCAGAATCCAGCATATAGAGGTTGAGTGAATGTGGTGTGGAGTTTGTGGAGGAGCTTCATCGTATCAGAGACGCTGTAGAAGGACAGAGTTCCTGCACTGTGATCCACATACACTCCTATTCTGGAGAATGATGGAACTTTGAGATCAGTCATAATGTTGTTGTGCCAGAAATAAACAGAATTAAAACACTGCAGACTCCAGGACTGATTGTTGTGTCCAAACATACCCACATTACCTCGTCCTTTCCTTCTGATGTCTTTATATGAGACTGATATGAACACATTACTCTCACTGCTCCTCTCCACCTCCCAGTAACAGCGTCCACACACACTCTCTTTACTCAACACCTGCTCCAGGTAGTAAAATGGCACAAACATTCGTGCGAGGTATCAAAACGCTCGTCTCTCCGAGTATGTCGCGTCTCGTGGTCGGCACTAAAAACGGCCGGGGGGTGGATTTTTGCACCGGCACGCACTACACACATTTTCTTCAGGAAATGTCAGATTCTAGTTAATGGTAAAGTAACTGAAAAACGAATCAGAAGCTTTTACACGATTAAGACGTGAATTCCTCAGGACAATTTCTCTCACCAAGTTCATGAATTATGATGAATTTCTCCTGGCAGAGTTCCTCAAATCTCTTTTTCAGATCAGAGACTGATTTCCTCACTCTATCAAATGAGAGATGGACAGTGATGCTGGGTGAGTCCTCACATCCAGAAGATACACTAAGAGACTGGAAACTCTACAGAGAGAAAGAAAAACATTATGGAGAAGGAGAAAGGTGGAGAAATTTACATGTGACTATATAGACTATACACACTTTGTGTTACCTGGAGGAAATGTATGTGATCATGTGTGTGTGTGAAAGCTGCTCCAGCTCAGTGATTCTTCTCTAAAGATCAAAAATCTCCTGCTCCTGTTGCTCCAGGAGTCGTTCATCTCGACTCAGTTCAGCCTCCTTCTGATCTGATCTGATACACATGACCTAGTGGCCCTCAAACATGGCTGTCCTGAACTTCAAACTCAAGCACATTCCAATGATCATTTTAATACTGAGACTAAGGACTGACAGACACACACACACACACACACACACACCTGTTTTTCAGCTCGTTCTGCTGCAGCTGCGATGGTGTCATGTCCTCTGTGTTCATGCATCGTACACAAGTTACAGATGAAGCTTTGGTCAGTACGACAGTAGATCTTCAAAACCTCATGGTGCTCAGAGCAGACCTTCTCTTGTAGATTCCCAGAGGCTTCGATTAACTTGTGCTTATTCCAGGAAGGAACTTCATTATAAACTTTCAGAAGAGTTTCACAAAAGGAGATCAGACACATCAGACACGGCCTTGGCTCCAACCAATGGACCAAGTTCTTTAAGTGAACTACAGGAAAATGTTGATGTGCCAATACCTGCTCCATGATGAAAAGAAGGCACAGTACACCCCTTCCCTTCTAGATGCAATGAACTTCCTGAGATCAGCCTGGAATGACGTGAAGAAGGAAACAATTTCAAACTGCTGGATGCACTGCGTGATTCAGGATATTTCCGATGGTGAGTTTCAGGCACAGTGCCGCGCAGCCGCAAAAGAACTCACGGAAGTGGCGGAAAAATCAAGCATTACAGATGCTATCTTGGAAGAGGAGGCACAGGAGTTAGCCATCACTGTCCAGGAATTTCCAAGATTACATAGAAATCGACAAAGACATCGTTACTGATGGCGCGATCACAGATGAACACATTGTATCAAGTGTGAAGTCAGCACAGGCAAGCACATCTGCATGCGGCAATGACAAAGAAGATGAAGAAGATGCGGACGAAGATTTGGAACCAATTCCTTCAGCTGGTGAGGTGGTATCAACAAGCTTGTGTTAGTTCAGAATGCAGCAGCAAGAGTTCTTAAAAGGTCAAGAAAATATGACCATATAACCCCAATCTTATCGTCCCTGCACTGGCTTCCTGTTAAGTTTCGAATAGACTTTAAACTACTACTTCTTACTTATAAAGCACTAAATGGTTTGGCTCCCATGTATCTCTCCAGTCTTTTAACACGCTACAATCCGTCACGCTCCCTGAGATCTCAAAACTCTGGGCTTCTAGTAGTTCCCAGAATAGCAAAGTCCACTAAAGGTGGTAGATCATTCTTACATTTAGCTCCTAAACTTTGGAACAGTCTTCCTGACAGTGTTCAGGGCTCAGACACACTCTCCCAGTTTAAGTGCAGATTAAAAACATATATTTTTAGCAAAACCTACACATCATAACCTTGTGCTCCAGAACATCTGATCACATGCACATTATCAAGTTGTGCTGTTAATATCATGAACAGCAGCTCTGTTAATTTCTCTCCACTGCTTCTCTTTCTCTCCCCATCCCGAGGCATCCTGAGATTTGGCCAGCCCCAGTCACGTCCCACCTCATGAAGATTATGGACCTTTGAATAAGTAGATGCCGAACTCGCAAACATCCTGAACCATCTAGAGACGTTCCAGTGCCAATTGGATCCCGCTACATGTGCGGAGTTTTGACATTGGACCTATTGGAGTGTTTAAAGGCTCTGGCATGGAGAAGCTGGTGCTGGATCTGTGATGATCACAAATGTTGAGCTCAGTAGCTCCTAGTTTTATAACCAGAAAGACTAATCTTATACTCCAGTGCTCATGTTAGTTCTCTCTCTCCAGTGTTCTGTATTGTTGAAGATTTATGTTCAAACTCTTGATGTCACCCAAATGAGGATGGGTTCCACTTTTGAGTCTGGTTCCTCTCAAGGTTTCTTCCTCATTACATCTAAGGGAGTTTTTCCTTGCCACAGTCGCCACGGCTGCTCATCAGGGATAAATGCACACCATTCACCTTGACTGCTGATTTCTGTAAAGCTGCTTTCAGACAATGACTGATGTGAAAAGCGCTATAGAAATAAACTTGACTTGACTTGGTAGAAATGCTACAGAAAATTCGACAGTATGGTTCTTTTGTAGGAGATAAAACTGTTTTAGACAGCATAAATAATATTGAAGCATTTGTTTTCAAGCAGACTGTTAAAGGCAAAAAGAAACAAAGCATTTTAGACTTTGTAAAGAAACCATAGTAAGTAGGATATTTTCAGAGCTTTGTCAGAGTGAAAGGAATCACAAATTAAATTTTGACACTGGTTAGCTTGTTGCAAAACGAAAATAAAAAAAATATTTGTAATGAACTACACCCCGCACATTTTCTGTGAGCGATCTTTGTGTTTGCAATGTTGGGGAATATAAAAAAGGTTTGTTTTAAGACTCGAAGGTGGTTTGTATTGGATACTGGTAAATCTCTGCTGTTAGTTGGTGCACATATGCCTTTTGTATGTATGTACATTTTTATAGCATGCCGATTGCTTTATCAAACAAATCGCGGCAACGCTGTCGTGTAAAAAAAAACCTTCAAAAACATGTGCATGTACATTCTCATTTATTAACGCACATCATGTACATAAAGAAATTTCAAGCACATTGGTTTTCATTTATCTCTACGCTTTTTGGCAAACCTCTATGTGTAATTATATATATATATATATATATATATATATATATATATATATATATATATATATATATATATATATATATATATATACAGTGCCTTGCGAATGTATTCGGCCCCCTTGAACTTTGCGACTGTTAGATTTTTATCATGCCCAAACGAAACTTGGAGAGATTTTCCTTACGACCTGTGATGCTCCGTAATGCCTTTCTGAATTCAGGGAAGAATCACACAGCATATATAGCATATAGCAGGAATATAGCAATGTTCCTCTTCGTTTATTGCAGGTGGCAGACACATATTTATACACACAGGATGATATAGTCCACACACACACACACATTGGGTAGAAAGCTAGCCTAAAGTCGTTTTCCTGTTTAGACAAGAGGATATACCAGCCCGAGATTTGTGAGCCCAGATAAGACTCTCTGTTTACCTTACAAACTAACATCGTAAATATCCTATAGACACTGAACGGACAAGGAAATGTGTGTGAGATAGTGTGAAAACAGTTTTAACACTAACAATGGCCACTTTAAATCATTTATGATTTAGCATCACACACCAAAACATAGGATGTTCATCCTGGGAACAGAACCTGTGACATAAACTGCAAATTAAAAGATAAAGATACAAAAACATACAGATTCCAACAATCAATCAAAGAATGATTCCTAAAACAAAATAGTGTTCAACAATCGTAAACAAATTCTTAATCTTTTCCAAAAACTTTGTTCAGCAGTTGTTTCACGTTCTCCAAGACATCATGAGACCATTGTTTCTCAGTGTTTGTTCAGTATATCTATAATCAGTAATATAAGGTATACATAACAGTTTCTTCTCACTGAATAATGTATTCAAAGAGAATAAAAAAAAATGTGGAGTCTAGTTACATCTATGCACATATAGTTATAGAATTTAGACCTTGAGCGGGTATCAGGGTAAGCTAAACTAAACAGTCAAGTGAGTTTGATCTTCACCCCGGAGGTGGCCACCTTTGTACTAAAAAGAAAAGATCTTTCCGTGGGCTCTCAAATGTTTCAGCCCTGAAAACTCACTTAGGTAGGCTTCTTAGGCCAACAGACCAATTAATGCATAGATTAAGTGGGTGCTGTTTTGATCCTGCTTGCGCGTACCCCTGTGGCTGATAATCAGTCAGAACTCCAGTTCTGGTTACAGCTAGAACAGTCGCTGGACCCAGATACTTCAGCTCACCGACTTTGATGGGCTTCAGACTTCTTATCAGGACCTGCTGATTAGGCACAAAAGGGTGTGTGACCTTATCTGTGGGCAGAGGGAGAGTTAGTGAAACATCAGCACTGATAGAATTAAATTTCTCAACCAGGGCAGAAACGTAGTCGTCCACCATCACTTCCAGGTTACCTAAGAAAGAAATGCCAGTGCGTCTCCTGACCCATGGGGTCATGAAAGGTTAGAACATAAAACTTTCAAAGGATTAGTTTTGTTAGAGATAGGGTTAGTTTTGTTAAAGATAGGGTTATTTTCTTTGAGTACTCCCGGGAGAACAACAGTACAATTTTGGCCTGTTTCAATGCAGGCTTTAGTAATACGCTTAATGGTTCTGTTTCTTCTCCCTACCACTCCAGCTGACTGTGGGTGATAGGGAATATTAAAATAACAATCAATTGCTAAACTTTTAGCCAAAAGTTGTCTTACCTTTAAAGCAAAAGGTGTGCCGTTATCACTTTCAATCACACTAGGAATACCAAACCTAGAGATGATCTCTTTTGTTAATATTTTGACAACCGTTTTAACATTCACTGTTGCACATGCAAATGCTTCTGGCCACTTAGTGAATCTGTCAACTATAACCAACAGGTATCTCAAATTTCCTACAGGTGCATATGTGTAAAATCTATGGCCAATATGGCAGGGAGTTGAACAGCTTTTAAAAGGTCGCCTATGAGATTAAAATGTGCTCTGGGCTTTCCATCAGCTGTTTTAAAGTCTCTTTGCTTCCATGTTTCAGCAAAATCATGCACAACACCATAAGCATACTTAGAATCAGTGTATAAAGTCACTACTTTACCTTCAGACAACTGACATGATCTTGTAAATGCGACCAACTCTGCAGCTTGTGCTGATGTGTATGGTAATGATTTAGCTTTAACTATTACATCAGGTAATCTTACAACCGCATATCCACATAAATACACACTAGAAGGTTCTGAACATCAACATCTACTTATAGACAATCCCCCTCTTCCAGGGCCGTATTTAAAAGATTGGGCCTACAAGAGGCCTTTCGCTCAATTTGTTTAAGGCAATCATGTGCGTAGTCAAAACCATCTAAGTCTAGCAGATCACGCAGAGCTACTACAGCTGAATGCGACTAAGAAGAAGGCTTAATAGTTAAGTTTTCCGTTGCCAAGAGTGTAGTTTCATAACCAGATCTACGTTGTGCTGTCAGATGTTGTGTAAAATAGCTGTTTCCTGATTTGAGGTGTACAGTATCAAAGGATGTGACAGCACCGTTATCTCAGCATCCCGGACCATCAGAGCCGCAGCAGCCACTGCACGCAAGCACGAAGGCAACCCTTGTGCTATATTGTCTAAAGATTTTGAAAGATACGCAACAGGCCGATATCTGTCACCGTGTTCCTGGGCTAGGATCCCCGCAGCCGTACCACCACATTCGTGCACATAAAGGTGAAAAGGCTTAGCATAATTTGGAAGACCTAGAGCTGGAGCAAACTCTATAGCATTCTTGAGGGCAGCAAAACTGTCAGTCATTTCATGAGTCCACAGAATGAGATGTGATGGAGGAGCTCTGTGATCAATAGCACTACGCAAAACTTTATAATGCTGTGCGCAGTCAGGGATCCATGCTCGGCAGTAGTTCATCAGTCCCAAGAAGCTCTGCATCTGTTTCACAGTCAGAGGTCTTGAAAACCTAGTCACAAGCTGTACTCGGTCCTCTGACAAGGATGTCATCTGCGTATTGATGAATGCAGGTTGTTTCTGGAAGGTGTATATCAGCCAAAGTTCTGTGCACTACAGCGGAGAATACGGCTGGTGAGTCAACAAAGCCCTGAGGAAGACAAAGATCAATCACAGTAAAAAAATCTGTGAGTCGCTGGTATAGAATCAACAATGGTAGCTACATCGGGCACCAAATGAGCTAACGGAATTAATAATTTATTAATCTCACGTAAATCTTGTGTTAGCCTCCAGCATTGTTTACCTGCCTTTTAGACGGGATTAATCGGTCTGTTATACAGTGAATGTGTCTCCATCAAAACACCTTGTGACAATAAATTGTCAATAACTGGAGCAATGCCAACATTCTTCTCTATCAACAATGGATATTGTTTAACAAAAATTGGATGGTGTGTTTTCATGAGTGCATGATACGGTTTTACCTGGATTAAACCTGCCTCATCTTTGTGAGAGGCCCATAATTTAGGGTTAGCTTCACCTAAATCTGGTTCATCAGGCAGGACTTCTGTACTACCCTAAAAGAAATCTTCCAGATGTGGCTGTGGCTCAGTTGAGAGCATGAGGACAGAAGGAAAAGACAGTGAGACATTGAATTTCCATTCCCATTTTGTGCATCATATCTCTTCCTAAAAGGTTAAAGGTGAGTTTGGAATTATTGTAAAGCTATGATAAAAAAATTTATAAGTCGTTGTCACCACAGGCAAAAGGTGAGTTACAGGACATGAAATTGGAACTCTATCTATTCCCTAATAGATGAACTTCCCCTTTTTCCTAGGACGTCCTCCTTGAGTTTAGTGCTGAGGCTGGAATGCACCACTTCCTGTTGCAGTGCAAAGCATAAAGGGTTAACTTAACCTGGAGCATAGCAGAAACCTCTAGCAGCATCTAAATCTCTAGGAAAAAGTATCTAGATGTGACACAATTTCACTCCATAATGGCAAATGATCTAAATAAGGATTAGTCCAAAAACCAGCACAATTCCTTTACATAAAATCTTTGGGATTTTCTTCCGGCAGTAAGCGAGAAATGTTATGACCCATCATCTTTACACAGAACAAAGAAAAGACACACAACACTTAATACACAGACAATACAGCTGCGCAGGCACCAGGGAGATCGCAGTCTTCAGACAAAACCCGGTCGAGGCCCGGGTTAACAACGACCGCCACAGGTATCGTTAGCCGACAGGGTACCGGTGGAAATTGGGCTACTGTTGGCCGAAGGAGGAGAAGGAGAGGAGGAAGATGTCTACAGAGACGGCAGGAAAAAGAGCAGTGTAGGAGAGTAGAGGTTCGGGTTGGTACTTTAAATGTTGGTACTATGACGGGTAAAGGGAGAGAGGTAGCTGATATGATGGAGAGGAGAAAGGTAGATATGCTGTGTGTTCAGGAGACCAAGTGGAAAGGGAGTAAGGCCAGGATAATTAGAGGTGGGTTTAAACTGTTTTATCATGGTGTGGATGGAAAGAGAAATGGTGTAGGGGTGATTCTGAAAGAAGAGTACAGTAAGAGTGTAGTGGAGGTAAAGAGAGTTTCTGATAGGGTGATGATCGTGAAGGTGGAGGTTGAAGGGATGATGATAAATGTCATCAGTGCCTATGCTCCACAAGTTGGCTGTGAGATGGAGGAGAAGGAAAGATTCTGGAGTGAATTAGATGAAGTGGTAGATGGTGTACCTAGGAAAGAACGATTGGTGATTGGGGCAGACTTTAATGGGCATGTAGGTGAAGGGAACAGAGGTGATGAGGAGGTGATGGGTAGGTATGGTTTTAAGGAGAGGAATGTGGAAGGGCAGATGGTGGTAGATTTTGCTAAAAGGATGGAAATGGCAGTGGTGAACACGTATTTTAAGAAGAAGGAGGATCATAGGGTGACGTATAAGAGTGGAGGAAGGTGCACACAGGTGGATTATGTTCTGTGTAGGAGATGCAACCTGAAGGAGATTGGAGACTGTAAGGCGTTGGCGGGGGACAGTGTAGCTAGACAGCATCGGATGGTGATCTGTAGGATGGTTTTGGAGGCGAAGAAGAAGAGAAGGAAAGTAAGGATTGAAAGAAGAATAAGATGGTGGAAACTGAAGGAGGAAGAGTGTAGTGTGAGGTTCAGGGAAGAGGTCAGACAGGGGCTTGGTGGTGGTGAAGAGGTGCCGGATGATTGGGCAACTACTGCAGGAGTGATGAGGGAGGCAGCTAGAAAAGTACTTGGTGTGACATCTGGAAATAGAAAGCAAGACAAGGAGACATGGTGGTGGAATGAGGAAGTGCAGGAGAGCATTAGGGGAAAGAGGTTGACAAAACAGAAGTGGGATCGACAGAGTGATGAGAAAAGTAGGCGGGAGTACAAGGAGATACGGCAGCAGGTAAAAAGGGATGTGGCGAAAGCCAAGGAAAGAGCATATGAGGAGCTGTATAAGAGGTTGGACACTAAGGAAGGAGAAAAGGATTTATACCGATTGGCCAGGCAGAGGGACCGAGCTGGGAAGGATGTACTGCAAGTTAGAGCAATAAAGGATGGAGAGGGAAATGTGTTGACTAGTGAGGAGAGTGTGTTGAGAAGGTGGAGGGAGTATTTTGAGCAGCTGATGAATGAGGAAAATCAGAGAAAGAGAAGGTTGGAGGATGTGGAGTTGGAGTTGGTAAAGCAGGATGTAGATAGGATTAGTAAGGAGGAAGTGAGAGCAGCAATTAGGAGGATGAAGAATGGAAAGTCGGTTGGACCAGATGACATACCTGTAGAAGCGTGGAGATGTTTAGGAGAGATGGCAGTGAAGTTCTTAACCAGATTGTTTAACAGGATTCTGGAAGGGGAGAGGATGCCTGAGGAATGGAGAAGGAGTGTGCTGGTACCGATCTTTAAACATAAGGGAGATGTGCAGACCTGCAGTAACTACAGGGGAATTAAGTTGATCAGTCACACCATGAAGTTATGGGAAAGAGTAGTGGAAGCCAGGCTGAGAGAAGAGGTGACCATCTGTGAGCAACAGTATGGTTTCATGCCAAGGAAGAGCACCACAGATGCCTTATTTGCTTTGAGGATGTTGATGGAGAAGTATAGAGAAGGACAGAAGGAGCTGCATTGTGTATTTGTGGATTTAGAGAAAGCGTACGACAGGGTGCCGAGAGAGGAGTTGTGGTATTGTATGAGGAAGTCAGGTGTGTCAGAGAAGTATGTGAGGGTGGTGCAGGACATGTATGAGGACAGTGTGACGGCAGTGAAGTGTGCAGTAGGTATGACAGACTGGTTCAGGGTGAAGGTTGGACTGCATCAAGGATCGGCCCTGAGCCCTTTCCTGTTTGCAGTGGTGATGGACAGGTTGACGGACGAGGTCAGACAGGAGTTTCCCTGGACTATGATGTTTGCAGATGATATTGTGATTTGTGGTGAGAGTAGAAAGCAGGTTGAGAAGAGCCTGGAGAGGTGGAGATATGCGCTTGAGAGAAGGGGAATAAAAGTCAGTAGGAGTAAGACAGAATACATGTGTGTGAATGAGAGGGAGGGCAGTGGAGTGATGCGGTTGCAGGGAGAAGAGGTGGAGAAGGTGGAGGAGTTCAGGTACCTGGGGTCAACAGTGCAAAGTAATGGAGAGTGTGTTAGAGAAGTAAAGAAAAGAGTGCAGGCAGGGTGGAGTGGGTGGAGAAGAGTGACAGGAGTGATTTGTGATAGTAGGGTATCTGCAAGAATGAAAGGAAAAGTTTATAGGACTGTGGTGAGACCTGCGATGTTGTATGGATTAGAGACAGTGGCATTGAGTAAAAGACAGGAGGTGGAGCTGGAGGTAGCAGAGCTGAAGATGTTAAGGTTTTCGTTGGGAGTGACGAGGATGGACAAGATTAGAAATGAGTTTATTAGAGGGACAGCACATGTAGGATGTTTTGGTGACAAGGTGAGGGAGGCGAGATTGAGATGGTTTGGACATGTGCAGAGAAGGGACATGAATTATATTGGTAGAAAAATGCTGAAGATGGAGCCACCAGGTAGGAGGAAAAGAGGAAGGCCAAGGAGGAGGTTCATGGGTGTGGTGAGGGAAGACATGCAGGTAGTTGGTGTGAAAGAGGCAGATGTAGAGGACAGGGTGGTATGGAGACAGATGATCCGCTGTGGCGACCCCTAATGGGAGCAGCCGAAAGAAGAAGAAGAAGAAGAAAACAATAAATTTTTCATTTATCTATTTTTTTCGGGCATATAAAAATTATCGTGGCTTTTGGATACTTTAGACAATATCAACTATATTAGACAGACCGTAAAAAACATCTTCTAATCTTGCATCTTACATCTAAGGTGAGGAAAACAATGTTGTGACGTAATCATCCCACCAAAGGAAATTATCATTAAGTCGACAATTAATGCATAACCAAGACACGAACACACATGCAGCCCTATTGGCTGGCAAACGGGACAATCACCGCAAACAAGGGAATACATTAAATTCTACCTTGATCCGTGATCTCCCTCTGGATATTGCTGGAAAGTATCCAATGACAATGATCCAAAACATAAAGCAAAATCTACAATGGAATGGTTCACAAATAAACATACCCAGGTGTTAGAATGGCCAAGTCAAAGTCCAGACCTGAATCCAATCGAGAATCTGTGGAAAGAACTGAAAACTGCTGTTCACAAATGCTCTCCATCCAACCTCACTGAGCTCGAACTGTTTTGCAAGAAGGAATGGGCAAAGATTTCAGTCTCTCGATGTGCAAAACTGATAGAGACATACCCCAAGCGACTTACAGCTGCAATCACAGCAAAAGGTGGCGCTACAAAGTATTAACTTAAGGGGGCTGAATAATTTTGCACGCCCAATTTTTCAGTTTTTTATTTGTTAAAAAAGTTTGAGATATCCAATACATTTCGTTCCACTTCATGATTGTGTCCCACTTGTTGTTGATTCTTCACAAAAATTACAGTTTTATATCTTGATGTTTGAAGCCTGAAATGTGGCAAAAGGTCGCAAAGTTCAAGGGTGCGGAATACTTTCGCAAGGCACTGTATATATATATATATATATATATATATATATATATATATATATATATATATATATATATATATATATATATATATATATATATATATATTCTCATTCTTAGCTTTGTAAACTAGTCTACGTCTGTGGTGAGTGAGAGTCAGGACTTTATACACCAGTGGATTGAAAAAGACGCGCAGTAACAGGAAATCGGTTGTTGGGCTGAAATCGGCGCAGTGAAAATAACAAATATTGATATTTCACCAAATCAATGAATTAAAACCGAAGTAACGAGCCGGTTTTGAAAATGTAAGAAGTAAAAAGTACAGATATTTGTGTAAAAATGTAATGAGTAAAAGTAAAAAATTGTCTGAAAAATAAATAGTGGAGTAAAGTACTGATACCATAAAAATCTACTTAAGTACAGTAACGAAGTATTTGTACTCCGTTACTTCCCACCTCTGTTAGAGAGAGTGTTTAGAGTCTCAGTAAGAGAGTGTGTGTGTGTGTTTGTGTGTGTGTGTGTGTGTGTGTGTGTCCTAACAGCTCAGTGCACAGACAGCAGTAGATGACAGTGAGAAGATCTTTACTGAGATAATCAGTAAATCAGTAAAACAGTAAATTATGACCTCATTCTGTCTGAGAAGAACAAAGTGGTGACATTTAGTAAGACAAAGCAGCCGTACTCTAATCATCCAGAGAGATTTAACTCCTGCTGTCAGGTGTTGAGTAAAGAGAGTGTGTGTGGACGCTGTTACTGGGAGGTGGAGTGGAGCGGTAAGAGTTATGTGTTAATATCAGTCTCATATAAAGACATCAGAAGGAAAAGACGGGGTAATGAGTGTATGTTTGGACGCAACAATCAGTCCTGGAGTCTGCAGTGTTTTTCTTCTACTGTTAATTTCTGGCACAACAACATTAAAACCAATCTCAGGGTTTCATCATCCTCCAGAATAGGAGTGTATGTGGATCACAGTGCAGGAACTCTGTCCTTCTACAGCATCTCTGATACGATGAAGCTCCTCCACAAAGTCCAAACCACATTCACTCAGCCTCTATACGCTGGATTCTTCGTGCCTTTTTACAGAACAACTGTGAGATTATGTGATCCGCAATAAAACATTCGTACACTAAGTTTCAATTAAAATAAGCAACTTTTTTTTGTATGTGAAGCTTCATTCAGAATGTCATTAAAATTTTCATTTGTTACATCTTTTCCTCGTCTTCTGGCAAAGTGCACGTCACCATCATCCTGTTCCATAAACTCTCAGAATCACTGCCTTACACACACATATATATATATATATATATATATATATATATATATATATATATATATATATATATATATATATATATATATATATATATATATAATGAATATGCATTAAATGATTCTAGATAGCCTTCTCTTCTCTTAACACTAATATATATTCAGACACTCTGTACGGTAAACATCTTTATATTTTTGGATGCCACATTTATTTAAAATTTTTATTAAATCCATGTATAAAGTCTTGATGGGAGGGGGGGGGGATTTTCTGTATTTCTATGTGTTGTGTCTTATGCATTTCCTTGCGCTACCGCTAGAGACGCTGGATAGGAGAATGAAAGAAGAGAAAAAGATGAAGTGTGAGCTTGGCGTGAATCTGTGAAGTTGCTGTTGAATAATAAATGCAAAGCTTTGGAATACTTGGTGTCTTGCTGTTACTGAGAGATCTAACACTATGACTCTAGTACTATGTGCTGTAATAAGTTTTGTTTAATTGTACTTGAAATGTAATAAAAGTGCTAAATATTAATTTAATGCAGGATGTAAATATTACAGAGTTATATGTTGTTTTCTAATCCTGTCCAAATACCAATTTTAAACCAGAATGGCGGTGTTGCTAGAAAACATTGTAGTGGACTCAAAATATCCGGTGTTAAACGTCAATTTGGATACTTATTATCTATATAAATCTATATTAGCTAGCATAATCTTAAGGTTTCTAGTATTCTAGTTATATAATGACAATATAATAAAATTGAACCCGTTATTAAGTTCAACCGTCGTGTTTGTATAAATATCGGCTTTTATGTCTGTCTCACAGTAAAGCAGCGTTTTTAAGGGGAACGTTTAAGACCCGCTAAGAGGGTCTCTGTAAGTCGTCAGGCGAAGTCATGGTTTCATTTGCATATTCGTACATTATTGCTGGACTCATTTGCATACCAATAAAATTAAAAAAGCTGAAAGAACATAGCAGAAAGATCAATCGAGCACATTTGCATATTTACAGAACAAGCTGGTTCGTATTGGAATATTATCATGAAGGTAAGATATGGGTCGATCTGCTCTCCTTTATTAGTTGTAATAAAGATCGTTCGATTGATCTAAAGAGAAAAATATATTAAAGGTAATAATTAAAACGAAGAACAAATATTCAAGTAGGCTTTTATTAACATTCCAACCAGTGTTGTGCTAGTTACTAAAAAAAAGTAACTAGTTACAGTTACTAGTTATTTCATTCAAAAAGTAACTCAATTACTTTGTTGATTACTTACACCAAAAAGTAATGCGTTACTGTTAAAAGTAACTTTTTTAGTAACTTTTTTAAAGAACCTTCTTTAATGTTCCCATTAATGCCCTTTTATGCGTTATACAAACACAAAACTGACTTAAACACAAAGTCATTTTTAAACACTATTTTATTTAAGTCAGACCAGCACATACTGAATATATCACACGGATTTCTGAAATAAATAACAAAACAAGCTGAATAATATATTCAAATATATAATCAAAAACATAATCAAAAACTAAAGTGGCTTCTGCATCATAAAAGCTGTTGTGTTGTGCTCTTAAACATGTTCCTTTCACAGCTTTAGTATGAAAACTATCAACAATGTAGAACAGAACACCGGGTTAGCTTCTAGCTTCTAGCTTCGTCGAGTTTCTGGAGGAGCTTCGACAGATTGGAGTTGCTGTTTATCGCAGTAGATACGACCTTTGAACCAGAAAGACACAGCTTACATTTGACTAAAAAGTTTTTGTCTTTGTGCTCAACTAAAGTGAAATAATGAGCAAATTTCCACTTTGAGAAACTCGTCTTGCTCTCGCCTCGACTCGCCATTACTTCTGCACAGACCTGAATAAACGGAGACACGCCCACAGTGCGTCTTCGTGTTTACAGTGGTTCATCCTCCAATCCTACAATGTGTCACTGCTGTAAACAGGTTAGACTGTAGGCTACACTTCAGCCCAAATTCATTCATTTAAAAAAGTAATGGACAAACACACCCTACGATAACGGTAACAGAGTTACTTTATTTAAAAAGTAACGTGTTACAGTATTAGTTACTGTCAAAAGTAACTTCAAACTCAGTAACGCGTTATTGCCCAACACTGATTCCAACCATATGCAACCCTTTTAGAAGGGCATCCTATGCATAACTATACATGAAATGAAATGTGTGTTATATAACTGTATCATGTATTTAGTCTGGTCTTTAAGTGTATCACAGCACAGAAATCCCACTATTTGATGTATTAAATGATCTTAAAGTAAATCCAGACTCAGGTGCTTTATCTATTTTGTTTTTTATAGACAGCAGTGCTGCTTTTAATCCAGTTGACCCTTATGACAACACTGATTCAGCTACAAAACTGGGTTGGTCTTTTTGGTTCTGCTATACAATGGTCACGATCCTGCTTTAGTACATGTAAATATTGCACTTGGAATCTAAGTTTTATACTTTGATGATGTCCTTTGGAGAACCACAAAGTTCTCAGCAGACCACGTTGTATTACTTTTTATTTCCATTACAGCATTTTCCTTCCATCAGAACGTATGCAATGCAAATTTAGGGAGAACTTTTAAATAAAGAAACAGAAATTTTCTGGTTATCTAAAAGTACCTCAGAGCAGAGATCACAAATAAATTGTAGTGCAAGCAGTACATTGAATGCTCTTTCACTCCTCCAGTTAAGACAATTTACATGTTTAGTGATGTATTTTGTGATTATTTGAGCCTAGAACACATTAATGGAAAGACTGAAGATTTTTCCATTCTGCTTATAGCTTTTAATTATTTTGTTTCAAATATATCACATTTGTTACGACTCAGTCTAGGGTTAGGCCACACAGAGTAATTAGCTCAGAATTCAAGAGATTGATACTTTTATAATAAAATGACATACACAAAAAGTTTTTCACAAAAAAGGTGTTGGTACCATTCATATATACAGTATATACACATACACACAACTGTAGAAAGGCGTGACTTCAGGGTAGGACGAGGCCAAAATAATAAACAAAATCCCTGAAAGAAAAGAAACTAAAATCCAGTAAAACTAACCTTATTTAATAATACACAACAACAGAGAAATAAGATCCGACCCAAAATGATCCATCAGCCAGACCCCTACAGTCAGTGAACAATATGCACACTGATAAAAAAATATATATGTAGAGAATGATCTGATCATTTTTTGTTTTCTATTTAATTTAGTTTTCATCTATGTATTTTATTCTTATATAATTATACATATTTGATTATTTTTATATTTACTGTCATTTATTGTAAGGATGTGGCAGGAATGACTTGTTCAATTAAATTCAATTGAATTTTTATTTGTATTTCACTTTTAACAATGAACATTGTCTCAAAGCAGCTTTACACAGATAATGTGGTGATTAAAAGTGAATATGTTCTTTATCAGTAAGTTTGTCCCTGATGAGCGAGCCGGTGGCGACTGTGGCAAGGAAAAACTCCCCGAGATGGCATAAGGAAGAAACCTTGAGAGGAACCAGACTCAAGAGGGAACCCATCCTCATCTGGGTTGCACCGAATGTCCATTTGTAGCAGGTATACGATGTAGCAGGGTACAGTGATGATGATCTGAAGCGAACTGTATTCCTAAATCAATGTAGCAGACTGTTGACATTAACTACAGTTCAAATCCATCCTCAAAACGCCCGTTCTTACTCCGGAATTTCATGGAACCACCCAAGGCGTTGATGACAAACCGCCCTAAGCTGCACAGAGTGGCCTCTAATCGAAGATAACACTATCCAGAGGCGGGCCTGGACGAAGTGGGAAGATCCACGAAGGGGAGAGGGGCAGGAACAGTGGTCACTGAAACCTCAGGAGCATGTTTAACTCGGCCGAGAGAGAGAGAGAGAGAGAGAGAGAGAGAGAGAGAGAGAGAGGGGGGTGAAAGAAGGATATGGATTATTATGTGTCTTTATGGTTGTATGAAAGATAATATCACTGTTCAGTTTGGACTCCGGCAAGACTCGCTATGGCAGCATAGCTAAAAGGGAGAACCAGAAGGTAACACAAATATGAGGGATCTCTGGGATAAGAGACGACCCACCACACCACCGTCAACAAACCTAAGTGAACGTGTGAGAGTGAGGGGACGACAGCATACAAATATCCCAGTTCACCAAACACTCTATATCCATGTTCCCTACAGATCTGCGCCTTTACCTAAGAAAAAAATCTACAGATAAAAGGCTTGACTAAATAAATAGGTTTTCAACCTTGACTTGAACACTGAGACTGTGTCCCGAACACTGATTGGAAGGTTGTTCCATAACTGTGGGGCTTTATAAGAGAAAGATCTGCCCCCTGCTGTAGTCTTCATTATTTGAGGTACCAACAAATAGCCTGCATTTTTTTATCTAAGTAGGCGTGGGGATCATTCTGGTACAGAAGTTCACTCAGATACTGCGGTGCAAAACCGTTAAGTGCTTTGCTTTATACATCAGTGGTAGTATTTTATAATCAACGTGAGATTTGATTGGGAGCCAGTGTAGACTGATTAAAACAGGACTGATGTGGTCATATTTTTTAGATCTAGTGAGGACTCTTGCTGCTGCATTCTGCTTTTCTGCATCCTGTAACAACATCATATTTCCAATTTTAGCAATATTTCTAGGGTGAAAGAAGGCGATTCTGGTAATATTATTCACGTGAGCCTCAAAGGAAAGACTAAGGTCAATAATCACACCACGGTCTTTGAGTGCTGTACATGCTGAAACAGAAACACCATCCAGAGATGCTACTCTGATAATCGTAAAGTTTACTTCCAGCTGCATGTGGTCCTAGTAAAAGTACTTCCATGTTATCTAAGTTGAGCAGAAGAAAGTTATCAAGCATCCACTGTCTAATGTCCTTTACACACTCAGACATTGTTACGCTGATCTCTCTCATCTGGCTTTGCTGAAATGTACAGTTGTGTATCATCAGCATAACAATGGAAGCTAATGTTTATGTATAATTTCACCCAGAGGCAGCAGATATAAAGAGAAAAGCAGTGGGCCTAAGACAGATCCTTGCGGAACATCAAACTTTACCTCAGAGAGTGTGTTTAGAGTCCCAGTAAGAGAATGTGTGTGTGTGTGTGTGTGTGTGTGTGTGTGTGTGTGTGTGTGTGTGTGTGTGTGTGTGTGTGTGTGTGTGTGTGTGTGTATGTGTGTGTGTGTGTGTGTGTGTGTAAAGTATCTAACAGCTTGGTGCACAGACAGAAGTAGATGACCGTGAGAAGATCTTTACTGAGATGATCAGCTTCATGGAGAATATGTGACGGAGCTGATCAGATATCAGAAGGAGGCTGAACTGAGTGGAGCTGAACGACTCCTGGAGCAACTGAAGCAGGAGATTTCTGATCTTCAGAGGAGAATCACTGAGCTGGAGCAGCTTTCACACACACACGATCACATCCATTTCCTCCAGGTAACACAAAGTGTGTATAGTCTATATAGTCACATGTATATTTCTCCACCTTTCTCCTTCTCCATGATGTTTTTCTTTCTCTCTGTAGAGTTTCCAGTCTCTCAGTGTATCTTCTGGATGTGAGGACTCACCCAGCATCACTGTCAATCAACATCTCTCATTTGATAGAGTGAGGAAATCAGTCTCTGATCTGAAAAAGAGATTTGAGGAACTCTGCCAGGAGGAATTAATCATAATTCATGAACTTGGTAAAAGAAATTGTCCTGCTGGGAAATCTTTACTCTCTCTGCAGCATGGTGACGAGAGACATTTCATATGACATGAACTTCCTGTTATTACTGTTATTTTTATTACAGTTACACTTTTTTATTCACGTCTTAATCGTGTAAAAGCTTCTGATTTGTTTTTAGATACTTTACACACACACACACACACACACACACACACACACACACACACACACACACACACACACACACACACACATCATTTGATATAGTTTTTTTTTTTGTTTAATATCTGACACATTTCCATTGTTCATGTGTTTAGATTTCTGTGATCTGACTCTGGATCCCAACACAGTAAATTATAAACTCATGCTGTCTGATAAGAACAAAGTGGTGACACGCAGTAAGACAAAGCAGCCGTACTCTGATCATCCAGAGAGATTTGACTACTACAGACAGGTGTTGAGTAAAGAGAGTGTGTGTGGAGGTTGTTACTGGGAGGTGGAGTGGAGCAGGGAGAAAAATGTGTTAATATCAGTCTTATATAAAGACATCAGAAGGAAAGGAGAGGGTGATGAGTGTGTGTTTGGACACAACAGTCAGTCCTGGAGTCTGTAATTTTCTTCTTATGTGTATTTCTATCACAACAACATTGAGACGAATCTCAGAGTTCCATCATCCTCCAGAATAGGAGTGTGTGTGAATCACTGCCTTACATTTATATATATATATATATATATATATATATATATATATATATATATATATATATATATATATATATATTGTGTTTTTTTTGTTCATGAATATGCATTAAATGATTCTCGATAGCCTTCTTTTCATTTCATAACATTTCTCTCTGTCGCTTTAACCAATCAGATTGCAATTTAAACACACAATTTGCCTTCATTTTAAATCACCAGGAAAACCGTAACGCAGAGAACAAACGCTTCCGCCAGAGACGATGTATGCGGGAGTTGCGGCTGCGGCTACAGTGAAAGGAGACGTGTTGAATTGTGTTTGTTGTGTTTTTAGCTTCAGTGATGATGTTCATTCTCACTGTATGAGATTCCTGTCTTTGATGCAGCGCTCTGTTCTACTGCGTTTCTCTATGGTGTTGATGATTTCGAGAGCGGTGGTGCCCTAATGATGGTATTAAGAGGTGGATTGGTTCAGGCAGGACACCATTGAAGTGTGTCAACATGCACGAATAAAACTAATATATATTCAGACACACTGTACTGCAAACATGTGTGGCCCTCTGACACAATTCAGGTTTCTCATGTGGCCCCTTGTAAAAATTAATTGCCCACCCCTGCTCTAGTACTAAGTGTAGTGCTGTAATGAGTTCTGTTTATTTGTATTTGAAATGTAATAAAAGCGCTAAATATAACTCTAATGCGGGATGTGAATATTACAGAGTTATATGTTGTTTTATAATCCTGTCTGGACGCATCCAGATCACTTCAGACAATAATGAGAATTCTGCAATGAACGATCACCTCACAAACCACTGGAGCATGCGCACACGCGATTCCACTGTCGGACACGCGCGCTGCTATTTCGGAAACGCGCTTTGGGCGCGCATGCGCATTTCGATGAACCAATTTTAAACCAGAATGGCGGTGTTGCTAGAAACCACATTAGGCGACATTGTAGTGGATTTATACACCGAGGAACGACCCAAAGGTACGTTTTAACTTAAAATATCCGGTGTTACACGTCAATTTGGATATTTATTCTCTATATAAAAGAGGTGCTATAATTAATGTTAATTAAAAAAAACGAGCCCGCTTGTTGTTGCTAGTCAGCTAGCATAATCTTAAGTGTTCCGTATTCTAGTTATATAATGATAATATAATAGAATTGAACCCGTTTTCGAGTTCAACCGTCGTGTTTGTATAAATATCGGCTTTTATTTCTGTCTCACGGTAAAGCAGCACTTATAAGGGGAACTTTTAAGACCCGCTAAGAAGGTCTCTGCAAGTCTCCGTGCGACGTCATAGTTTCATTTGCATATTCATACCTCATTGCTGGAACCATTTGCATACCAAATAAAAAAGAGGGGTCTGAAAGATCATTTGAGCAAATGTGCATATTTACAGAACAATTTAACTCGAATTTATCACGAAGGAGAGATACTAGTATATCTATTAGTTGTAATAAAGATCGATCGATTGATCTAAAGAGAAAAATATATTAAACAATAATTAAATAATTATTAAATAATTAATAATTAAAACTAAGAACAAATATTCACGTAGGCTTTTATTAACATTCCAACCATATACAACCCTTTTTGAAGGGCATCCTATGCATAACTATGCATGAAATAAAATGTGTATTTTATAAAAAATATGAATATTAATTAAAAAAAAGTAGTAAGAATTGTATTCATGTCTTTTGGCAGCCTGCTTGAATTTCCTGAAGCTGTGTAAAATCAAGTACTACAACTACTGCCTTGTTCACAATGTCCAGGTAAGAACAGTCCATCCGGACATCCAGGAACATAAACAAAATGCTTTTATGAAGGGATGTGAGAAAGGATGGTGTTTTTTTCCATCGTTATATTCCGTATTGCGTATCAAGTCTATAATGCTATAATTAATTTTCTCTTGTATTTTTGGGCCAATAGTCGATCGTTGGAACTATGGGCAAAAAATTCATCCCGATAATTTTTCCGGGTTGCGTTACACAGTATGGGAGTAACTTCTAGAGGCGAATCACTAACACCACATTTTGTTTATTTATTTATTTTTTATTATTTAATCATTATTTTTTTTATGTTTTATATATGTTTGAATGCATGTCCTTTATTTTACCTAATATTTATTTATATATATTACATATATATAATATGTATTCATTGTATTTAATTTAGCACAGTTTCATGATTCAGTAGTGTTTTTTTTTTTTTTTTTGTGGTACTCTTTTACATTGTGTTTTTTTTTTTTTAAATCCAGTATATGTTTTAAAAACCAATGGTTGAGTTAGTGGCAAGTACAAGATCGGTGAAATTCACTAACGGTAGACATCAAACTGATCACGCCAGCAAACCGGACATTTATTATGACTATATATATCACACATTGTGCTGCGTGATGTATTCTTATCTGATATATGGCAGGTTTAAAAAAATTTTATAAACTCAGAATAAAAAATACATTTTTCATAGACATTTGATTTCTTTATTTAATTATATATATATATATATATATATATATATATATATATATATATATATATATATATATATATATATATTTTAATGCAACACTATGGTTTGCCTGAAAATGTATCGAACCTGTAAATTGGATTGCATCTAAATATCATGATGCGTTATTTTGGTCATATCGCCCCCTAGTGTTCATAAACAAAAATGTTCGTATCGCAGTAAATGAAGTTTCTCTGAATATAAAAGCACAGTAAATGTCCGGTTTGTTTGTTAGAATGTATTGTTACAGAGCGATGTAACCGTGGTGGTGATTGATTCTTTTGTAATTATTTATTTTTATTTATTTCCCCATTCAGAGAGATTTTATCTTCCAGACTGGTGACCCTACAGGCACTGGCCGTGGAGGAGAATCCGTGTTCTGGTCTGTTCTGAACACCGCACATTGTTGATGATTTGATTAAATTTTGTCTTTAATTATATATCATATATATTTTTTAGACTGGAGACTCCTTGCTTAAATCATTTCTTTAGATCCCTGTGTGATCTGGTATAAGAATAAGAGCATTAATATGATCCGTGTGTGTGTGTGTGTGTGTGTGTGTGTGTTCACCATCAGCAAGCTGTATGGTGATCAGGCCCGCTTCTTCGATGCAGAGAAAGCACCCCGGATCAAGCACAAGAAGAAAGGCACCGTGTCCATGGTGAACAATGGCAACGAACAGCACGGCTCCCAGGTTTATCTCACATCCTTGATACGTTCTCGTCTTGTATGGGCTCTTTTCGTGAGATTAAGACGTGCATGCTCCCCAGTTCCTGATCACTACCGGAGAGAACCTGGACTACCTGGACGGCGCTCACACTGTGTTCGGGGAGGTCACCGAGGGCATGGAGGTCTTGGCCAAAATCAACGAGGCGTTCGTCGACAAGGACTTCATTCCTTACCAGGACATCAGGTGAGACGAGCTGTAGGTAGTTCAAAAGAAAAGTCCTTTGGAGCATTTCTGGTATCTTGCTGTCACGTCTGACCTGTGGGACCCCGTGCCTGCAGAATAAATCACACGGTCATTCTGGAAGACCCGTTTGACGATCCGCCGGGCCTGCCGGTGCCAGACCGATCCCCCGAGCCCACTAAAGAACAGCTGAATGTGAGTCTTAACGTGACACCAACACTTTTTTAAATTTTATTTAATGTAATAAAAGGAAATCTAGTGGGTTTTATTAGGTGTTCCATTATTTAGCAAAAATCTAACATCGTCTTTAAAAAGCCAACCAGTCAATGAATAATTATTATAAATAATTGACTTGACTCACTAACTGAATCTCTTGGTGACCTGATGACTGAATCACTGGGTGATCTGATAAATGATTCACTAACTAAATCACTGGGTGACCTGATGACTGACTCAGTGACTGAATCACTGGGTGACCTGATGACTGACTCAGTGACTGACTCACTAACTGAATCACTGGGTGACCTGATGACTGACTCACTAACTGAATCCCTGGGTGACCTGATAACTGACTCAGTGACTGACTCACTAACTGAATCACTGGGTGACCTAAAGACTGACTCACTAACTGAATCACTGGTTGACCTGATAACTGACTCGGTAAATGACTCACTAACTGAATCACTGGGTAACCTGATGACTGACTCACTAACTGAATCACTGGGTGATCTGATGACTGACTCAGTGACTGACTCACTTTCTCACCGACTGATTAATTTACGTTTGATGGATTTGTGGCTATAAACCTTTTCCTTTTTTGTGGCCCTGAAACAGAAGCATGTTGAGATTGAAATCCACGTTCCGATCAATTCAGACGATAATTAATATAAAGAGGGTGATGTGGACTCGCATCATAAATGGAAAAAAAAACCTGTTAGATATCACAACAGCATTATGGTATGTGACACAGAAGTGTGTGTGTGCGTGTGTGCGTGCCTCACAGAGCGGCCGTATTGGAGCTGATGAAGCGATAGATGATGCTGAAGGGAAGAATGCAGAAGAGCTGGATGAGCTGATAAAAGAGAAAGAAGCAAAGACACAAGCTATCCTGCTGGAGATGGTGAGTCACTCACTCACTCACTCACTCACTCACTCACTCACTCGCATACATACATACATACATTCTTTCCGTGTTTGTTCCAGGTGGGTGATCTTCCTGAAGCAGACATCAAACCCCCAGAGAACGTGCTGTTTGTGTGCAAGCTGAACCCTGTCACCACAGATGAGGACCTGGAGATCATCTTCTCTCGCTTTGGCCAAATCCAGTGGTGCGAGAGTGCACTTCCATTATCGCTAAACTCAATTCTCTATCAGGGCTTAATAATGCAAGAAGGAATTATTTGTATTCTGCTTTCTTTCTCTAATGGGTCAGAAGGGAAACGCAATATTTACTGATCGATGTGTTTCTGTGCCCAGCTGCGAGATCATCAGGGACTGGAAGACGGGCGAGTCTCTGTGCTACGCGTTCATCGAGTTTGAGAAGGTCAGTGTCCAGTCTGTTTATCATCGACTAGGAATCGCACGACGCCGTTTTAAAAATGGAGCGTTGAAACGGAACCACATTTCAACCCAGGATGGCGCACGTTTTGCGTTTTTCAGGTGGAGGACTGCGAGAAAGCCTACTTCAAGATGGACAACGTGCTGATTGATGACCGACGCATCCACGTGGACTTCAGCCAGTCGGTGTCCAAGATCAAATGGAAGGGGAAAGGTGTGTGATTTCCAATGCAGGAGTCTCAACATTCATGATACGGGTGGAACAACGGCTTATATATTTATTTTATTTTGACGCACTTATAGGTGGGAAGTACACTAAAGACGATTTCAAGGCCTACGAGAAAGACCAGGACAACAAATCCAAACTGGCTCTGAAAGAGAAAATCAAACCCAAGCAAGAGTATCCTTTATGTCCTTCCGAATTCTGGCGTTTTTTTTTTTCTCTCTCTTCTCAATAAGGATCTAAGACCTTTTTGCTTAACGGCGTCCCGAAAAGCTCTCGTTACGATCTCCTTCTGGACGACGACGAGCAGGACGCCGGGCGGAGGAGCGACAGGGCGCAGCAGGAGAAGAGGAGGCGATCGGACGAAGACGACCGGAGGACGAACTCGTCCAAGGTACGTGTAAGAGAGGACTAATCAGGTTTGCGTTATCGGCGCGAATCTCCCTCGGATTGTACCGCAAGTTCCCCCCGATACTTGGTTTGGAAAAAACGAATTTAGGGTTCGGTTGTGTATTTTTAATAATGTGAGGCTCAAATTTCATTTTTAATGTTCAAGTCTTATATTTGACTGCTGTGAGTTTGGAAATAATAGTTTTTTTTTCTTTTAAATACTGTTGTTTTAGGATGTTGAGCAAAGCCGGAGTGAGCAGAAAGGAAAACGATCGCGCTCTCGCTCCAGAGACAGAGAAAAGGACAGATACAGTCAACATAAACACGGTAAACACAAGCAGAAAAGCCACAAACGTGATCGCAGTCCGAAGAGGTCGAAGGATAAAGAGCACAGCCGACATCGCTGAAAGAAAAAGACGCTCGGAATTATGGGATGTAGATGTACAGGCATGTCTAATCGCCATCACAGACCAACTCTTTTGTGTTCGACTTTTTGTTACTAAACGGAATTTATTAAATGTCAACACAAATCTAAATAAATGTCGTGCACGCAGAGGGGCGGCGCATTTTTTTTTTCTAATTTACTATTTAATACTAAAAAATTGTTTATAAACTTTAAATGTTAAATAGGATTTGTCATTGACCCACTACTGCCAGCTGTAGGTCAGAATAAAAAAATACATGTTCTTTACTCTCATGAGAGGTACTGGGACTTAAATGCCTGTAAAAACGCCCCACTGTTCAATTGGTGTGTTTGTGCGCTGTGTGAAACTGTAAATTGTGCACAAATAAACACACTGAATAAATATTGTTGCCAGATGTTGACTCAATCACTATATGGAGAAAGGTTTGTTTTCTGAACAGTTCATATTTAGTCCCTGCTTTAAATAGATCTTCATGGAGCAGGGAAAATCTCCTGATACAGCATGCAAAAGATGTCCTTGTGTCCCAATACATTTGGCACATTATGTATATGTACATGGACCCTGTATTTCCACCCAAAAGAAAAAAACCCACACCGCAAGTGGCTGACATTTATTTATTTGTATTTAACGCATCAAGCTCATAGTACAGATATTTAGCACATCTTGATCAAAGGAAATAGCAAGAGAATCAGAATAGCTATGCTTCCCTTTCCCCCTCAACATCCAGAGCAGGGGCACATGAAAACCTTTTAAACCTAATCTGATTCATCCAGTCACCTAATCTGTTTGGGGGGGTGCAATTGGTCCACACAAGGTAATAGAAAAACCGTACAAAAACTCTAAAGAAAAAGAGGCAATGCCCTGCGGGTAAAAAAAAAAAAAAAAAAGTCCATATGGGAAATTTTGGTTTGGAAACTTTTTCCCCTGATTAAAAGGATCAGAGGATTATTTAAGAGTTCCAGATAATCACATGATGAAATATATTTTTTGCTGAACATCAAACTTTTCTCAAGAAGAGAAGTACAGCTCAGAACTCAGGATCAGGGCAAAGAATAGTGTTAAATACTTTCCCCTTATAATGAGCTCTAATAAGAAACGGAGCTGTTTTGAGAAGATGCCTTGGTGCCCGTTTCGGCAGCAGGACGAGAATCGCGCTCTCTGGCTGGAGAGGCTTTTGCCGAAGCGCCGAATGGGGGTGGTGGTGGGGGTCTTCGAATGTGTGCAAAATTATATATATATATATATATATATATATATATATATATATATATATATATATATATATATATATATATATATATATATATACATATACATATATATATATACATATATATAAATTTCTCTAAACACACCCTGGGAAACATTTCATTTTATAGAAAGTCCAAAAAAATAAAAAAGTGCACTTTCAGCCTGCAGAGGGAGACACTGGGGCACTAAACTGCACATGTGCAGAATAGAATTAATAAAAATTTTTTTTTTTTTTTTTTTAAAGAAGTAAAAACCAGCAGTTGATGCAACTGTTCAGTGTGGAATGATCGGGCGGGACCCCGACACGCTCAGATCCGTGGGTGTACCGCGCTTTCCATGGACACGTCTTGTTCAGGAGGGAGGGAGGGGCACCGTGCGGGAGTGGTAATGAACAATGGGACAAAAACAAAAGCCCTTGGGTGAATCAGCTACTGTACAGTCGCTGATCTTTTCTATTTAAGTGAAATATGAGGTGCATTTTTATATATTTATATAACTAGTGCTTAAACAATATGCTTTGGTGCTCTGTGTAAAGTGCAATTTATATTAGCTTTTGGTTGTGCACTTGGTTTAAAAGGCATCAAGTGTCTCAGGGATTCAATATTTAATTCGATTATATATTTAGAAACTTCTAGTGCTACATTTGGCTTTTTTTTCCTTTTATTATTATTATTATGGAGGAAATCGGCGGTGCTGCTGGACGAGACGGGTCTGAGCGTGCCAGGGTCCCTGCTCAGTGGGCGCGAAAACCCTGTCTGTGGAGGATGAGGGGGGACACATGGAGGAAGGGGAGGCTCCTCAACTCTACATGCGCTTCGAAATCACAGCAAGAGTGAGCTAAAATATCTACACGGACAAGACGAGAGCTTTCATGCAACATATCTACGGATTGGGTACGAGGACGTTTACGGGACAAACCCGTGATGCGGCTACAGGGACGAACGCAGGAGAGGAGCCCCGGGGCTCCGGCTGCTTTCTTTTTGCGTTTTCTCCTCATCTTCAACTCTGCTGCGGCTTCTTAGTGTAACTGGTAAAGACGAAGTTGTAGTCGTTGAAGTGGGCCAGCTGGCGATCCAGGCGCCTGTAGCCGTCGAGTTTTTGCGCAGAAGAGAACACGCTGCGACACTTTGAGCTCTGAGAGAGAGAGAGAGAGAGAGGTTCATCAGCGAACATGATGCAAAAATGAGTACAACATTCCTTCCTTATATGGCGCTTACCTGATTAACAAACAACGTAGTCACGAACTTCCCTGGCTTGAAGATGTCCACGACTTTCCGGATGAGGTCATCGTAGGACGTCTGGGAGAGGTTGGTTTCGAAACTAACGTACGAGAACTCTGGCTCAGGGGTGATGTGAATTGTCCAGTAAGTTCCCTGTGCGACCAGGGGGAAAAAAAAGTCAGGGCAGACGCCAGAAATCCGCTCACGTTTTCATTAAATTAAAGAAAATCTGTAAACGTTAGCAGTTACGATACAGTGATAACACTGCCTCCTGGGGATTTCCCTTCAGCTGATCATTATGGCTAATGTCCTCTCTGCGGCAGTATAAACATTCAGGCTCATTATTATTATTAATTAAAATGCATAGTTAATCAAAAATGACGAATTCGGTCGTTTGCATGCATTAACCGAAACACAGATTAGCAGCGACTCGAAGCTAGCGAGGAAAGAACCTGCTACGTACATCCGTTTTCATTCCATTCATGGAGTATCCACAAGGGTTGAACATTGTGGCGTCGATCACAGAACCTGGAATCAGGTCACGAATTCCACTCATCTGTGGAGCAAAAAGAGAAACACTTGTATTTAAAGCGGAAAAAAACCCACCACTTTCAAAAAAAAAAAAAAAAAAAGAAATCCACCAGGACATACACGAGTGACATCATTAGCGGAAACACCGTCTTTCATGTAGAACTGGTCCATCACAGCTGGGTCGAGATCGCTCATCAGAACCTCCAGTGTCTGGTCTGCCTGCTTGTTCTCCCAGTACTCTGGCAGCTCCAGAGTAAACAAGTACCTAAGGAACATCAGGAATGCATTTAAAGTCTGTTTGTGTTAAAATGGCAAAAAAACTCTCCCCCCCCCCCCCAACACGTACCAGCAGTCAGAGTTCAGACGTCCCATACAGTATGCTGCTCCGTCTGCAGAAACAAACAAACACACCCAAGACAATTCAGTTCCCGCCCCTGTCCGTGGTTCTGATGATTAAAAACAAGAGGAATGAGAAGGTGGTGAAGCGTACTTGGGAAGATCTGGCTAAGAAACCCAACTTCCTCCTCAAAGTTGCGGTGGGGGAACTCCTGATGGGCGGGCTTCATAAAGTTCTTACGAGAGTAGAAGAAATTCTAAAAAAAAAAAAAAAAAGAAAGAAAAAAAAGTAATCAGAATACTTTTTTCTTGTACGGTTAGTTAGTGGATTATAAATATGACCACAAACATCTCAAATTAATGATCTGCAAAAATATCACACTGGTGTGTGTACACAGACTCACCTCGATGGCGTCAAAGCCGCAGTAGTCACGCGCCAGCTGCAGCAGGGGCACCAGCGCTTGCAGTAAGAGGGTGGTTCCGCATGTCTTCAAAATGAAACGTCTCTTGGAGACAAACATGCTACTCTCGCTGCAGAAAGACACTTTACACTGTAGAGGGGACACCAGTGTACAAATTCTGAAGTAATAATGCATTAATAAGTGCTGCTCAAAGAAAGAGCGAGCGAGCGAGCGAGAGAGAGAGAGAGAGAGAGCGCACGCAGCAGCGATGTTTTTTTGCTCCGAACCTTCTTGACTGATTTCTTTCCCTCATTTATTATTAAACCTCTTAATTATTTAACGAGCCGTGCTTTGTTTTCTCTCTGGGAGGATGCACACATCATGAGTGTATGAATGTCGAGACAGAGACCCACAGCTAATAAAAGCAAGGCACAAAAGGGAGAAAGACTAACAGAGAGACATGAGGTGCAAGAGAGCATGAGAGACAGACAGGAAGTGACAGAGCGAGAGAGACAGGAAGTGAGAGACACAGACCTACCTGAGTATATAAGCTTCCTGCTTGTCAGTCTTTGTCACACTCATGATCAAACAATGCACATTCTCCAGAAGTTTGTCCCACTCAAACCTGAAAACACAGCAGGACACGGCCACGTGTCAGAAACGTTCACCACAAAAACACCAACACCGCCAAATTCTGCCCTCTCGAGTTTTTACGGCGACACCATAACCCCGTTTGCGCAATGTTACAGCGGGTTTCGCAACATCTCTAGTCGCTTTGGCTACTTATTAACCTGCTACCGCGAGGCAGGCGTGTTCAAGATCTGAAGTGTGGGTTGTGTAGTCAATGTTCAATCCATGAGTCATTACTAAATTTGACAAAACACACCACCTGAACTGTTCATTCTCAGAAGCGTCTCACTCCATGAGGGGTATTTTGGGACTTTTGCAATTCAACCCCCCTCCTCACCTGCTCCTGTACAACTGCCTTGATACTATTTTGAGCCGGATTACGCTGCTGGCTTCAGCAGAAGTGTGTGTGTGTGTGTGTGTGTGTGTGTGTGTGTGTGTGTGTGTGTGTGAAAGCTTAAACCTGGGAAGGACAATGTAAATCCAATGCAAGTGCGAACACAAATGCACGTATCCAAATTAGTGTAGCGTGAAACCTGCCCGAGTTAAACAACACAAAGTTCAAAGCTCTTCAGACGTCTATGTCTTTTTCCCCCTTTCTAGATTACAAACCAAGTACAGTCTCAAGTCTCATAATTCCAGCTCTTGGTGATTAAAAACACGCCTAAACATTATTCGGCTATTCGAAGAAACTTGCGCAACAAGGACGAGTAACGTTCCTGCGGTTCTTTCTCGAAACCTCACACAGTTCGTTACTAATAAAAGTGCTGCCGACTCCAGTGTTTTCCGCCGAAACGCAGTGAAATTCTTCATCAGATTTGAAGGGGAGATAAAGGATGCGGTATTTAAGGTATTTAACGGTTGTTCTGCAAGGTAACTTGGTTCCTCTCCCTCGAACGCGAGCAGGGTGTAGATTTTTGAATCGGATGCCCTTGCGGACTTATTTGGCCATTGGCGACGCGCCAGCGTGTGCGAGTTGCTTCGGCGACGGTTTAATCCTCCAAACCCGTAAGCCGACACCGCTCTGTGTTTGTGCAGACCTCCCGGGGAACTGTTATCGGGTTCCAGTGCTGAGAAACGGAGGCGTGATTTCTGCATTGCCGTATAAAGTTCATCCGATCGACAGACCTGTAGATCTGGGAGTCGTCGTCCGGATTTTCTAAATTAAGCGCGAACTCGTCCTACGTGTACAGACTTCTGGATGAGACCCTGGAGTTTCAACACATCGGACCTCTGGGAAATCCGAAACGAGCAGCACAACAGGATTCCGTTTGCGATACCTTGAGAAATCCGATTCGCGGCTTTTCCACTTGGCAGCATCTCCCCATGTGTTCGATTCCTCTTATACCACAGCAATACACCTTTCATTACAATTACAGCAGGTTACTCCAAGAATCCAGCGTTTTGGGGTTTTTTGGGGGGTCGTTAGAACCTTCCAAGCTGCTTGCAAGAAGTAAAAAAAGTTACATTTCACAACTATTTTTTTTTGCACTCCTTCGTCAGGGCAGCGATGCTTATTTCCCCCTCTATGACGACATGATCGTTGGGATGGTAGAATGATACTGAACAAGTCGAGCTGGATTGCTTTGAGATAAAGGTGTTTGACGTTCGTATTGCTCCATGTGGATGAGTCAGTCATTTCAGAAGACGTGCACGAGTCCCAGACCGCAGGATACGTCCGGTGGTAAATCTCCCTTAGAGGGTCCATTGGCGCCAGGAAGTACGATCGATAGGGTCTAACTCTCTCAGAAAACTAATCCCGTCTGAATAGGGGCAACACTAAATCTTCATGACCAGGGATTGATCCATAAACCCCTGACATGGTCCCCGCTATATGTACACGTGTTAATGAGGACGCTTCTCGGTGAAATGACATCATAAATAGAACATGTAATATACATGCACAGGACCAGGAACCACGTATGTTCATGATACGGGCACGTCATCCTCAGGATCTCACCACCATAAACTGCAATGCATGATTTTTTATTATGACGTCATAAATACATGTGCTAGTACCACATGGGTTTCCCCAGAGACACCCCTTAAGGATCTGAACACGAACCATATATTTATGATGTAATTTCTACAACATTTATAACATGCAATTTATGTGTCAGCACGTGAAACCACTCGCATCTACGGCATACCGTTAGTTAGGACGCGTGTCGTTGTAGACATGACGTCATAAACACACACACACACACACACACACACACACACACACACACACACACACACACACACACACACACCAACGTAAATACGTGCTGTGAACGAGTACGGGACTGCTGTGCCGTCCACGGGCACGCGTGCGTGCGCGCTCTCGGCCTGCACTGCGGTGCGCTGTAAATCGCGATCGCGTGTGTGACAGCTGAAGAAGGGGCGAGGGGGGGTCGTTATCGTGCACCCGCGTGTGCCGCGCGTGCGCGTTCTGAAACTCTTAGAAGGGGGAAGGAGTCACGTGCTCGGCGGAGTCGCGAGACACCAAAGACAAAATTGCACATATTTATATTCACGACTAACGAATTATAAAAAATAAAAAAAACTAGATGTAGAATATTTTGATAAACAAAAATAAATAAATACATGTTGGAAAAAAAAAAAAAAAACGTGCGCCATTACGTCATGTTTCAATGGCCGACACGCGCGCGCCACATTAACGCTGCTCCCTCATACACAAACTAATAAATGTAACAATAAATGACACGTATTTTTTTTTAAAAAGTAAAATATCGACTATTATGCCAAATAAATGTTTTTATTCCGGGTCTAAAATAATGGCGAATCGGTGAGCGAGGGGGAAAAAAGTGCACACGCATTCTCACTACATATACACTATTACTCCCAGAAATTACAACACCGTCATCATTTCGCGAGATTTTATCACGGAACAAATTATAAAAAAAAGCCCATCATGAGGCATTTATAACCCAGGATAAAGCTTAGAGGGGAGCGTGAAGAAGAGATACGCCATAAAATGAATGAGTAAAGAGGGGGAGGGTGTGTGAGGTCCTGAGCAAACACTGCAACCATGAGCACTAATACAGCCATTTTTAGTGTCTTTACTCCATATAATAATTCAACAATAAATTACATCCTATTGTACAACACAGCGCCAATTAAAGAATTAAAAATGCGCAAAAAAATAGGCGAGTAAAAAAAAAAAAAAAGAGAAAGAAAAAAAGCCCAAACAGCACCCTGCTCCCTACACATGCGCACTACTAGTCGGTTAAAGTGGCCGCGGTCGTGCACCCTACCTAGTGCCCTACTCCTCCATTTGAGACACGTCCCTGAGGGAACTGGCCGTTAGACATGTTGGACTGACCTCGGGATGCTTCGCAGGTCCCCGGTACCTTTGCTGTCGTCCTGCCGAGAGAACCAAACCTCCAGCAGCTTCTCGGTCCCCTCGAAGAAATGCGCGCCGTTCTCCTCCATGGTGACACAAACAGAATTATTATCTTTATTTTCTTTTTTATAATTTAATTTTCTATCCAGCTCCGAGGTCCTTCTTTTGCCTTCTGAAGTTAAAAGATGTTACAGCAACTAAGTCCTTGAGTCTTGGTGTTGTTTCTCTTAATCGGGTGCGTGTTTTTTTTAATCGTCTTTTCACCGACTTTCCCCTTTTACAGAGAATTACCGTGAGCGAGTGCTAGCTAATGTCGCCGGCCATACTGTGTAAAGCGCCTGTTTCCGCGCTGCGCCGCGCTTTTATTCTCAGCACGCGCTCGCCGGGCTTTCGTTTCAGCCAATCACGATCGAGAGCCCTTTCTGCGCTGCATCTGATTGGTCAGTGAGAAAGGCGCCCCACGTTGGGCAGGACGTCAGCCAATCACCGCTGAGGAACTTCCTGTCAATCAAAGAGCGTTGCGTAATCAGCAAGGAGGCGGAGCTTAGAGCCCCGTCTCCACGTGCGGATTTAATAATCAGTAATCATCAATAATCAATAATCAGTTCATGTGCAGAAATTAAATGTTGTTGATCAAACAAAAAATATATCGATTTGTGCAACAATGTGTAATTACAAATATGACAAAATACTGAATATGATCATGTGTGTGTGAGAGAGAGAGTGAGAGAGAGAGAGAGAGAGAGAGAGAGAGAAATAGGGAGGAAGAGAGGGGGTAAAGGGGGTGTAATGTGGGGTTAGAGGGGGGGAGGGCGGGTAATGTGGCGGTATGGGGGGTAATGTGGGGTTAGAGGGGGGTAATGTGGGGTTAGAGGTGGTAATGTGGGGTTAGAGGGGGGTAATGTGGGGTTAGAGGGGGGTAATGTGGGGTTAGAGGTGGTAATGTGGGGTTAGAGGGGGGTAATGTGGAGGTATGGGGGGTAATGTGGGGTTAGAGGGGGTAATGTGGGGTTAGAGGGGGGGTAATGTGGAGGTATGGGGGGTAATGTGGGGTTAGAGGGGGGTAATGTGGGGTTAGAGGGGGGTAATGTGGGGTTAGAAGTGGTAATGTGGGGTTAGAGGGGGGTAATGTGGAGGTATGGGGGGTAATGTGGGGTTAGAGGGGGTAATGTGGGGGTTAGACGGGGGGTAATGCGGCGGTATGGGGGGGTAATGTGGGGTTAGATGGGGGTTGTGTGGAGGTATGGGGGGTAATGTGGGGTTAGAGGGGTGTAATCTGGTGTTAGAGGGGGGTAATGTGGAGGTATGGGGGTAATGTGGGGTTATAGGGGGTAATGTGGGGTTAGAGGGGGGTAATGTCGAGGTATAGGGGTAATGTGGGGGTTAGAGGGGGGTAATGTGGAGGTATGGGGCGGTAATGTGGGGTTAGAGGGGGTAATGTGGAGGTATGGGGCGGTAATTTGGGGTTAGAGGGGGTAATGTGGCGGTATGGGGGTAATGTGGGGTTAGAGGGGGTAATGTGGGGTTAGAGGGGGTAATGTGGGTTAGAGGGGTGTAATGTGGAGGTATGGGGGGGTAATGTGGGGTTAGAGGGGTGTAATCTAGTGTTAGAGGTGGGTAATGTGGGGTTAAAGGGGGGTAATGTGGGGTTATATGGGCGGGTAATGTGGAGTTAGAGGGGGGTAATGTGCGCGTGGCCGAAGCAGTGCGCGGATTTGTAGTCTCCTGTAAGAGCGCGGTCTCGGGCTGAGGCTCCGCTCGTGCACGCGCGCGCTCAGGAAACTACCATTGCCCAGAGTGCTTTGCGCGCGTCAGCGGGCCAGTGAACGTCGAGCGGAGCGGAGCACAAAATCCCAAACAAGGAAATGGTGTGGGAGAAACCAAAACACACCACCACCACCACCACAACAACAACAACAACAACAACAACAACAACAACAACAACAACAACCATCCGGTATTATTTAATTACCGCCTGTCAGAATGAATAACTGCCCCGGACCGCGCGCTGGGGGACTGTTTATGGGTTAGACAATAATATCATAGATGTAAATAACATGGATTACGACTTCAAGACGAAGCTGGCCGCTGAGAGGGAGAGAGTGGAGGATCTGTTCGAGTATGAAGGCTGTAAAGTGGGTCGCGGAACCTACGGGCACGTTTACAAAGCCAAGCGCAAGGACGGGTAAGGACGGCCGGATGTACACACGGCGCGCGCGCGAGCTAACGAGCAGGCGTGTTTCTGTTTTCACTCAGACACACGTATATATAAAAATAAATGAATATATATATATATACACAGACATACACACGCGCGCGCTCACGCACGGTCCTGCCCCCCTGCCGCTTCCGAGCTGCTCTCCTCACATCCGCTCTTTTAGTATTATTAATTAATTATCAAATAAAATTTAATTACTATATATACTAGTTACTACCACCAACACCACTGCTACTGTTAACACTATTATTATAAACACTATTACTACCACCAACACCACTGCTACTGTTAACACTATTATTATAAACACTATTACTACCACCAACACCACTGCTACTGTTAACGTGATTATTATAAACACTATTACTATTACCAACACCACTGTTACTGTTAACACGATTATTATAAACACTATTACTACCACCAACACCACTGCTACTGTTAAAGTGATTATTATAAACACTATTACTACCACCAACACCACTGCTACTGTTAACACTATTACTATAAACACTATTACTACCACCAACACCACTGCTACTGTTAACACGATTATTATAAACACTATTACTACCACCAACACCACTGCTACTGTTAACGTGATTATTATAAACACTATTACTACCACCAACACCACTGCTACTGGTAACACGATTACTATAAACACTATTACTACCACCAACACCACTGCTACTGTTAACACGATTACTATAAACACTGTTACTACCACCAACACCACTGCTACTTGTAAAAAAATTATTATAAACACTATTACTATTACCAACACCACTTTTACTGTTAACACTATTACTATAAACACTATTACTACCACCAACACCACTGTTACTGTTAACACTATTATTATAAACACTATTACTACCACCAACACCACTGCTACTGTTAACGTGATTATTATAAACACTATAACTACCACCAACACCACTGCTACTGTTAACACGATTATTATAAACACTATTACTATTACCAACACCACTTTTACTGTTAACACTATTACCATAAACACTATTACTACCACCAACACCACTGCGCTGTTAACACTATTACTATAAACACTATTACTACCACCAACACCACTGCTACTGTTAACAAGATTATTATAAACACTATTACTACCACCAACACCACTGCTACTGTTAACACGATTATTATAAACACTATTACTACCACCAACACCACTGTTACTGTAACACGATTATTATAAAAACTATTACTACCACCAACACCACTGCTACTGTTAACACGATTATTATAAACACTATTGCTACCACCAACACCACTGCTACTGTTAACACTATTACTATAAACACTATTACTACCACCAACACCACTGCTACTGTTAACACGATTATTATAAACACTATTACTATTACCAACAACACTTTTACTGTCAACACTATTACTATAAACACTATTACTACCACCAACACCACTGCGCTGTTAACACTATTACTATAAACACTATTACTACCACCAACACCACTGCTACTGTTAACAAGATTATTATAAACACTATTACTACCACCAACACCATTTTTACTGTTAACACTATTACTCTAAACACTATTACTACCACCAACACCACTGTTACTGTTAACACTATTATTATAAACACTATTACTACCACCAACACCACTTTTACTGTTAACACTATTACTATAAACACTGTTACTACCACCAACACCACTGCTACTGTTAACATGATTTTTATAAACACTATTACTACCACCAACACCACTGCTACTGTTAACATGATTATTATAAACACTATTACTACCACCAACACCACTGTTACTGTTAACACTATTATTATAAACACTATTACTACCACCACCACTGCTACTGTTAACACTATTACTATAAACACTATTACTACCACCACCACTGCTACTGTTAACACTATTACTATAAACACTATTACTACCACCAACACCACTGCTACTGTTAACACGATTATTATAAACACTATTACTTCCACCAACCCCACTGTTACTGTTAACACTATTACTATAAACACTATTACTACCACCAACACCACTGCTACTGTTAACACGAATATTATAAACACTATTACTACCACCAACACCACTGCTACTGTTAACGTGATTATTATAAACACTATTACTACCACCAACACCACTGCTACTGGTAACACGATTACTATAAACACTATTACTACCACCAACACCACTGCTACTGTTAACACGATTACTATAAACACTGTTACTACCACCAACACCACTGCTACTTGTAACAAAATTATTATAAACACTATTACTATTACCAACACCACTTTTACTGTCAACACTATTACTATAAACACTATTACTACCACCAACACCACTGCGCTGTTAAATCTATTACTATAAACACTATTAATACCACCAACACCACTGCTACTGTTAACAAGATTATTATAAACACTATTACTACCACCAACACCATTTTTACTGTTAACACTATTACTCTAAACACTATTACTACCACCAACACCACTGTTACTGTTAACACTATTATTATAAACACTATTACTACCACCAACACCACTGTTACTGTTAACACTATTATTATAAACACTATAACTACCACCAACACCACTTTTACTGTTAACACTATTACTATAAACACTATTACTACCACCAACACCACTGCTACTGTTAACATGATTATTATAAACACTATTACTACCACCAACACCACTGCTACTGTTAACATGATTATTATAAACACTATTACTACCACCAACACCACTGTTACTGTTAACACTATTATTATAAACACTATTACTACCACCACCACTGCTACTGTTAACACTATTACTATAAACACTATTACTACCACCAACACCACTGCTACCGTTAACACGATTATTATAAACACTATTACTTCCACCAACCCCACTGTTACTGTTAACACTATTACTATAAACACTATTACTACCACCAACACCACTGCTACTGTTAACACTATTACTATAAACACTTTAACTACCACAAACTCCACTGCTACTGTTAACATGATTATTATAAACACTATTACTACCACCAACACCACTGCTACTGTTAACACTATTATTATAAACACTATTACTACCACCAACACCACTGCTACGGTTAACACTATTATTATAAACACTATTACTACCACCAACACCACTGCTACTGTTAACACTATTATTATAAACACTATTACTACCACCAACACCACTGCTACTGTTAACACTATTACTATAAACACTATTACTACCACCAGCACCACTGCTACTGTTAACACTATTATTATAAACACTATTACTACCAACATCACTGCTACTGTTAACACTATTATTTTAAACACTATTACTACCACCAACACCACTGTTACTGTTAACACTATTATTATAAACACTATTACTACCACCAACACCACTGCTACTGTTAACACTATTATTATAAACACTATTACTACCACCAACACCACTGTTACTGTTAACACTATTATTATAAACACTATTACTACCACCAAAACCACTGCTACTGTTAACACTATTATTATAAACACTATTACTACCACTGACAGCTACTATTACTTCTATAGTATTATTACTCCTTCCAGGTTTGAGGTACATCGTTTTGTGCATTTAGATGAATCATCTAGATACAATCCTATCCTTGTGCTACTAATTTTAAATACCAAACATGTGATATGCTCCCATTTATCTACCTTTCTCAGCCCGTAAACACACTGTACAGTTGCATCCGGTTCACCTTCTGGCTTTTAATTCCCAGCGCCACCAAAAAAAAAAAGCACTTTGTTCTGTTGGAGGAAAATCAAACCCGATGGACGAGAGGGAAAAACGCCACCATTTCGCGGTTTTTCCTGTTTTTGTCTGCTCTTTACCACCGGCGTGTCGAACCGGGCATTGTTTTCGAGTCAACCATTGCCTTGTGCGAGTTTTATGCTAAGGAACATTTTTGTATTTTTTTTAGGATCGCACACAGAGGAGAGAAATTTCACACCATGTATGGGCTTTCAGACATTGGTCCAACTGTATTGGGACACCTGGCTTTCCCAGCCATATTTGGTTCTTCATATAGGATTGTATAGAATTGTATCTGAATGCGGTTGCGTGAAATTTAAACATGTTCCAGCATGCCACAAAGCTAGCTCCATTAAGATCTGCTATATATGGGTTGCAAGGCTTGAAAGAGCTCTTGCTATAGAGCTCCAACCCTATTGGGATGAACCGGAACTGTGGCCCAGGCCTCGTTACCTCGTCTACCTCATCACTTTACTACCTTTGTGTTGAGCACAAAATCTCCACAGAATCCAGTGGAACATCTCCCCAGAAGTGCGGAGCTTATTATAAAAGAAAACGTGGCATGGTTGAGGGTTCCTGAGATTAGTATCTCATATGTATTTGGAACTCCTTTGTGAGTTGTTTTGGTCATTTCGGATGCTTAGTAACACAGTGTGTGTTTACCATGTGTGTGTGTGTGTGTGTGTGTGTGCAGGAAAGACGAGAAGGAGTACGCCCTCAAACAGATCGAAGGCACCGGCATCTCCATGTCCGCCTGCCGAGAGATCGCGGTGAGTCGAGCACCTCAGCTTAAACATCATGAGTCTTCTAACGTATTCCGGAAATCCCCTGGAAGATTCGGCCCACCTGTGAGATGATAATCCACAGATCCAGTGTTCTCAGATTGGGTTTGTTAGGCTTTAAAAAAAAGTATAGAAGTCAGATTGAAGGTTTCTATGCAACAAACATATTCACGTGAGTGAGTGGAAGTTCTGTCCAAATAAAACATTTTTTGTTTCGAACAGAAGAACTTGTGTTAGACCAGGAGAGGAGAATTGGAGAGGTATTCCGGGTGAAATGATGCAACATGGCAACCATTCTGAACTTCAACACCACGAAATTCCGTCTCATTGGAACCAACAAGAGCCTTTGTTTTTTCTTTTATTAATAACACTCAGATTTTATGAATATCCAAATCGGACACACCCGTCCCCCTCTGTCTGTCAAGCCTGGGCCTGTCCTCTTTATTTGCATATTTGAATCTTTTGTATGTTATGATGCAACAACCCTGATTGGAACATATCCACTTTTCTACTATTGGAACAAATCCTTTGGATGGATTGAGTCGTTAAAAACATACTCTCCAATGTTCAGGAATCTTTCGAAATAATTCCTAAGTATGCTAATGAACAGTTCTGTTTGGCGAAAAAAAAAGTTTGTCTGTTTCGTCGAAGGTTTTAAGGATGTAGAGGTTTCTCAGCACCAGGTTCCTCCTAAATCGAGCTTTGCAATGAGAACGAAGCACCTGGGCAACTCGTTTTTCCCGTCCACCGTCAAAACGTCCAACGACCTTCGCTCGAAACAGCTGAAAGAAAAGCGTTTCAAACGGTATTTTGTTGAGTCCTAACAGGTCTTTTGGCCCATTGGCTTGGGTGATACTGAACTGTGGGCTCATGTCATGTTGTAGACACATCCTCATTTCAACAAACCCAAGAAATGTCAACTTGGCCAAATCCAGCACGAGACACGGCAGCATCGTGAGATCTTGTTGTTGTAGGGAAAACTAGGAGGGGGTCCGGGTTAGGGTTAGGGTTAGGGTTAGTCTCTAAACTTTAACCTTCTGTTAGAGTGTGTGTGATTGGTCAAAATTTCTGTAAGGGTGTGTGATTGATCAAAGTTTTTGTTAGAGTGTGTGATTAGTCAAAACTTCTGTAAGAGTGTGTGTGATTGGTCAAAGTTTCTGTTAGAGTGAGTGTGATTGGTTGAAGGTTCTGTATGGGTGTGTGTGATTGGTCAAACCTTCTGTTAAAGTGTGTAGGATTGCTCTAAGTTTCTGTGAGAGTGTGTGTGATTGGTCAAAGTTTCTATAAGGGTGTGTGTGTGATTGGTCAAACTTTCTGTTAAAGTTTGTAGGATTGCTCTAAGTTTGTGTAAGAGTGTGTGTGATTGGTCAAAGTTTGTGTTAAAGTGTGAAGGATTCCTCTAAGATTCTGTAAGAGTGTACACAATTGTTCACAGTTTCTACGAGACTGTGTGTGATTGGTCAAAGTTTATGTAAGTGTGTGTGTGATTGTTCAAACTTTCTGTAAGAGTGTGTGGGATTGGTTAAAGTTCCGATAAGACTGTGCGGGATTGGTCAAAGTCTTTCTAAGATTGTGTGAGATTGTTCAAACTTTCTGTGAGACAGTTTGGTAAGAGAGAGCAGGATTGGTCAAATGTTCTACAAGGATGTGTGGGATTGGTCCAAATTTTGATTGAACATTAAGTCACTGTGGTTAAAGAGCAGATGTACAGATGAGATACTTGTTACGATTAACATTCGCTCAAATCAGAATTAGAGAGAAAAGCCCACAGTGCTCATATACGCTCATTTCAGTAGGTAAGTCTGTAATGTTCTTGTTGTTGCTGAGTCCGTTCCCATTCGCGACAATGCCCCAGAGGCCCTGTGGCTAACTATAGGCAGTTCCACGTTCCTTATGGATTACTTCGGATTGCCATCACACCTTGTTGTTCCTAATTAGAGCAGTGTGATAAGAGCACGGCACCTGGGCCGCACCTGTTTCCCGGCCACCATCAAAAACACGAATGACCTTCACTTGACTCGTCACAACACGAACATTGTTCAGTTCGTGGAGCCAAAACACATCCTTGAGAACACAGTGACAGCGGTCTGGGTTTAATGTTATTGGTTTGTAAGGTATGTGAGGCACTACAAGCAAGTGTAAAAAAAGCCAAGCTTTCACTGTGGGTGAGGGAGCAGTGTCAGGTTTCTGGAAAAGACCTGGTTTAGACCGAACCTTCAGGACTTCGATGTATAAAATCTGGAAGGTGATGAAGACTGTATTAATACAAATCCTGTGAAGGAGAAAAGGCCTATGTGTCTGTCAGGTCCAGTGATGGAGGTGTGGCCTATATGTCTGTCAGGTCCAGTGATGGAGGTGAGGGAGGAGGTGTGGCCTATGTGTTTGTTAGAACCAGTGAAGGAGGTGTGGCCTAGGTGTTTGTTAGAGCCATTGAAGAAACCATGGTCTATGTGTCTGTCAGGTCCAGGAAAGGAGGCGTGGCCTATGTGTCTGTCAGGTCAAGGAAAGGATTCGTGGCCTATGTGTCTGTCAGGGGGTGTGGCCTGTGTGTCTGTCTGGTCTAGTGATGGAGGCGTGGCCTATGTGTCTGTCAGGTTCAGTGAAGGAGGCGTGGCCTATTTTTTGACAGGTCTAGTGATGGAGGCGTGGCCGATGTGTTTGTCAGTTCCAGTGAAGGAGGCGTGGCCTATGTGTCTGTCAGATCCAGTGAAGGAGGCATGGCTTATTTGTTTGTCAGGTCTAGTGATGGAGGCGTGGCCTATGTGTCTGTCAGGTTCAGTGAAGGAGGCGTGGCCTATTTGTTTGAGAGGTCTAGTGATGAAGGCGTGGCCTATGTGTCTGTCAGGTTCAGTGAAGGATGTGTGGCCTATGTTTCTGTCAGGTCCAGTGAAGGAGGCGTGGCTTATGTGTCTGTCAGGTCCAGTGAAGGAGGCATGGCCTATGTGTCTGTCAGGTCCAGTGAAGGAGGCGTGGCCTATGTGTTTGTTACATATAAATATACATCTTTATATAAGACACCAGGGCTCTTGTCAGGCCCAGTGAGGATCGCATGACCTATTATCAATCATTATTCAACCTTTTTGAGTTGCTAATTAAATGTTTTGCCGAGCCAGAAAATACCCCATGCAAACAAAATCCACTTATTGTTATATACAGTGGAGGACGAAGTACTTGAGTTAAAGTCAAAGTAAAAACTGTCCCTTAAAACATTCGCTTGAGTAAAAGTACTCGAACTCGAATGTGACTCTCAGCACACCGCTCTATTAACAGAATGATATTAATGAGTCAATCGCTGATTGATGTCTACAAAAATGATCGACTTCAAATAAATCATGCACATCAGTTCGAGTCCGAAGTTTCTTATCATTTATTCCTGTCCAAATGCTGTTGAATTGATGCTGAACTGACACCGGTTTTACCAGCTACGCTTTCATCCGCTGAAAAAGTACAAGATTTGACTTTGAATGTAGCAAAGTTCAAGTCTCAGTTCCCCCGAGAGGAAAACACTTCAGTAAAGTACAGAAAATAAAACGACTTAAGTTATATGTAATGTTTTTCTAAAATAATAACTAGTTTGATTTGTTCGAAATCGTACACCTTCTCAGAGTTACTTATTTTTTCTTCACCTCTTTTCAGTCATTTCTTTTCTTTCTTTCTTTCTTTCTTTCTTTCTTTCTTTCTTTCTTTCTTTCTTTCTTTCTTTCTTTCTTTCTTTTTTTCTTTCTTTCTTTCTTTCTTTCTTTCTTTCTTTCTTTCTTTCTTTCTTTCTTTCTTTCTTTCTTTCTTTCTTTCTTTCCACTACTGTTCACACATGGCCTTGTGTGTAATAAAGCTTGACCCTTGACCCCGACTCTCGCTGCACCTGTGTTAGTTAAGTCTGTTAAAGCTCCAGTTTGCCGCCAGAATCCTTCTGATCTCTAATTCCCTGTACTTACTGTACGCTCACTGTATGCTCACTGTACCTCCGTCTCACACACTCGTCTTACACAGCGCTTCACAAATCCTACAGTACCTGCTGCTTCTCCTTCTTCCAAAAGCACGTGTTCATATTTAAGTGTGGAATATTTCCTGTTTATGTATTTCTTTTGTCTAATAGAATCTCGTAGAGCGTTAAACACACACACACACACACACACACACACACACACACACACACACACACACACATGCACGCATTTTGGGGCAGGCCTGCAGTGGATGGAACTGGACTGAACCAGTGGGTGAGGGTGTATGGAGGTCATTCTCTCAGCGTGTGTAAGATGAGCTCAGAAGCTCAGATCGCTGTGTGCTTTTATGGCCTCATCCCTTTATCAAGGTCAACGAGGTCACTTCATTTTGACGCATTGACGTTTTTTGCTGCATTTGGCGGCCGTTATTTTACCCATTTATATCTTTTATTTATATTATATTTTATTTTGTTTTATTATATTATATTATATTTTATATTATTTTACATTATATAAATATAAATATTATTTTCTTTTCTTTTATAGTATATTATATGATATTATATTACATTATATTTTATATTATTTTCTTTTCTTTTATAGTATATTATATATAAGTTTTATATTATATTATATTTTATCATATTTTATTATTTAATATTTTATTTGATTACATTATATTTTATTTTATTATAGTATATTCTATTCTATTACATTATATTATATTATAGTATATTATATTTTATTATATTTCTTTCTTTCTTTCTTTCTTTCTTTCTTTCTTTCTTTCTTTCTTTCTTTCTTTCTTTCTTCTCCT
>NC_139602.1:6465551-6468051 GCF_946808225.1 Silurus aristotelis
TCGGGATGTTTGCGAGTTCGGCATCTACTTCTTCAAAGGTTCGTGATGATTACGGACCTTTGAAGAAGTAAATGCCGAACTCGCAAACATCCTGAACCATCTAGAGACGTACCAGTGCCATTTGGATCCCGCTACATGTTTGGAGTTTTGACATTGGACCTCCTGGAGTGTTTAAAGGCTCTGGCATGGAGAAGCTGATGCTGGATCTGTGATGATCACAAATGCTGAGCTTATAAAACTAGGAGCTACTAACCATATAGACTGTATAAGACTGCAGAAAGAACATCACTTATAATCTTATACTCCAGTAATCATGTTAGTTCTCACTCTCCAGTGTTCTGTATTGTTGAAAGATTTATGATCAAACTCTTGATGTCACCCAAATGAGGATGGGTTCCCCTTTTGAGTCTGATTCCTCTCAAGGTTTCTTCCTCATAACATCTAAGGGAGTTTTTTACTTGCCACAGTCGCCACGGCTTGCTCATCAGGGACAAATTCACACCATTCACCTTAACTGTTGATTTGTGTAAAGCTGCTTTGAGACAATGTCTGTTGTGAAAAGCGCTATACAAATAAACTTGACTTGACTTGACTTGACTATAAGTATATACTTTGCTGGCATCCTGCATTTGGGTCCAACCACCCGCACCCTGACATATACCCTATATGTCAGGGTGCGGGTGGTTGGACCCTATATGTCAGGGTCCAACCACCCGCACCCTGACATATAGGGTATATAACAGGTAGGTTGTTTAAAACAGATATGGTAGATAACAGGTAGGGTACATAAAAACAGGTCGAGTAGATATCAGGTAGGGTGGATAAAATGGATAGGGCAGATAAAACCGATAGGGTAGATAACAGTATAACCTAAATTAGTAGTAACTATAGGATTACGTCTTCTGTTTGACTTAATAAAAAATTTTGTTTTGTGTGTGTTTCACAGTTGCTGAGGGAGCTGAAGCATCCAAACGTCATTGCACTCCAGAAAGTGTTCTTGTCACACAGTGACCGAAAAGTGTGGCTCCTCTTTGACTACGCAGAGCACGATCTGTGGGTATGTACACACACACACACACACACACACACATATACACACTCACCTAAACACACACACACACTAGTTGTGATACGTCATTTTCACGTAATCACTTCACATATAAAATATTGGTCAAGTATAGCACATGTACTAATCATTCTATATAAATACACACACACACACACACACACACACACACACACACACACACACACACACACACACACATAAACACACAGATAGGGCAGATTAGAACATATAGGTCAGATTAAAACAGATAGGGCAGATTAAACAGATAGGGCAGATTAAACAGATAGGGCATATTAAAACAGATAGGGCAGATTAAACAGATGGGGCAGATTATAAACAGATAGGGCAGATTATAAATAGATAGGGCAGATTAGAACAGATAGGGCAAATATAAACAGATAGGGCAAATTAAAACAGATAGGGCAGATTATAAACAGATAGGGCAGATTATAAATAGATAGGGCAGATTAGAACAGATAGGGCAAATATAAACAGATAGGGCAGATTATAAACAGATAGGGCAGATTCAACAGATAGGGCAGATTAGAACAGATAGGGCAGATTAAAAACAGATAGGGCAGATTAAACACAGATAGGGCGGATTAAACAGATAGGGCAGATTATAAACAGATAGGGCAGATTAAACAGATAGGGCAGTTTAAAACAGATAGGGCAGATTAACCAGATAGGGCAGATTAAACAGATAGGGCAGATTAAACAGATAGGGCAGTTTAAAACAGATAGGGCAGATTAAACAGATGGGCAGATTAAACAGATGGGCAGATTAAACAGATGGGGCAGATTAAACAGATAGGGCAGATTAAAACAGATAGGGCAGATAAGGTAGATCCTCAGGATGTCTCCTAATCCACACTCTCATGAGACCCACATGATAAACCTTTTTATTAGAGACCGCTATACATTTATTTTGGCTGTAGTAGTTTCTATACAAGTATATAATCAGTATTTTTATTTGTTGTCACACACACACACACACACACACACACACACACACACACACACACACACTCAAACTCACACTCAGCACATCATAAAGTTCCACCGGGCGTCAAAGGCCAATAAGAAGCCGATGCAGTTGCCGAGAGGAATGGTGAAGTCTCTGCTGTACCAGATCCTGGACGGCATCCACTACCTCCACGCCAACTGGGTCCTACACCGAGACCTGGTCAGTACACACACACACACACACACATACAAACACACTCTGTCCCTTTGTTTCTCTCTGTCTCTATATATCTCTTTTTCTCTCTGTGTCTGTCACCTCCGCATTTGTCTCTCTGTGTCTTTCTGTCTTTTGATGTCTGCCGGTGTGTCTCTGTCTTTGTGTGTGTCTCTCTACGCCTAACTCCCTGTATCTCTTTGTGTCTGTTTCTTTATGTCTCTCTTGTTGCTTTTTCGAAATGTCTTTGT
>NC_139602.1:6473051-6538051 GCF_946808225.1 Silurus aristotelis
GCATGCACTATTCTGTATTTAATACTAGTGTGCATGCACTATTCTGTATTTAATAATAGCGTGCATGCACTATTCTGTATTTAATACTAGTGTGCATGCACTATTCTGTATTTAATACTAGTGTTCATGCACTATTCTGTATTTAATACTAGCGTGCAAACACTGTACTGTATTTATTACTAGTGTGCATACACTATACAGTATTTAATACTAGCATGCATACACTATACGGTATTTAATATGAGTGTGCATGCACAATTCTGTATTTTATATTAGCGTGCATACACTATACAGTATTTATTTCTAGTGTGCATGCACTATTCTGTATATGATACTAGTGTGAATACATTATACAGTATTTAATACTAGTGTGCATGCACTATACAGTATTTGATACTAGTTGCATACACAATATAGTATTAATCCTAGCATGCATACACTATATAGTATTTAATTCTAGCATGCATGCACTATACAGTATTTAATCGTAGTGTGCATACACTATATAGTATTTAATACTAGCGTACATGCATTATACAGTATTTAATCCTAGTGTGCATACATAATACAGTATTTAATACTAGCGTGCATGCATTATACGGTATTTAATACTAGTTTGCACACACAATACAGTATTTAATGCTAGTGTGGATGCTCTATTCTGTGTTTAATACAAGTGTGCATGCATTATACAGTATTTAATACTACCGGGCATGCATTATCTAGTATTTAATACTAGTTTACATACACTATACAGTATTTAATACAAGTGTGCATGCATTATCTAGTATTTAATACTAGTGTGCATGCACTATACAGCATTTAATACTACCGGGCATGCATTATCTAGTATTTAATACTAGTGTACATACACTAAACAGTATTTAATACTATTGTGAATGCTCTATACAGTATTTAATACTAACGTGCATGCATTATCTAGTATTTAATACTAGTGTGCATGCACTCCACAGTATTTGATACTAGTTGCATGCACTATACAGCATTTAATACTACTGGGCATGCATTATCTAGTATTTAATACTAGTGTACATACACTATACAGTATTTAATACTATTGTGAATGCTCTATACAGTATTTAATACTAGCATGCATGCATTATCTAGTATTTAATACTAGTGTACATGCACTATACAGCATTTAATACTACTGGGCATGCATTATCTAGTATTTAATACTAGTGTACATACACTATACAGTATTTAATACTATTGTGAATGCTCTATACAGTATTTAATACTAGCATGCATGCAGTATTTTGTATTTAATACTAGCATGCATGCACTACACAGTATTTAACCATATTGTGCATGCGGTATCGTGTATTTGACAGTAGTGTGCATGCAGCATTTAATCTCCTTGTTTCCACTATGCCACTGATCATGTGACCCAGCTGGTGCTTTCTCAACGTACACGCAGTGAGGAAGTTGATCGAGGGGTCATCATGCCCTTATATGTGTGTTGGGCATGGTTGCTTAGTTCTGAGGTTGATGGATAATAAGCGTGTGTGTGTGTGTGATATATGTAGAGCTCTGTGGAATAAATTCCCTATCCCCTTGTACTTGTTTGTTCGTTTGTGTGTGATTCATTAATCATGAGACCGCATGTCACGAAAGACAAAGCTCTCGTTCCCCTTGCTCCGGTGATTATTTTGACGCTGCCAGTGAGTCTGGAGTTCTAGTCTTTTAAAGGGCAACACAACTCCATAATCAAGTTTCCCGCCTCCGCCTCACAGTCGGTTTGCATCGATAGCATAACGCAGAAACGAGGTTCGATAGCGATTTCACTACAACTTATATGACTATTTGACCGCATTATGCGAAATATAGTGCAAATGCATTGATGTAGCATGCACATTGTGAAGAAGAGCAGGTATTAAATCAATGAAATATAGCAGAAGGGCAGGGATTAAATCTACTGTAAACACTACAAATGAGTAGAGTAGGAATAAAAGGTATTCGATCGGTTATAAAGGATGAAATATAGCAGAAGGGCAGGGATTAAATCAATTGCAGAAATTGCAAACATACAGTAGGAGGGCAAGTATTAAATTGACTGGAGAAAAATTGTAAATTGATTGTCTATTCTTGTATATTTATAAATATTTCATTGTTCTTTCTTGTTTGCTTTCTTTTTCTTTTTTTTCTATCCTGGGTTTTTTTTTTCCTTACTATCTTTTTTATTTTATCCTTTCTTTTTCTTGCTACCTTTCCGTCTTTCATCCAGACTGAACTTCTTTCTTTCCTGCATTTTTTCTTTGTTTATTTTTTGTTCCTTTTTTTTTTGTGTGAAATAAAAAAAAAAATTTTTTTATCCTGATTTACTTTCTTGCATTTTTCCTTTTTTCTATTTATTTATAAAAAAAATTTGTAGTGTGTGTATATATATATATATTTTTTATCCTTATATTTAATTCTTATGTTTTTATTATATAATATATTTATAGGGTATATGTACAATAATAATTATTTTTTTTATTCTATTTACATGTTGGACAGTCAGAAAAAACACGTTGCTACACATCGTACTCTGTATGAATGTGTTTGATTTGATGGCCAGGTATTACATTTTCAAGGTCCTCAACATTTTTTATTTTTTATTTTTATTTTTATTTTATTTTTTCTTCCAGACCACATAAAATCTATCGAAGGGGTTTAAAGGGTCCCTAGATTGTTGAATTCCACCCGCCCGGGATACCGACCTGTTCATCAAAACTGTAATATGATTGTAATTAATAATTATAATAATATAATATAATAATAATATAATAATATGATTAAAATATCATGGCGCTGAAACGACAACTGCACGATCACAATATGTAACGGAATATATTAGATGTTTGAAATACGGTACACACACACATACACACACACACACACACACACAGACACACACGGATTAAGGAGTGTGTGCTCTCGGGTTGTGTTTGAAATAACAGAATGCGTTATGGCTGCGGTTCCCATAGCAACATGTTCTGTTTTTTTTTTTTCTGGTCGAGCACACGGAGCTCACGGGGACTCCGATGCTCCAATACACACACACACACACACACACACACACACACACACACACACACACACACAAACACACACACACACTGTTAGAGGAATAAAACATTTGCAGTATAGTAAATGTAATAAAGCTTGTTGTTGATTGTTTTCCTGCAGAATCACAACACTGCGTGTTTTATTTCATGACTTCAGTTGTACAGATGTTTCATACAGAACACAGAAATACCTGTAAAAACATGCTGCAGTTTTCTTTGATTGATTTATTTGTCCGTTTGTTTGTTTGTTTTAATTAAATTTTTTTATTTTTTGGTTGCTTTTTTTGCATTCTATCTGCGATTTCATTGTTCTTTCTTGTTTGCTTCTTTTATCCTGCCTTTCTTTCTTTCTTTCTTTCTTTCTTTCTTTCTTTCTTTCTTTCTTTCTTTCTTTCTTTCTTTCTTTCTTGAATTTTTTTGTTTTTTTGTTTTGTTCATTTTTCTTTCTTTCTTTCTTTCTTTCTTTCTTTCTTTCTTTCTTTCTTTCTTTCTTTCTTTCTTTCTTTCTTTCTTTCTTTCTTTCTTTCTTTCTTTCTTTCTTTCATCCTTATTTAATTTCTTTCTCACATTTTGTACTTTTTTATCTTCTTTCTTTCTTGCATTATTTTCTTTCCTTTTTTTGTATTCTATTTGTATTTTTTGTTCTCACTTTTTTCTTTCTTACTGTCTTTATCTCTTCTTTTTTTTTGCATTTATTCTTCCTTTCTTTCATCCAAATGTAACTTCTTTCTTTCTTGAATTTGTTTTGTTTTTTGTTTTTCTTCATTTTTCTTTCTTTCTTTCTTTCTTTCTTTCTTTCTTTCTTTCTTTCTTTCTTTCTTTCTTTCTTTCTTTCTTTCTTTCTTTCTTTTTTTCTTTCTTTCTTTTTTTTTGATATTTCTTACTTTAATTTTTTCTTGCATTCTATCTTCCCTTCTTCCATCCAGATTTAACTTCTTTCTTTCCTGCATTTTTTTCTTTGTTTCCTTTTTTGTTGTTTTTCTTTTTGTTGTTCCTTTTTGTTTATTTCTTTCTTTCACAGTTTATTTTTGTGATTTTCTTAAATTTTTTTCCATCCTGATTTAATTTCTTTCTTTCTTTCTTTCTTTCTTTCTTTCTTTCTTTCTTTCTTTCTTTCTTTCTTTCTTTCTTTCTTTCTTTCTTTCTTAATGAACACGACAGGGCAGGTATGAAGTAAAATGCTGAGGTTTTGAATACTGCTGCGGTACGATTGACTTCCTGTTTGTTTTATCGACATAATTCAGTGCTTAATTCACTCTGCGTCTGCGTCTGCGTCTGCACCCGAGCAGCTCCATGATTCTGTCTGCGTCTGCATCTTTCTTTCTCTTACGAAACCCGACACCAGACGCTGAATGGCTGACTGATATATTCTTTTTTTCTGCTTGTCTTCTTACCTTTACAGAAACCTGCCAATATCCTGGTGATGGGGGAGGGTCCTGAACGGGGGAGGGTCAAAATCGGTAAGTCACGTGTTGCCCACCTGTGAGAAACCTAATGATGACTAGAGTGCACTGTGATTAGATCAGATCTGATAGAGATCAGAAGTGCTCCTGAGGATCAGTAGATGAGTAATAAATCCGAGTCTTCAGGGAGATGTGATGGCAGGTTTGACCTGGAGAACGTCCTCAGCCTGGCTGCGGGTGGACCGACGTCACGTGAGGCTACATGAGGGTAAAGCGTGTTGAAGTGGCGCTGGATGTCCTGGGAGCTCGCAGTTCTTCTCTCCGCGCGTTGCGTAACTCCGTATCGAACACCTTCGGCTCGATGACAGCGGCGAGTTATTTCTGTACCAGGGGGTTGGGTTTCTCCTGGAATTTCACTTTCCATCCCACTCCTGCGTGGACCAGTCTGAAACCCCACACTGTCTGAAGCTCCTACAACATCAGCCAACCAAGTCCTGAGTCTGATTTACATCAGTGTCTGTACAACAAACCTTCATCTGGATCAACAGAACTGACATTACATACGACCTTCATACCATCAGCCAATCTTTCTTTCTTTCTTTCTTTCTTTCTTTCTTTCTTTCTTTCTTTCTTTCTTTCTTTCTTTCTGTCTGTCTGTCTGTCTGTCTGTCTGTCTGTCTGTCTGTCTGTCTGTCTGTCTGTCTGTCTTTCTTTCTGTCTGTCTGTCTGTCCGTCTGTCTTTTTTTCTTTCTTTCTTTCTTTCTTTCTTTCTTTCTTTCTTTCTTTCTTTCTTTCTTTCTTTCTTTCTTTCTTTCTTTCTTTCTTTCTTTCTTTCTTTCTTTCTTTCTTTCTTTCTGTCTGTCTGTCTGTCTTTTTTTCTGTCTTTCTTTCTTTCTTTCTTTCTTTCTTTCTTTCTTTCTTTCTTTCTTTCTTTCTGTCTTTATTTTCTTTCCTTCTTTCCTTTCTTTGTTTTTTTTTCTTATAAAAGATTATTATTATTATTATTATTATTATTATTATTATTATTATTATTATTATGATGATGATTGTTTGCATGTTTACTCTCCCATACTAATAAATGATCAACTGGATTCAGGGATCTACTGAGATCTCATCATGTGCATTTGGCTGTACAGCGTCATGTGACCTGCTCAGTGTCTGTGACCTTTGGCTGCTTTTTAAATGGTCATGTGGCGACGAAGGGAAAAACAACGACAGTCACAGTTTTTATCATCCTGTATATTTTCCGGTCTTCTTGTCTGTCTGTCTGTCTGTCCGTCTGTCTGTCTGTCTGTCTGTCTGTCTGTCTGTCTGTCTGTCTGTCTGTCTGTCTGTCTGTCTGTCTGTCTGTCCATCTGTCTGTCTGTCTGTCTGTCTGTCTGTCATACATTTAGTTGTTAGTTTGTTGTTTATGTATTAATGAATTTAATTTTGTCTTTTATTTATTTATTTATTTATTTATTTATTTATTTATTTATTTATTTATTTATTATCTCATTTCTTGTAATCCTTTCTTTCTTTCTTTCTTTCTTTCTTTCTTTCTTTCTTTCTTTCTTTCTTTCTTTCTTTCTTTCTTTCTTTTATTCCTCACTCTGCCATCATTTATTTAATTATTAATTTGTTTGTTTGCTTGTTTGTTTTCATTATGTAATAATATTTAACAACATGTATTCATTTATTTACTGATTGTCTTTCTTTCTTCCTTTTTCTTCTTTTTGTCACTCTGTAATATTTTTGTTTGTTTGTATATTTATAATTTTAGTTATTTATTGATTTCATCTAGTCTTTCTTATATCTATTTGCCTTTCTTTTATTTATTTATCCCTTTCCTGTATTTATTTATTATTTACTTTTTTTTTTTCCTTGTAATACTGTAATCTGTGTGACCTCCAGCTCAGGATTGAATTCGCTCTGCTTCAGAGCGCCGTGTGTTTTGTACACAGAGTACATTAAAGCTGACTCATCAGAAACTTTTGATGACTAAAGCACTTTCTTCCACACCTGATTATTTGTGAACAATGTAAAAACAACAACAAAAATGATTATTATTTTCTTTGTGTGTGTGTGTGTGTGTGTGTGTGTGTGTGTGTGTGTGTGTGTGTGTGTGTGTGTGTAGCGGACATGGGATTTGCGCGACTCTTCAATTCTCCCCTGAAGCCTTTGGCTGATCTGGATCCAGTTGTGGTCACGTTCTGGTACCGAGCACCTGAACTCCTCCTTGGAGCTCGACACTACACCAAAGCAATTGGTGAGACACACACACACACACACACACACACACACACACACGACTGGTGCCAGCTAGTGTTCAAATAAAGGTATGCATGAAAAGTAACAAATCATGTGACCCTATCAACGATCCCAAAAGTATTCGGACAACCAGCTTTTCCAGCCAGATGTGCTTCTTCCCCAAAACTGAGGCACACAGCTGTATGGATTTTCCCTTCACTTGAAGTAGGAGACACAAATGTGTTCGAGTATTAGGAGAGTGGAGCTTATTATAAGAGCAAATAAGGGACCAAATGTGGAACGGTACCCATAAAAAAAAAAGAAAAGCAAAGAAAAAGCTGTTTTGTTTTTTTTTGTTGTTAATTGATACATTTATAACATCTTTTTTTTTTCTGTTGTCGGATTCAAGATATCTGGGCGATCGGCTGCATCTTCGCGGAGCTGCTCACGTCAGAGCCCATATTCCACTGCCGCCAGGAGGACATCAAAACCAGCAACCCGTTCCACCACGACCAGCTGGACCGCATCTTCAGCGTCATGGGCTTCCCCGCAGGTCTGACGGCCGCTTTAATGTACGCTTTAATTCAGAAAATCAGTGAAGGACGGTGAAAATACTGTTTATTTTCCCCAGACAAAGAATGGGAAGACATCCGGAAGATGCCCGAGTATCCGACCCTGCAGAAAGACTTCCGAAGGACGACGTGAGTCGAACTTTCCACGAGTTGACAAACTTCCCTTGCGTTTTTTAGTTTTTTTTACATGATTTTGCATGCGTTTCTTCGCTCCGAGCCCATGACGTATCCTCAGCTCGAAAAGGCCTTTAAAATAAATTCCAGTTTGGTCCCACAGTCTATAGGGTGAATTCATTCATTTAAAATGTATGTTCGGAATTTTTGTCTGCAGAGCCCCTTCTCGAGCAGCATTACGGAGACCAAGGCGCGTCCTGAGAGTCACATAGAATAGAGCAGGAAAAAATATCCGGTTTCTGATCTTCAAGTCAAGTCAAGTCAAGTCAAGTTTATTTGTATAGCGCTTTTCACAACAGACATTGTCTCAAAGCAGCTTTACAGAAATCAACAGTGAAGGTGAATGGTGTGCATTTATTCCTGATGAGCAAGCCGTGGCGACTGTGGCAAAGAAAAACTCCCTTAGATGTTATGAGGAAGAAACCTAGAGAGGAACCAGACTCAAAAGTGGAACCCATCCTCATTTGGGTGACATCAAGAGTTTGATCATAAATCTTTCAACAATACAGAACACTGGAGAGTGAGAACTAACATGATTACTGGAGTACAAGATTATAAGTAAATGTTCTTTCTACAGTCTTTGGTATAAAAGTAGGAGCTACTGAGCTCAACATTTGTGATAATCACATATCCAGCATCAGCTTCTCCATGCCAGAGCCTTTAAACACTCCAGGAGGTCCAATGTCAAAACCACACATGTATTGGGATCCAATTGGCACTGGTACGTTTTTAGATGGTTCAGGATGTTTGCGAGTTTGGCATCTACTTCTTTAAAGTCCATAATCGTCATGAGGTGGGACGTGACTGGAGTTGGCCAAACCTCAGGAAGCCTCGGGATGGGGAGAGAAAGAGAAGCAGTGGAGAGAAATTAGCGTAGCTGCTGTTCATGATTGTAACAGCACAAGTTGATAATGTGCATGTGATCAGATGTTCTGGAGCACAAGGTTATGATGTGATGTGTGTTATGTGTAGGCTTTGCTGAAAAGATATGTTTTTAATCTACACTTAAACTGGGTGAGTGTGTCTGAGCCCCGAACACTGTCAGGAAGACTATTCCAGAGTTTAGGAGCTAAATGTGAAAATGCTCTACCACCTTTAGTGGACTTTGCTATTCTGGGAACTACTAGAAGCCCAGAGTTTTGAGATCTCAGGGAGCGTGACGGATTGTAGCGTGTTAAAAGACTGGAGAGATACATGGGAGCCAAACCATTTAGTGCTTTATAAGTGAGTAGCAGTAGTTTGTAGTCTATTCGAAACTTAACCGGAAGCCAATGTAGGGATGATAAGATTGGGGTTATATGGTCATATTTTCTTGACCTTGTAAGAACTCTTGCTGCCACATTCTGAACTAACTAAAGCTTGTTAACAAAGAATCTTAAACAAAGAAATAAAAGTGAACTATTGAAATCGAATCCCATCGTAATACAGGCGAAACGTATCGCATCGCATCGGTAGCTGCTACATAGGTCATATATCCTTCCTGTCAATCACAGTGGCACTAGCCAATCACAGGCAACTGTCTTCTCTCATCTGATCTCACTGTGTGTTTCAGGTACGCCAACAGCAGCCTCATCAAATACATGGAGAAGCATAAAGTCAAACCGGACAGCAAAGTCTTCTTGCTGGTGAGGAAAAATTATAATTCCTGACAATATATATGTGTGTGTGTATTATAAATTCTGAAATAGACCCCAAGTTCCAAGTTTGATGTATAAATTGGATCCAGCTCCAGAAACTCCTCACCATGGACCCCACTAAGAGGATTACATCTGAACAGGCGTTACAGGACCCCTACTTCCTAGAAGATCCCTTACCTACAACAGAGTAAGTCTACAAGTCTCAGGGAAGCTCAAACACACACACACACACACACACACACACAAACACACACACACACACACACACACACACACACACACACACAATTTGCTTTCAGTCCATATTATTTTACACTTATAATTTTTGTGTTTATACAGTGAGGAAAATAAGTATTTGAACACTCTGCTATTTTGCAAGTTCTCCCACTTAGAAATCATGGAGGGGTCTGAAATTGTCATCATAGGTGCATGTCCACTGTGAGAGACATAATCAAAAAAAAAAACCCAGAAATCACAATGTATGATTTTTTTTACTATTTATTTGTATGATACAGCTGCAAATAAGTATTTGAACACCTGTCTATCAGCTAGAATTCTGACCCTCAAAGACCTGTTAGTCTGCCTTTAGAATGTCCACCTCCACTACATTTATTATCCTAAATTAGATGCACCTGTTTGAGGTCGTTAGCTGCATAAAGACACCTGTCCACCCCATACAATCAGTAAGAATCCAACTACTAACATGGCCAAGACCAAGGAGCTGTCCAAAGACACTAGAGACAAAATTGTACACCTCCACAAGGCTGGAAAGGGCTACGGGGAAATTGCCAAGCAGCTTGGTGAAAAAAAGGTCCACTGTTGGAGCAATCATTAGAAAATGGAAGAAGCTAAACATGACTGTCAATCTCCCTCGGACTGGGGCTCCATGCAAGATCTCACCTCGTGGGGTCTCAATAATCCTAAGGAAGGTGAGAAATCAGCCCAGAACTACACAGGAGGAGTTGGTCAATGACCTTAAAAGAGCTGGGACCACCGTTTCCAAGGTTACTGTTGGTAATACACTAAGATGTCATGGTTTGAAATCATGCATGGCACTTAAGGTTCCCCTGCTTAAACCAGCACATGTCCAGGCACGTCTTAAATTCGCCAATGACCATTTGTATGATCCAGAGGAGCGGTGGAAGAAAGTCATGTGGTCAGATGAGACCAAAATAGAACTTTTGGGTAATAATTCCACTAAACGTGTTTGGAGGAAGAAGATTGATGAGTACCATCCCAAGAACACCATCCCTACTGTGAAGCATGGGGGTGGTAGCATCATGCTTTGGGGGTTTTTCTGCACATGGGACAGGGCGACTGCACTGTATTAAGGAGAGGATGACTGGGGCCATGTATTGCGAGATTTTGGGAAACAACCTCCTTCCCTCAGTTAGAGCATTGAAGATGGGTTCGAGGCTGGGACTTTCAACATGACAATGACCCGAAGCACACAGCCAGGATAACCAAGGAGTGGCTCTGTAAGAAGCATATCAAGGTTCTGGCATGGCCTATCCAGTCTCCAGACCTAAACCCAATAGATAATCTTTGGAGGGAGCTCAAACTCCGTGTTTCTCAGCGACAGGCCAGAACCCTGACTAATCTAGAGAAGATCTGTGTGGAGGAGTGGGTCCAAATTCCCTCCTGCAGTGTGTGTAAACCTGGTGAAAAACTACAGGAAATGTTTGACCTCTGTAATTGCAAACAAAGGCTACTGTACCAAATATTAACATCGACTTTCTCAGGTGTTCAAATACTTATTTGCAGCTGTATCATACAAATAAATAGTTTAAAAATCATACATTGTGATTTCTGGATTTTTTTTTTTTTAGATTATGTCTCTCACAGTGGACATGCACCTACGATGACAATTTCAGACCCCTCCATGATTTCTAAGTGGGAGAACTTGCAAAATAGCAGGGTGTTCAAATACTTATTGTGTGTGTGTATATATATACTGTATATACAGTCAGGTCCATAAATATTGGGACATCGACACAATTCTAACATTTTCGGCTCTATACACCACCACAACGGCTTTTACATCCAAATCAGGTGAACGGTGTAGGAAATACAACAGTTTGCATATGTGCCTCCCACTTAAATATACTATGTAAATGTGTGTGTGTGTGTGTGTATGTATATATATATATATATATATATATATATATATATATATATATATATATATATATATATATATATATATATATATAAATATATATACTGTGTATATATAAATGTGTGTGTGTGTGTATATATACTGTATATATAAATGTCTGTGTGTGTCTCTCTCTCTCTGTTTATGTGTTTCAGTGTATTTGCAGGATGCCAAATTCCGTACCCCAAGCGCGAGTTCCTCAACGAGGACGAACCTGAAGAGAAGACAGAGAAGGTAAAATCTTGCACACACACACTCACGCACGCACACACACACACACACACACACATGCACACGCACACACATATACACAGTGGACATTCTATAAAATGTTTACACAGCCCTGTTAATAAGAATGGACAGGTGTGTGATAAATAGTTTCGAACTTGCCTTTTCATGTGATTGGTTCCCACTCAACCGGGTCACATGACCTGTTTGGAAAGGGTGTGCAAACTTACGCCCACGGGGTTTCTTACTTTTTCTTTGATTTCATTTCTTCTCTAGTTTTGATTGTTGCTGTTTTCGTAATGTAAAAGCAAACGAGCAAAAAAAAAAAAAAACAAACAAAAAAAACAAGACGATTCGTGCCTGATCCTGATGATCCCGATGAGACTTTTACACTTTTTTTTTTGGTGTGCATTTGTGTAAAACCATTTTGATCCATTGTAACATTTAGTCACGCTCACAAAACGATTCGTAAACCGCAGCGTGTCCTCGATTTCCGCAATCGTTAATCCCAGGGCGCCATTACTTTTGTTCCGTTCCGATTGCTTTGGATCGCATTAGTACAAGTGATTCATGTGAAATCTTTTTAAATCTGTGCACGAGCGTGTGTGTGTGTGTGTGTGTGTGTGTGTGTGTGTGTGTGTGTGTGTGTGTGTGTAAACAACAGAAAATCTTTTCGTATGTATATTTCCACATTGTTTTCTTTTTTAAATACCACCTTTTTTTTTTGGCAAACAAGACGTCACATGACCCACACACACACACACACACACACACACACACATACACACACATACACACACATGCATGCACTATGAAAGCAGACCAAGGTCCTCAGTATGTTGTTTTAGCAGGTTTGCCTAATTACACACTTTGTGACTGGTCACACCGAGTTCTCCGTTCTGATTGGTCAGACGCCCATTGTGATGTCACATGCAAGGAAGGAGTCTCCAGTGCCGGTGCAGAGAAAAAGAAAAAGAAAAAGGGGAAGACAACATTAGGTCGAAACTTGACATGAAGTTGGAAACGATTGGATTTGATCTACATAGAAAAATATACAAGATGGATGGATGGATGGATGGATAGACAGACAGACAGACAGACTATCTCTTCGTGCCCATTAAACACCAACAATTTTGGTGTTATAAAACGTATACATTCTGCAGTCACTTCTGCAGTTCCACCCGTATGCGGTCCTTCACCACACTGTTTGAGGAACGTAGTTGTGTAGGACGTCTTTGGATGCAGAAGCATGAAAACAAAGCCAGCTTCATGAAGATATGGTGTACATGGGTTGGAAGATGGTGGAGAATCTCCTGCTCTATAGCTCCAACCCTATTGAGATGCATTGGAACTAATTGAAACCTCCTCACCTCACCTACATCAGCACCCGTTACTGAATGAGCACAAGAATCTTGTGCTCGGGTGTCCACAAACCTTTTCCCATAAATTATATGTATTCACTCAGGATTTGTAAACACTACAGTGTCAACACATACAATTCGGTTCCATACTCACGTTCTGCGCGTTTTATGTAGAACCAGACGCAACAGCACCAGCAGACGCAGGTGCAGACGCAGACACAGACGCAGCAAGCGCCGTCTCAGCAGAGCTCGGCTCAGACCAACGGCACGTCGGGTGGAAACACGGGACCCTCCATGCAGCACACGGGGCAGGAGCAGGGGCCCCCCAACAAGAAGAGCCGTACCACCGGGGCAAACGTGCTCCAGACAGACTACCAGGTGTGTGTGTGTGTGTGTGTGTGTGTGTGTGTGTGTTTTATTTTATATAGAATTTATAACTGTTTATATGTTTATATGAACGATATGGAACGATAAGTTTCCCCATTAGTTCTCATTTAATGTTATATATAACCTCCACCTTTCTGGGAAGAGGTTCCACTAGACTTTGGGGAGTTTTACCTCCATATATACTGTACCTCTTTCTAAAGTGACATAATGTCTAGATGAATTTACTGAGGTATCATAGGGGCTGCGGGGGTCCGTTCAAAATTCGCCAGACACGCATTCCTACAGAGGGTTTTCTGAGACGTTCTTCAGTTTTTCTTTATCGCAGAAACGCGTTCTGGGGTGTTTGTTGGGGTAACAGCCGCTCGGGCCGTGGTGTTGCACAAGCAGGAAAATAAAGAGTCTTTATTTACCGGAAGAGGCGAAAGTCCTCATAATGCACTGCAATGGAAAACGTGTGTGCACGTGACGAGGAGCAAGAATTCGCTAATCGTGTAGCTAATCGCCTACGGATTCTGCGACAAAATCCGCTTCTTTTGTAGAAATAAACAGATTAGGGAATGATCAGTGTTTTGCACGTGTCCCACACGGATAAGTAGTGGGGTGACTCAGAGGTGCTACACCATGGACTTTGCCCTGTGTGTGTGTGTGTGTGTGTGTGTGTGTGTGTGTGTGTCGGCTTTATCTGATAAGCATTAACCATCTCTTTCTGTTTGTTCTCAGCACTCCGGCTCGCGCCTTGGTTACCAAACCAACGTCCAGGGCACCACTCAGTCCCAAAGCACTATGGGATACTCGTCCACATCTCAGCAAAGCTCCCAGTACACTCACCAGTCTCATCGCTACTGAGGCTCGCGCTAATCGATGGACGCAATGAACGTGTGGAGACTTCCTCATTCCCCCGCCTTTCCCTCCTGTTTTCCTTTTCACTTTTTTTTACACGTTTACGCTTTCCACTTGCCAATACCAGCAAAGATGTCGTTCCTGAAGCAGCGCCCTTCATGCCGTCCCAGCAACCTCGGAGGTCAGATGCACCCTTTGATGAGGATCTACACCAGTTCCTAAAAACCCTACAGTGTCCATACAAGCCAAGTTCTCAGAGTTAAAAAACCCTCAATGCTGTTGTGGGTCCAGTGCTGTGAATACATATAGACCCATATGCCAAATTTATGCAAGTTAACTGCAAGAACTTCTGTTATTATTTGCAGCAAAAGAATTTTAGATGTCATTAACTCTTGGTTTCTTTGGAGATTCGTGTCTCAAGCATCTGGGTTTAAATATAAGAATTAATCCTCAAATGTCTGGGTTTCCATTAAGAATCAATCCAAAAACGTCCATCAAGTATCAGTCGTCAGGCCTCCGGGGTTTCTTCTCAGAACTAGTCTTCAAAACACTCGATTTTCAAACAAAACCAATCTTCAGATTCCATCCGGTTCCAAATTCAGATTTCTTCCATTGCCAGTCCTGTCGCTTAGGGGCCACCCTTTGACTTTTCATTAAGGACCACAGATCTCTTGGTTTCCAGCCTCCTTCTTCTTCTTTTTTTTTTTCAGCTTCTCCCATTAGGGGTCGCCACAGCAGATCATCTGTCTTCATACCCCCCTGTTCTCTATATCTGCCTCTTTCAAACCAACTACCTGCATGTACCTCTTGGTTCCTATCCAGTCCTCAAAGATTGTCAGTGTTCCAGTCGAGCCTTTTATATCCATACCTAACCAGTCAGCAAAACCTTTACAGTCCACTGAGCTACAAAACCAGATACAGTTTTAGTCGTTCAAGTTAAATTTTTTCTGCCTGTAAACGTGCCCAATGGAACAGTGTGAGGGCTTAAACAGGAAATGCCATGAAGCCCCACAGTGTCCATATGGAACCAGCCAAAAAAACGAGACATGAAAGCGTCTGACTCTGCTTTGGTCCCAGATTTACACACCTGCAATATGGAGGATGATATAAACCAAATATCCTTTCCCTCCTCTTTTTGTCTGTTTGGAACACTTTCTGTATTTTCCTTTCCTACCCAAGCTGTGCACATACACCACCACGTGCACATTACAGACACCGAAGAACAAAGACGTTTAAAGATCGAGCTCCTTCGGGATTCGCCTTCACGCATGTGCAGAGCGCCTTTTACGACTTTTTCAACTACAGAACCGAAGGCTTCGACCTTCTACTTTTTTTTGGTCGCTTTTGTAAATATTTAATATGATATCTGAACAGTGCAGAAGAAACCCTTTACTTTTAGTCCACTGTCAAAACTCATTTCGACGCGTTTCAGCTCGGGTCTGTCGGGAAAAATAACCAGAGCAAAACAACAAGGGGAAAAAAAATCCTTCATATTGATACCTTGTGATGAACACATCGGAATTCCCGTTCATCCATGAGGTGTATCGACAATGCGTGTATGACAGAAACTGTGCATTTGTACGTGTGTGTACGTCTACGTCTTTTTGTTACAATGTCTGCGGCAGCTCAAGTGACTGATACCTCATGTTTGATATTTTCTCATTTTGGATTTTCGCTATTTTTATTGTCTATTTTGAGGGTCGATCCGAATCCTCACTGGTCCATGTGTAGACTCGGATTTGAAGCGCCGCTGTATAACAAAACCGCGAAAATCACACACACCAGGTCCTACAAGTTGGTGGAAAGGGGAGCTTTTTCCTTTAAACGCTATTTTCCAGACCATTTTGTCCGCTATCAACTGTAACCTGCACTGAAAATGTTGGAAACACTGACATCTACTGGGGGTCGAGAGAACTGTACAACTCTCCAAGTAGTCAAGTATATATATATATATATATATATATATATATATATATATATATATATATATATATATATATATATATATATATATATATATATATTTATTTGCAGACACCTGGGCATAAGTACGGTATGTGCTTTTTGAGCATCGTATTCCACATCCTGTCCCAATTTTCTCTTATAGTTTTCTACACTCTTCTGAGAAGATAGATTTTGGAGTGTGCTTATGGATATTTGGGAAGACGTTTCACTAGATTTTGGGGAGTGATCTTTCAGCTACAAGTGATGGCTCCCGCTATAAGCCGAGATCTTTCACATCTTTCAACCTATGTAGAGGGTCTTCACGGAGCTGGTTTTGTGCACTTTTCATCATGGTGGAAAAGGTTTTGGAACTCCTCGTTCCATTCAAAGGCAAAATGTAAAATTTTTGTCCCTCCAGCTTTGTGGTAACAGTTTGGGGAAGGCCATACAGTGTATCAAAGCACTGTTGGAAATTGCAATATTTTTTAACCAGAGACAGTGGGCGTGTCTACGAGTTTGCTTACTGAAGAACTCATTCAGTATTATACGCGTTAGCATATCATGAGTAAAATTTTCCCCTAGTGACTAACCCTGGTAGGTTGACCTTCCTGTCAAAAATATACAGATTTAAAAAAGTATAGAAATAAAAAAAAATATAGATGCTAGACGCCGCACAACTTGACTTCGCCCCTCATCTCCATCTAATTGACCCCAACCCCTTTAACATTTTCCATTTAAATGAATCGCAACCGCAACATTCGAACGCGTTTAATTTTTGGAAATGTGAAGCCACAGGTATAGAGTTCTTTTTTTTTTAGAATTAAAAAAAATCAAATACGAGGTGGTATCGGAAAGTTTTGAGACTCGCTCTGTTTACAAGAAAGTACTTTATTTATCGGAAAGAGGGCAAAGTCCGCAGGAGTCAAATCAGGCGAGTGCTCCCTATGACTTCGCATGCAGCCTTGTGCTGCCATCTGCTGGCACGTTACAAAACTAGTCTCAGAACATTTCGTTACGCCCTCGTAATTTAAAACCAAAAGACACTACGTACAATTGCTTTTGACAGAAAGGTAACTACAGAGCTTCTCAAGATGGCGCCCATATTTTTTTCCCCCACCAAAAACCCTATGACCAGCAGTCCAACCCTAAACTTCTCAGCCGTCTCCTTTCTACCGCTTCCACCTACAGTATTTTCTTCTCTTTGCGAATCCGGCGTCTGTTTGCGTAAAGTAACGAGCGCTAAACACTTTTTCCTATGCAAACGAAGTGGAATCAACCTTACCTTAAAATCTTGCGCCGTAGCCTTGAATTCACACCGAACATCATCGCATTTCGTCCTTTTTTTTTTTTTTTTAAGCGGGATTTGTAATTTCAACCACAAACTGAAGTCATTGAGGTTGTTTTTTTTTTGTATGCTGTATTGAGATGAATTGTACAAAAGAATTTATATGTAGCGCATATTAATACTACACGAGCGTATTTATTATTGTTACACGTATATATATATATATATATATATATATATATATATATATATATATATATATATATATATATATATATATATATATATATGTCTAGCTACGTCTCAGGCTTGAGGAGTCGGATTTACCCGTATGAGATCAAATGTCAATGTTTTCAGGGTTTTTTTGTATTTTAATATTTTGTATTTGATTTGATTTTTTTACTATCTGATTGTAGTCTGAGGTTAATACATCTGCCTGCCATAAGCCTTTCTTTATTTATATATATATATATATATATATATATATATATATATATATATATATATATATATATATATATATATATATATATGTGGTGATGGTATATGGCATGGTGATTATTTGTGCACTGAACTCCATTTCCCAGAAGGCAACTTTTGTCGTAAATAGGTTGGGGGAGGGGGGTGGGGGTGTTTCGCCAAGCCGAAGCAGTCTTGTGTTCGGTTTCGTGGTTCTAAAGGGATTTAAATTTATTTTAATTTTTTTCTGCAAGTCGAGTTTTTTTGGTTTTTTTTACAGCTCAAACATTTCAGCGTGTCCAGAGTGCCTTTTTTTATTTTTATTTTTTATTTCAAATACGACATTAAACACGTCCTTGTTCACTTTCCTTAACGTTTAAATTATTAGCACAAACGACCTATCTGAGTAAATATTAATTAAAAACTTAACGCTTGTAGTGCATCGTTTTACAATAAAGACATCGTTTTCAGGCAGGATATATATATATATATATATATATATATATATATATATATATATATATATATATATATATATATATATATATATATAATTTTATTTTTTTATTTATTTTTTTTATTCAACCTATTGGAATTGTTCCCTTGTGGCCCGATTTTATGTTTCATTTTATTTTTTCCTTTCACACCAATATAATATAAATCCAAAATGGCTTCCTGATTGCTATAGTCTAAAAAAGTACACCACAAAGTACATTATATGGACAAAAGTTTGGGATTTTTAAACATTCCAGTCCACATTCAGTCCCTATTTGCTCTTATGGTACTCTCCATTCTTCTGGGGAGATGTTTCACTATATTTATGTTGTTGAGGAGATTTGTGTTCATTCAGCTACAAGGGTGTTAGTAAAGTCAGGTACTAATGTTGGTTGAGTTGAGGAGGCATAGGGTGGTGTTCCAGTTCATTCCAAAGGTGTTTAATAGGGTTGGAGTTCTATAGCAGGAGATCTTCCACATCTTCCGACCCCATGGAAAGCAGGGGTATTGTCATGGACCAGGGTTGGGTCTTCTAGTTCAATCTTTCATGCTGCATTCAAAGATGTACGATACAATTGTGTGCCTCAGACTTGATTGTGGTATGAGTTTGTGGCTGGAAAAATCTGGTTTCTTAATACTTTTGTCCTTTGAACAATTCGTTCCCTCCACTAGGAGATTGGATCTCAAAAGCTTTGAAGGTTTTGATTTCTGTAATTTGAACATCCTCCACAACTAACTAGCTAACTAGGAAGCCTTGCTAAGTTTATTAGCTAGCGTCAAGATTCCCGGAATGGAAACCATGGAAATGTACGCAATTACCGTATGAAGTAAAATGAAAGAAAACTTTAGCATATTTTATTTTAAAAGAATTTGAAAGTTTTAATTGGCATTTCAGCTTCGTAGCTTTTCATTTATACACGTTTTCTACAGAGCACAAAAAAAACCCCCAAAAAACTATTTTCAATTAAAGTTTTTTTCTGGAAAAAAATAACTCTGTGACTTGCTAATCTTGATGTTTAAACAAGCAAACATTGCTAATGCCCTTTTATTTAACATCTTAAACCAATTTCTTTTACATTTCAATATAACATAATAATGCTATATATATATATATATATATATATATATATATATATATATATATATATATATATATATATATATATATATATATATATAATATTTAATTGCGATTAGTCGCAAGTTAATAGCACATTTTTATCTCTTCTGAATGTATCTTAAATTAATAAATTTCAAGTTTTTTATATTCTAAAACAAATATTGACGCTTTATGCAAATACTTGTTTATTAATAATTAAACCAAACGCAACATAAAGCATGAAGACAAAAAATTCTTGTAAATGTTTTCAAGCAGTTGTCGTGTTTTAAATAACGTAAATCATCAGGACACCAAACGGAGTTTTTGCTGTGTTTCCACACGGCCGGTTTTGATTGCCGGACGCATGCATCATGGCGGATTTCAGTGCCTAATTTGAGACTCAGCGCGTCAGTAAAACGAATGTTTAGCGATTCAAAATGATTTTATTAGTGGAGTTTATTGTTGTTTTTTTTTTAAGTAAAGACTGCCATGAATAAACGTGAGTTGTGTTGGAAGTTTTAGTTCCGCCTCCTTTATATTCATCCATTTATATTTTTTAATAAAAATGGTCAAACAGAAATTCGCGCTGAATTAATCGCGCCTTAATAAAATCTGTGCCCTTTAAATTAATGTTATTTTTGACAGCCCTAATATATTTTTCTTTTCTTTTATTTAAAATTTTTTGCCTTTTATGTTGAATCGTTCTGTGTAACTGACTCGTCCTTTCGGTCTCGGAGATTTTTCGTGTAAATTTTACCTCAGCTTTTTGGATATCGGAGTGTATTAGCAATGTAGGTGAGAGAAAGTGAACATGGTGGTGTTAAACAACAATCGTGGAACTCGGGCTTGTGTTTTTTTCGACTGCCTTTTCTTTCCAAATTTTCATATCGACTTATGTTTGTATGATTTCCGTTTTTTTTCAGGAAGTTATGTTCGATTCCACACGGGTTTATGAACCCATAAAGCGGGACGCTTTTAATAAAACTCTCGGCGTCCTGCTAACACGTGCGTCTTCATTTGATTTTGAAATGATGTCCTGTTTTTGTGTGTGTTTGAGAGACATTTTACCTGTACATACGGACTATTCACTGAAACATAACTCTGTGATACGTGTCTTTTAAAGCACTGTTGTTGCGAAACTATTTTGAGGTAAATTAAGTAAAAAACATATATTTCACGTTTCGTATTGTCTTGCTTAGACACTAACAATATGATGGTTAGTTATATAACAGACTAGACAGCGCTCTTTTACAGAGTTCTTATTGTAAATGTGTAGAAATATAAATCCTGAATATTGAATGTTGAACGTCTCATTTGGATGCATGTACTATTTTTTAATTTATTAATTTTTTTATTGAAAAACCCACGTCATAACTACACAACACATCACGATCCCGTTCTGTCCCAATTCGCATCTTTGAAATAATGTTTATGCTCCTGTAGGGAACTTCAGTAATCTCAACTACTGTTGATGTTGATGTTAATATTGATTTGCTTATTTGTATGTATTTTCCTATTATATTATATTTTCCTATTATTTAAAAAAAAAAAAAAAAAGAAAAAAAGAAAAATTCATCGGACAAATCCGGGCTTTGACATTGAAAAATTAAGAATTTTTGGACTTCTGTTTGTATAACAAGGATTCATTTTTTGACTTTTCATCAAATTTGATTGAAATTTAATGCTTGCTTTTATTATATTTATTTTTTGAATTTTTTATCTGAGCCCTTAAAGCTACAAATTTCATGCCAAGCTACAAATTTCAAGATATCATGCCACAAAATATATAACTGTTGTATCTATTTATTGAATTTTTTTGTTTTTTATTTTTTTTATTTTTTACAGAATCTGTAGCTTCATTTGTTCATCAGTTTATCCGATTAATTCCAATCAGATTTCTATACAGAACATGGCACAACCAGTCCTTCATGTTCCAGTAACAATAACCCATGTTTATACAATAAACTTACATCAAAATGAGTTTACGAGCCGAATTTCAAGAGATTTCATTACAATTCCAAACTCTTACTTAGTGAAGTTGAATAGAGTATTAGTGCCCTGAAGTAATGAAGTCTGTGAAACTAGCAATCATTTAAAAAAAAATGAATTAAATAAATTATTATTCGTATTATTTGAGTTGTTACGAATTGTTTCAGTTTTTTTTTTTAGCAGTATGACAAGTTAAGGACAAATGTGTTTTTTTGTTGATTTTTTGACCACCCTCATTTTTTACTTAAGTAAATTTCCTAATTTATTATTATTTTTTTTTGTGTGTCATTTTTCATCCCTGACACTAAAACTGGGAATTTTTTTAATCTTAGAAATTTAAAACAAGAAATTGGGGGGAATTTTTTAGGAATTGTGTCCTGAAAATACGCCAAGAAATTAAATCACTACAGTTCCGTACACGGGTCCTGTGTAAATTTATATGAAGTGTGAAGTAAACTAGCGCTTGTTGCGTTCGCTGTTCATTTTACCGATTAAAACCTTCGGAGGAGTCCAAATGTTACCGAAACTTAGCTTCATCAAAAATCTCCGAAATACATGTATTCATGCGCAATTGCAAATCATGAGGTACGTATAAATTGACGATTTGGAAATGTATGAAATCCTGTCAGGATTTTACGACGGCGTAAAAAAATTTTTTTTAACAAATCTACGATTGCGAGATTAAAGTCGGAGCGATAACGAGAATAAAGTCTTATTTTGTGAACAAACAGGGTCGATATCTTTGATAATTTTTCTCATAGACACTTGAGAAACAACATCTCTTCATCTAATTTCTTCTTCTGAATAAATTAAGTTTATTATAACTTTTTTGGCTTCCCGTGGGCTCACCACCTGCAGGAGGGACCGTAAGGGACGGTGCTGTGAGGATTGGGCAGCAGTCGAAGGCGGGGGCCTGCTTAGACTGCTGCCCCCGCGACCCGAATTACGGATAAGCGGGAGAAAATGAATGAATGAATGAATGAATAACTTTTTTGGATTTTGTTATTGCTAAGTTCTAACCCAAAGTAGGAAGTTTTCTCAATTCTGCGATTTTTCTCCAAATATTACATCTTTTCTCTTGACGATTTTATTCACAAAATACTTGTCATAATCTTTTTACGTAGTTTAAAAACACCGCCGTAGGATCCGAGGTGTGAATATGTAAAAGGTGTGAGTAATTTGTGAGGTATGTTATTCTTTTTTTGACATATTTCTAGGGACCATTTGATCTGGTGTCGATTGTAACTCAATCGTGATGAACCTTCCCATTATTCAAAGCTAAATCGACCCCAAAACGGACTCCATCAAAATGAATGCCCACTTTTACATCCATAATAATATTCTCCAGTTACGTGTAACATAGTTTCCAAAGGAACTTGGGAATGAACGTGTCAATTGAACCTACAGGAGACTTTAAATCCTTTGTTATTTTGGTTAACCTTGTCGGATTATACCAAATAAAAGAATCAACAAACGAGTAAATAAATCAACAAGGAAAGTTAAATTCATGTTGCAAGTCACTTTTGGGTTTTTTTTTTTGTTTGTTTGTTTGTTTTTTACTTAATGTCTTTTTTTGGTTCATTTATTCAGGGGGGCTATTAGATATGTGCACACGTTGTCACGGTTTAATGCGTGTGTAAATCTTGTGTAACCACACAAACACACACGCTTCATTACCACATCCAGAAGTAGGCAATTGCATGTTGCAGGAGAAAAAAACGAATTAATTTGTACCCCGGCTAGTCGCTAGTAACTTCACCGTCCATTATTTCACTGTAAATGAACGACTGTTAAAGGAGAAATGTCGTGTATATTTATTTTATATCCTCTATTGTAATAAAATAAAATAAAAATTTCCTGCTTTGTGTCTGTTTTGGTGGGTTCAGAAAAATGCGTCACGTCAGTCTACTTCGTTTGTTATTTTGATTAAGGTTTTTTTTTGCCGTTACTCTGGGATAAACATTTTAGCAATAGCAAAAATATGACAAATATTTTCAATGGTAAAAAACTTTTTTTCCCTCAGAAATGAGCTTCATTTAGTCGCACTAGCAGGGTGTTGCTTAACGCTAAATACTTTATGGCTAATGCTAGGCAGCTGACATTTTTATCCCAATATTTTTGCCATATAGCGTATTTATGTCAGCTTCATGAATGTTTTTAATAGTGGGCTAGCCTGAAAGAATGTTTGAAAGGAAAACTAATATCTACGAATGTTTAGAAACATCAATGCAATTTCCTCTCAGAAATCCTGTCAGCTTTTTTTTTTATGTTAGCTAAATTGGAAGGTGTCAGCAGGTAAATGTATAAAGCTCTATGTTTAATGGTTTCCACTTCAAAATACCATTACAGATCATCAGCTGTTTACCATTTCCCAGTGTAGAAGCTTAATCGTGGCTTAACAGTCACTAATGGTGTCCAGTAGATACAAACATTTGATTTACAAGCTGCCAAAGGCATTCTATTAATCTTTAATCGTATCTGACAGAACATGCCACCAGTAGAAGGCAGCAGATGACCAGTAGAGTCCCACAGGGTTACAATATAGCAGTTTCTAGTCAAACCAATATATTTTCCATTAAATTGGAATTTGGAGGTGTAATGACGTGTCCAGTGAATTCCAAACATGATTTCTTAGGAATTTAATGGTCAGATATAACATGCCACCAGTAGAAGGCAACAGATTACCAGTAGAGACCCACAGGTTAAAAACATCACATTTCCATTAAAACCTATATATTATCCATTATATCCATTAAAACCACAGAGTATTGTATGGTTTCCAATACAAAACCGATCAGCTGTTCAACATTAACATAATTTCCAAATGTTTTTATAACATTATTCTTGTTTTTAGTTAGCTCGTGTTAGCTCGTGTTAGCTAGCTGGTTGGTGTTAGCAATGAAAAAAGTGATCTACAAGCTGCCAAATGTGTTCTATTGGTTCTTCTACTTGCCACAGATTACCAATAGAGACCCAAATTGATACACAACTACAATTTCCATTAAAACCAATATATCTTTCAATTTATAGCTATTAAAAACCACTCAATATGACAAGAATCCTTTCATAAATCCAGTCAGGTTGGCGCTAAATAGCATGTGTAATGGTGTTAGAACTCAAATGTATGAACATTTAATGGTTTCCGGTACAAATTCCATTACAACCCAACAGCTGTTCATCATTCACATCATTCCAAATGGTTTTCATGAGTCGTGTGGTTGTTAGCTCGTGTTAGCTGGCTGACTGGTGTTAGCAGTGAATTTATAAAAAAAAAAAAAAACAAAGATGTATATGCCAAAAATCCTGTCAGGAATCCTGAAAATGTTTTGTTTTTGTGTTTTCTTTTTGTCATAAAATCTTCAGATTTTATTTTTATTACAGTTTCTCTTTTTTCCACAGGGTGTCACTGTTAATGTGCTCTATGGTCAAGTTTATTCAGGATGCAGAGCCAGATTCCTCCGCTTCGTGTGTTCCAGTGTGTGTTTTGCGAGGTACAATAAAGTGTGTAGGAGCAGGGTTAGCAAGACCTGCCTGTAAGACACACTGACTTTCCTTAAATAACACAGTACACCAAAACACACACACACACACACACACACACACACACACACACACACACACACACTTTTTTTTTCCATTTGCTCTTTCCAAAAATTGTATTCTAAACTAGGACTTTTAAGTGACATACTAATTATTATATATATTTAGTCATATATAGTAATATAATATTATATAATTAATAAATTATACACAATAAATGTAATGTAGCGCTCTCCGTGCAGCTCGCAGTCCCATTTGTAAAAACAAATGGCACGTGGCGTCAGTGATTTGCCTCTAGAGGCCGCTCTTGGAATAACAGCGGTCCCATTTGTAAAAACAAATGGCACGTGGCATCAGTGATTTGCCTCTAGAGGCCGCTCTTGGAATAACAGCGGAAGCCGGAAAAACTATCGGAAATCGTTTTCAAAATATGTCTCTGGAATTATTCAGAGGGCCTTTCGAAATGTGGGGTCCTGTAGTTTGGGGATCCCTGCTCTAGAGTATTTCTTTAAACACGATATAAAAAGAATGAATAGTTTTTGTTTGGCTAGAAGCTGCTTGGTGAGTTTCTGTAAGGAGAAAAAAAATGGCCGCCCGGTTCCAGCGAGTGCCGGACGGCGGCTCTAGCCGTCGTTCAAAAGCGTCTTTGTTGGGGACCTGGATCATGACTCATCACGTACTAGCATGTGCAAGAGAGAGAGAGAGCTGGAAAGAGGTTATGGGCCAATCATGCCACCCACACAAGTTCCAGCGAATCAGCTTGTGTGTGTGTGTGTGTGTGTGTGTGTGTGTGTGTGTGTGTGTGTGTGTGTGTGTGTGTGTGTGTGAGTAAAGAATTCTCAGGATTCTGTTTTCCTGAGTCAGTGGCTCTGAGGGTGTTTGCAAAGAAACATCTAAAAGCTCTGCACAGATTTTCCTCTCATTTGCTGGGGGTCATTTTTTTTCAGAAAGGTTGAGAGGTGACTTTTTTCCCCCACCCTTTGTGTGTCAGAAGGTCTCTGTGTGTGTGTGTGTGTGTGTTGGACTCGAAATACCAAATGCCAAGTGTTCACCCAGTTAACAGAGAAACAAATGCGAATTGATGCTTCGCTAAAGATGAAAGATGTTAGCAAGCGATGGGAACCAGGCCACGCAAATTCACTGAAGGCCACTGAGAGTTTATTTAAATAATATTAATATTACATATTTATAACGACATTTTCTACCGCTTTTATATGCACAGAATATACACACTCTTAATTTATACATTATAAATAATGGTTGATAAAAACCTTCTCTCATGTCATTGCTAGCATCTCAGGTGACCTCATGGACAACAGGTGGCCAATATATTAATATATGTTTCTTAACATCCTGTTCCACATTTAGTCCCCATTTGCTGTTTTAATAAGCGCCACTCTTCTGGGAAGATGTTCCACTAGATTCTTTGGAGATTTTGTGGAGATTCTGGGGATATTTCGTTGAGTTTTTGTGGAGATTTTGGGAAGATTCTGTGGAAATTTGGAAAAGATTTTAGGAAGATATTATGGAGATTCTTTGGAGATTCTCTGAAGATTTTGGGGAGATTTTGTGGGATTTTGTAAAGATTTCTGGGAGATTCTTTGGAGATTTTGTTAAGAATTTCTGCAGATTCTCTGAAGATTTTGTGGAGATTTTGCAGAGATTCTTTGGAGATTTTGTAGAGATTTCTGGGAGAAACTGTGGAGATTCTCTGAAGATTTTTTGGAGATTCTGTGGAGAATTTGTGGAGATTCTGTTGTGATTCCGGCGATATTTTGTGTAGAGATTTTGGGGAGATTTTATGGGGATTCTTTAAAAATTTTGGGGAGAATGTGTGGAGATATAATGTAAGATTCGTGGAGATTTAGGGAAGCTTTGTTGAGATTCTGTGGATATTTATACAATATGGAAACAATAATGCATTTGAATGAGATAAATATAAACCCCCCCCCCCCCCTTCTGACCAATCAGATTTGTGCAGGCAACTGCACTGAGGTCAAAGTCAGAGTAAACTACGTCTTACGCAGCCGGGAATTAGCACATGCACTTGCATTTGCTTCTTGCCCAAACTGTTACCAAAAACTTGGCGGCGTCTTCGAATGAGGCAGAATGATATTTTCCCTTCAGTTGAACTAGGAGACTTGAACCTGGTCCATTGCAGGCCTCCTCACCTCACCTACATCACTTTGCTAACACCCTTGTGTCTAAATGAGCAAAAATCTCCACAGAATGTCCACAAAAACACTTCCCCAGAAGAGTGGACCTCATTATAACAGCAAATGGAGAATTAATGTGGACTGGGGCAACATTTTGGCCAAACTTTGGGCTGAGTATGTAATTAAAGAAAACATCCCTAGAATTCAAATTTTTGCTTTGTGTGAAAATTTGTATTCAGACTGTATATTGGTGAAGGTAGGCGGGGTTAAGGAGTGGCCATGGCCACCATGGACCCCATGAGAAGCTTGGGGGCGACTGTCGAATAAAAACTTCTTTAGATGGTATGAGGAAGAAACCTTTAGAGGAACCAGACTTAAAAGGAAAACCCCTCCTTATTTGTCCTTTCTACAGTCTTATACCGTCAGAGCTCCAGAGCAACTCGTAAATGAGCTCAACATCTGAGATCATTATAGATCCAACACCAACTCCTCCATGCCAAAGCATTTAAATGTTTAATGATGGAGAAACAGCAAATGTAAATGACACGTATATGTGTATTGTATATATGGAAACGTCGCTGCATAAAAACACAAGACTTCTATCTTTCAGATCCTCTGTGGTTCACATGCAACGTTTCGCACATAATGACTTTCTTTCATCAAACCCTAGAGATCGTCCAAGTCACGCTTCTTCCGCTTTTCCAGAAGACGTGGAGCAATATCCTCCTGCACAGAAACCCTTTATTTCCTTCCTGACCCGATATATTTACATCGGATTCGTTTGCTGTGACAACATTCAATTATCTCAGTTACACTCAGTCCATCCACTGTTATCTACTCCACCATCCACTTTCATCCATCCATTCACTTTCCTCCAACCACTTCCATTCAACCATTGTCCTCTATCACTTCCATCTATTTACTTCCATTTAGCCACTCTCCTCCATCCACTTCCATCCACTTTCCTCCATCCACTCTTCTCCATACATCTCTTTCCAGCCACTCTCCTCCATTCACTTCCATCCACTCTACTCAATCCACTCTCCTCCATACATCTCCATCCAGCCACTCTCCTCCATCCACTTCCATCCACTCTTCTCCATCCACTCTCCTCCATACATCTCCATCCAGCCACTCTCCTTTATCCACTTCCATCCACTCTTCTCCATACATCTCCATCCAGCCACTCTCCCCCATCCACTTCCATCCACTCTCCTCCATCCACTCTCCTTTATACATCTCCATGGAGCCACTCTCCTCCATCCACTTCCATCCACTCTACTCAATCCACTCTTCTCCATACATCTCCATCCAGCCACTCTCCTCCATCCACTCTCCACTCTCTTACATCCACTCTTCTTGAAACCTCTCCATCCAGCCACTCTCCTCCATCCAATTCCATCCACTCTCCTCCATCCATCTCCACCCAGCCAGTCTCCTCCATCCACTTCCATCCAATCTCCATCCACTATATATATATATATATATATATATATATATATATATATATATATATATATATATATATATAGCGAATTGCCATGGCGACATTCAATCATCTCAGTTACACAGCTGATCAAAATTCGAGAGCAATTCTCTGACATCGACGATATCGATTCTGAAACTGATACCAATGTTATGATCAGTGATATCATGTAGGATAAAATGTACCTATTAGAATAGAATAGGCCATGGCGCGAAGAAGAAAATACTTCAAGTTTATCGTCAACAATAAAGAGCTTCAAAGTAAAGTCGATTCTCTTCGTCTTTTACGTTTATTATATATATATATATATATATATATATATATATATACATATATATATATATATATATATATATATATATATATATATATATATATATATATAAATAAAATAGAAAGAAAAACATTAAAACTAATGCATTCCTTTCGCATTCGAAGCATTTATGTTAAATATCGAATTAGTTCCCAAGTAGGATCGATTTTATACTGTGCGAATCGACCCTGCAAGACCGATATCGAAAATATCGACGCTTAATAGGATGGGTGTAGATCGGATCAATCCGCCCATGTGTAAGTCTCGGAAAGAGAGAGGGGGGGCGGGAAGTCTCGCGAGAGTTCGGGCGCGATCGCGGACGCCATATTGCGCGACAGTTATTTTGATTCGTATGTGTCGGAAGCGAGGAAAAAGTGGGGAACGAAAAAAGCGGAGAAACTCCTCGGGGGGGAACGCGGAGAAAAGCAAAACTAAAAAGAGAGCGAGGGTTAGGAAAAAAAGAGCAGGAAGAGACGGCGAGACGGCACAATTCAAAAGGAAAACCGTGTGTTGAAACATTGAACGGGGGGCGACGGACGGACTCGGTGCCCCCTCCCCTCCCCTCCCCCTCCACCCCACGGACTTTGAAGTAAAGTTACGCCGTCCTCGGCGCACTTAGGCCCGGCTCCGGAGCCTCCTCCTGCCCGGCCCTGACACTCAGACGGACCCGGAGAGAAGCCTCGGTTCTCGGGCGGCCCCGGGTAGGGGGGGAGCGGCCAGGGAGGACACGAACACGGTAAAGAGAAAACACCTCGAGTTCATTGTTGTAATTAATTTTTAATAACTATTTTATTAATATTAGAAAGGAAAGAACTATTTTTATTAGGGGCCTAAAAGTGAAGTTGCTTCCCCTCCTCTCAGCTGTGCAGCAAAAAAAAAAATCAGATGGAAAAAAGTTTTCCAGATGACGGATTTATTACAAACCACAGTCTGGAAAAGTCTGGAAAGTTTCGAAATGTGTGTTTAAAAAAAAAAAAAAACTTCCTTTTTTTATTTTTTATTTTATTTCTTTTTGTAAACCGTATCGTGTTTATACCTTTTAGCTGGCTGCTAATCTCCGCTTCTGCCTGGATATGGAGCTGCTCTTCTTTACTTTTTCTTTTATAAACTTTTAGATTTTAAATATATATTAAATATTATTTATATATATCTTTAATCAAACCTTTTTTTTAAATAGTAAATAAATAAATGTGCAATCTGGCATCACGTGCAACGCTTTACTAAATAATCCCGTTTATGATGATAATACTATGAATATTCATGTATTATAATATTATTGTAATAATGATACAATGTAATACATAAAGCAATTTATTTATTCATTTTAAAGATTTGAACAGGTTTTTTAAAAAAGGGTTTCTTGTAGATAGATCTAGAAGCTGTATATATATTGTGTGTGTGTGTGTGTGTGTGTGTGTGTGTGTGTGTCTAAAGATTATTAATAATTTATTACTAGTTTTATATGATGTGGATCATCAGATATTTCTAAGCACGTTGTAACAGAGTTTGTTTAAAAATATGAAAAGAAATTCCCGGGATTTTCTTTCCGCGTTTATCCCAAGCGTTTGTTTTATTGTCCGTCTATCCATCCGCTCCTCTCCATACACTCTTCTGTTTTCTTCCATCTGTCCACTGTTATCTACTCCCCTGTCCACTTCCAGCCATCCATCCACCATCAGCCACTCTCCTTTGTCCACATCCATCCATCCATCCATCCATCCATCCACCCACTCTCCTAAATTCACTTCTGTTCAACCATTGTCCTCTATCACTTCCATCTATTTACTTCCATCCAGCCACTCTCCTCCATCCACTCTTCTCCATACATCTCCATCCAGCCACTCTCCTCCATCCACTCTCATCCATCCACTTTATTCCATACATCTCCTTCCATCCACTCTTCTCCATAAATCTCCATCCATCCACTCTCCTCCATCCATCCACTCTCCTCCATCCATCCACTCTCTTCCATCCATCTCCATCCATCCACTCTTCTATATCTACTCTCCTCCATCCACCTTCATCCATTCACTCTCCTCCATCCATCTCCATCTATCCACTTTCCTCCATCCACCTCCATCCATCCACTCTCCTCCATCCATCTCCCTCCATCCATTCTCCTCCAGCCAAGTTCATCTATCCATTCACTTCCATCCATCCATCAATCCATCCACTCTCCTTCATTCACTTTCATTTATCCACATGACTCCAAACGCACCTCTATCCACTCTGTTTATTCATCTTTTTGTTCTACTAAGGTATAAAATGTCCCCGTGTAGAAACGGAACACTTTCTGTGCTGATTAGTGCCGTAGTTTTTATACACGTTTTAATGTTGTTTTAAATGTTATTACGTAAACCATGTTAAAATCAGTTTATCCCCCCAGAATAAAAGAGGGAATATTTTTGGAGTGTGTGAGTGCGCTTGCTGTGTGGAGAAATATTTAGCGTCTGAATTTAAAAATTAAGTATATGTTGGAGATTTGTGAGGCGTCAAGGAGGGTCAGACGTCAGTGTTGGTCTTTGGCGTATGCTATCCTGGTGTTAGCGAAGCAGATGTGTAGCAGTACCCACCAGCTTACTGTTGCTTCTCTCTTCAAAAATTATGTTCTTATAGTCCATTCTGAAACCTGTTTATATTAAAGCATTTGTCTGTTTTTTTTTTTTTCTTCGCAAGAATTTAGCATTTTTTTTTGTAGTTGATGTCCCAAGAAAGCATGTCAGGCTGAAGTACTAAAGTGCCGCTGCATCGCAGTCTTTATGTAGAGATGATATGAGAGCTGAAATCAGGCTGAAGTACTAAAGCGCCGCTGCATCACCGTCTTTATGTAGAGATGATATGAGAGCTGAAATCAGGGACACTGTGGGTAACGTAGCTGAACAGGTTTAAGCAACCAAACACAAAGAACCCAAAGATCAAGTTTCACTGCAAAGATTAATACACTACTCACCAAACCACCATCTGTTCATTTTCCATCCATCCATCCATTCTCATCCATCCATCCATCCATCCATCCATTCTCTTTCATCTAACCATCCATCCATCCATTCTCTTTCATCCATCCATCTATACATTCTTTCATTCATCCACTTCCATTCAACAAATTCCATCTACATCTATAATCTATCCATCCATCCATCTATCTATCCATCCACTATTTCATCCATCCATTCTTTTAAACATCTATCATCCATTTCTTCACTTCTGTCCACTCTTTCATCTACTTATCCATCCATCCATCCACTCTTTTTAACCATCCACTTCCATTTATTCACTTCCATCCAACAAGATCCATCTGTTTATCGATCCACTCTTTCATCCATCCACTCTCTTCTATCCACTTCTATTTAATCACTTTCATCCAACTACTTCCACTCTTTTATCTATCAATTTTTTTCACCCACTCTTTCATCCATCCATTCACTTCCATTTATGCAATTTTTGTCCACTTATCCATCCATGCATCCATCATCCACTTTCATTCATTTACCTCTCCATCCACCTCCGTCAGTCCACTCCTCTATCAGCTCCTCTGTCCAATTCGATCCTCTCCTCTATCCTCTCCTCTATCCTGTCCTCCATCAGAGAGATTTGCCTTTCCTGTGTTTGAATTAATCACTGCACTCGCATCGTCCAACAACAGCAGCTCATTTTGGTCAGAACATCTCAGCCCTCATACCTCTACTCCTCGCCCTCCGTCCCGCCGTGTTCTCTAAAGCACTTCCACAGCTCGGAAATTTCCGGCACGATCACAGTTTCGTTCCAGACCCCAAATAGTTTTGTAACTCGACTGACTCGCTGCTGAGACGAGTTCTTTGAATTCGCTTCGGTTTTATTTGCGGCAGTGAGAAGCTCCGTCTGAGAGCCGCCGTCAGTCCTGTTGTTTCTGGTGTCGATCTCCTTCTTAATCCAGAGACCTCAAGCAGAAATGCTGATGAAAACGGGACGCGTGTGTGGAATCTGACATCGGCTTGGCGTACGGATGGTGTGTGTGTGTGTGTGTGTGTGTGTGTGTGTGTGTGTGTGTGTGTGTGTGTGTGTGTGTACAGCCTTTTTCGTTTCTCCATGTTTCCTGAACAGTGTTTTGATTACTGCAGAGCCCGTTGTGGATATTTTAGCGCCGTTAAACTTTTCCCCGCACTGAGCTGCGAAGCATCAACACGTTATTTTTAGGTACTACGATGACACGTGACCGCAGGAGAGCTCGACGTTTCTTTAATTGCCCAATCAAAACCCGGTTAGCCCCGAACTGGTCAGAAAGGGAGCCACGTTTATTACAGGTTTATAACACTGTATGGACGAAAGCATTGGGGCACCTGCCTTTTCCAAACGTGTCCAATACCTACCACGCTTCCACTCGGGTCACTCAGACAGTAGGTCCCGAGTATCTGATCATTGGTAGGACATATTATGAAGAACACAAGAAAAAAAAAGCAATAACCTACCCTGATCTGTCTTTAGAATATTTCTCTTCATTTTGTTACTGGTGGGATTTTAACCGTTTCACATCCTGGACACAGTCTTTAATACAGATGAACTGCTCCGAGGGGCAATTACAGCCTCTGCATTTTCTCTCCTTTAACCGTCTTTACCGCTGTTACGCTTTTTCTGTGCCACACTGTCACTCTGTCCTTCTGTCCCACAGTCACTCTGTCCTTCTGTCCCACAGTCACTCTGTCCTTCTGTCCCACAGTCACTCTGTCCTTCTGTCCCACTGTCCTTCTGTCCCACTGTCCTTCTGTCACTTTTTCCTTCTGTCCCACTGTCACTCTGTCCTTCTGTCACTCTGTCCCACTGTCAGTCTGTCATTCTGTCCTTCTGTCCCACTATCAATCTGTCCCTCTGTCAGTGTGTCCCCCTGTTATAATGTCAATCTGTCCCTCTGTCAATCTGTCCTTCTGTCCCACTGTCAGTCTGTCAATCTGTCCTTCTGTCCCACTGTCAGTCTGTTGCTCTGTTATAATGTCAATCTGTCCCTCTTTCAGTGTGTCCCCCTGTTATACTGTCAGTCTGTCCCTCGGTAATAATACCAGTGTTACACTGAAAACATATTGGAGTCGCATAATGCAGCGTTTCTTTCACTCGCGCTCACACACTCATTCTCGCCCTGTCGCTCTGCCACGATCCTTCTGACTCACACTGTGGCCTCGTCTCGTGTAAATTTGTCCCTGTCATACGCTCTCTCCATCCGTCACACTTCCTGCCAATGATGTGCGGACCAGTCAGATTCAAGAACCCAGTTTCTCTGGAATAAAGCTTTGTGTGGCTCTCGGTTACATGGTGAGGGAATTTTTTTTGGGGGGGAAAAAATTCACACACGCGCACACACAGAGCAACCGCTCACATGTTCAATTTTTTAGACCATCTTCAGTTCCTTATATCTGACGGAGGACTTCGCTTCTGTTCTTTTTTTTTTCTTCCCATTTTGCGGCGTTTCTGGCCCCTGCCGGAGCCTCTTAACATGGCAGACTCTCTCTCTCTCTCTCTCTCTCTCTCTCTCTCTCTCTCTCTCTCTCTCTCTCTCTCTCTCTCTCTCTCTCTCTCGGCTATGTTTTTAGATCTCAGATAGAGGAGTTCTGAAAGATCATCGTATGAACGAGAGGAGAGAAGAACAGGAAGCACGTGGATAACTAGGAATGAGGATTGATGGAGGAAACCAGTAAGCAAGGAAGGAAAGAATTAAAGGAAAAGAAGGAAGGAAGAAAGGAGAAGATGACAGGAAGCATGGAAGGATAAAGAGGAAGGGTGAGGACGGAATAAAGCAGAACGGGGCGCTCTTTGATCTTTAAGCGGTCGCGGATCAGGTTCCCTTGTTGTTGACATGAGTGCGAGTGTTTCACCTCCGTTTGGCAACAAGGGTGCAGTGAAACCTTCTTGTTTACCCTGAGGATACAGTGTAGGGTTCAGTCATCCAAAAAACAACAGCACTGTGGGAACAAGGGAGACAGAGGAGAAGAGTAGACGGAGAGAAACACACGCATGGTCATACCCATCACATTTGACTTTCTGCTCATGCCTACTCTCCATGGGGAATCTGGTCCAGCTGCAGGGGGTGAAGGAAGGAAGGAAGGAAGGAGGGGTAATGGAGGGGGTAAAGGAAGAGAGGTCAAGCAGGAAGGAAAGACAGGAGGCAAATGAAAAAAAAAAACGATGGGGGAAGTAGGAAGGGATGACAAGAGGGAAGACGCGGAGGGAAGAAGGAAGGATTGATGTAGGGATTGAAGAAAGTAAGAAGTTGAAGGACGGGAGGAAGGGAAAGAGAGAAGAAATGACGGCTCACTTTCACTGCCTGTTAAAAATAAAAGAGAGAAAGAAAAAGTGATAAACAGCTGAACAAAGATATTTTGCATCTTAATTCAGATTCGAACGATATGCTGGTTTAAAAATAACACGCACAGGCAGACATGCGCGCGCACACAGACATAAGCACACATGCAGACATGCACGCACACACACACAGATGTACATGTGCAGACATGTGCACACACGCAGACATGCACACACACAGATGCGCAGACATGCGCACACACACAGACGCACACACATGCAGACATGCGCACACAGTCATGGACACACGTAGACACGTGCGCACACATACAGACACGCACACACACAGACGTGAGCATACGCAGTCATGCTCACACAAACGCGCGCACAAGCATGCGCACACTTGCACGCAGGCGCACGCACACATACAGACACGCGCAGACATGCTCACATGCAGACATGCACATACACACATGCAGGTGCGCACATGCACATACATGCACACGCAGTCATGCAGACGCGCGCACACGCAAATACACGTACATACACAGATGCACACACATACGCAGGTGCACACACGTGCATACATGCGCACACGCATACATGCACATAAACATACACGCACAGACGCATACATGCGCATACACAGACGCACACACACAAACATGCACACACACAGACGCACACACGCAGCTGCACTGTATTTTTGGTTCCACTGGAAACCATTTTAGCAGCAGACTGAATTTGTCCCCGTTATTGTCTCGTAAACGTCTCAGTTCCGCAGACACACGGCCTTCGCCTTCGGCCTTACAGGGGTTTTCCCCCTCAGAAAGTGGGATATGTGAGAGTGAATGAATCTCAGGGTAAACATCAGGCCTGAGTGAGGATGAGACAAATATCACTTCATCCTCCTGTCACCTTATCACTGTGTGTGAGACTGTAGGGTTTCATTCAAGGTGTAAAAACACTTCAAATTTTAGAAGGACGGGAGGAGCGACAGGATTAAAGAAAGTAAGGACAGGGAAAAGAGGGGAAGGAACGATGGGGGATTGAAAAAAGAACGGACAGAAAGGAAGGAGACTGAAGGAAGGAATGACTCAAGTGGATTGAAGAAAGAAATAACAGGAAGGAAGGAGGAAAAAGTAGAAATAAAGGAGGGGATGGAAGGGAGAAAGCTGTCGTTCTTCATGTTGCTTTATTTTGTCTGTCCTTTTCACTCTTTACTTTCTGTCCCTCTTTCATTCCCTTCTTAAGATACTTTTCCTCTCCCTCTTTTTTTTTTCTTCTCACTTTGCCTCTTTCCCTCTCTCTCAGGCAGGCAGACACGAAAAGACAGTCAGTGTGTGTGTGTGTGCATGTGCGAGCTGACTGTGCTGAGTTGTGAGTTTTGAACATTACCTCCTGAGCCTCAGGCTAGAAAACAAGCCATATTTTCCCATCAAAACGAGGGACAGGCCGAATCGACACACCAACTTCTCTCCCTCCCTTTGTATTCATCCCTCCCTCACTCCCTCCCCCTTTTTCTTTCTCTTGCTCTATCTCTCTCTCTCTGTCTTTTTCCAAAACACGTTGCACAACAGCGCTGCAAACGTACACAAGCGGCTAAGCTATGGGAAAGCTCCTCCAGCGTTTCAGCTTAGCAAGTGAAATCAGATCAGCCTTTAACGGTGTCGAGGAGTTTCCCCCTTAATCCCAGATTCTCCATGGACCGAGCGTCTCGGTCTCCATGGATAGAGTGTCTCGGTCTCCATCACTAGATAGATGGTCCGAGTGTCTCCGTCTGCATGGACCGAGCATCTCCGTGGACTGATAGTCTCGGTCTAGATGGACCGAGTGTCTCGGTCTTTAAGTGCCAAGTGTCTCCGTCTTCATGGGCTGAGATAGGGCTGAGCGTCTCCGTCTAGATGGGCTCTAAATGGTCTCCCCGTGCCGACTTTCGGGGGTACACTCGGACCTTCAGCTTACACATTGGTCCTCTGCAGGAATGTGCTAGCTCGCTCATACGCACACTGTCAACCTGTCAGTGCACGCGCACACACACACAGCGTCTGTAAAAATGCAGGCAAGCGCGCTCATGTCTAACGTTAACTACAGAATGCTCTTCTACAGGAAACTTAAGGTCGCCTTTTGGGTCGAATAGAGACCCTTATTTTACCACCATCATCATCATCATCATCGCGAACCCTTGAAGCAATCGCGAACACCATTTACTATGTCACTCTAAACATTGACGTTGCCACGGCGATCTTGAAGCGCAAGGGGTACTTTATTACATCAATAAATCCGAAGTCTGAGGTTTTAACATTTGCTCAAGTAGTTCAGCAGTGGTTGCGTCGAGAGTTCCGTCCACCTGTAGTGCTGTTGTAATCTTGGAAATTCAGAGTAAAAATGGAACCCACACCCTCAGGGACATAACTTCGTTTTCCCTCTGAAGCGTCTCTTCAGACGGGTTGCAGCCATGGAAACGGATTTTCGCGATCGTTCAGTCACAATGTTCTTCATAAAGAGGTCTGTCAGTTGCTTGCTGGTTTTCTCCCCTTTGAACCGTTACGTTTATACCATTTGCCGCAATGGTTTTATATCGTGATCTTGAGGGTAAAGGGCCTTGCTCAAGGTACCACTCGGTGGTGCCTGGGATGTGCTGTTTTTTGTGGTCCGGACCCGATTTTAAAACATCGTAAATCGTACAAATAAATAGTACCCAAGTCCGAGCAGAACTTGAAGGCCGAGGCAGTAGTGCGTTGGTGTGTTTTAATTCTGGTGTGTGGTTTGACAGGCCCAAGCATGAGGGGACCTGCCTGTGCCAGTCTCCCACCGGGTCTCGGGGGCTCTGCTTATTAATTCACTATGGTCACAGAGCGTGGAGGCGCTGGAGTGAAGTGAGGCCACGGTGTTGCTTTGTTTTCCCCCTGACGTGAAACCCTGAAAAGTTCTCTCTTTATTTTATTAGATTTTTTTACCCACTAGTCCCTCAGTGGCACGCTACCCCGAGCTCTTTCCTTTCTCCCTCGTCACCGAGAGACACGTGCGAAACTGACCCACCATAGGCCACCTCTCCAACGGCGGGCACGCTTCCTCACGGTGCCGTCATGTGACTTGGCTGCCATTTGTCTTTTGCTTGGCCTCAAGGTGGGGAGTAATACTCCTAGCAGCTGCGGCAAGCATTTCCGCTTTCCCACACACACACACACACACACACACACGCACGCAAACACACTCTTTCACACACACACACCGATTTAATTCGAATTTCTCATTTTATTTTCATTGACTATCTGTCCCTTTGCTTCAAGTAACAACTTTTTAAAACCTTATAAAGCAGGGCTGCAACAACTAATCGGTAAAACGGTAATGGCGTTGTCGAACAACCGCTTAAGTTAGCGCGACGGCAAGATAACGCAGCCGCTTGCAAAACAGCGATCCGTACAGGGTCAACCAGCAGCGAGAAAAGGTGTGCGTCCCAAGTCGCAACAAAGAACCTGCAAGTTCCGCAAAGCAGAGTTTGCGCAGTACGGAACAACACGCTGGTGTCACAATTATTCTGCAAAATTGAATGTATGATATATTATAGATGCTCATATCTATACAACTAAACAAAATGTCTGAACACAAATTGTCAAAACATTCTATGTAGTTATAACGAGCAAAACATTTAATTCCCCACCCACCCTAAAAAACATCTGATTAATTATAATAATTGATCGGTTAATCAAGAATGGTGGCTCCAGCGGTTAAGGCGCTGGGTTGCCGACCGGAAGGTCTGGGGTTCAAGCCCGGTATCGCCAAGCTGCCACTCTTGGGCCCTTGAGCAAGGCCCTTAACCCTCTATGCTCCGGGGGTCCCTTACAAGGGAGATATCAAGGTCCGTGACGTCGGAGTGACGTGGGCCGCCTTCCCATGGGCTCACCACCTGCAGGAGGGACCGTAAGGGACGGTGCTGTGAGGATTGGGCAGTAGTCGAAGGCGGGGGCCTGCTTAGACTGCTGCTCCCGTGACCCGAATTACGGATAAGCGGGAGAAAATGGATGATGAATGAATGATCGGTTAATCGATCAGCAAAATATTTGTTATTTATAGCCCTAACGTAAATCCGAAAACGACGCAATGCAGAGCTTCCAGGGTGTGCCGTTTTTTCAGTTCCCCACTCGCAGCTTCAGTTCCTCCCGCTCGGCATTTCAATGGGTCCCGAGAGACGGTACTGGGGAACCCCGACGTTTTGGAAGCGACGCCTGAGAGTAAAGGTGTCGGGGATTTAAAAAGGGGTCGATAACCACCCAGTCACTGTTCAGGTTGAAGCCGCAGGACGTCTCAAACGTTTCTGCTCCAACCTGGAAGTGCTTTGGTGGACTCTTTGAAATGTTTCTGCCGCCAACAAACCCATTTCACCCCTCCCATGTGGAGCTTCTGCTGCTAATGGGGTGAAGCTCAGCATTTAATCTGCTAGTTTTTCGATCTTCTCCTTTATATTTTCTCTGTTCCGGACCAAAAGAATCAGGCTTTCCCAGACAGATGTGGTTCTTCACCAAATCTCGGAGAGACACAGTTGCCTGGGACGTCTTTGGATGCAAGAAAAAAGAGTCTGTCCACAAAGCCCAGCGCCAAGGGTTGGAAGATCTCCTGCTATAGAGCTCCAACCGCCGTTGGGATGAATTGCCACAGCACCACAGACCTCTTCCTCACCTCACATACATCGGCGCACAAAATCCCCCCCCCCAAAAAATCTAGTGGAACATCATCTCAGAGGAGTGGAGCTTCATTCTAAGAGACGATGGGGACCGAATAAGAAAAGGGATGTTAAAGAACCTATGGTCGAGTGTCCACTGCGGACGACAACTGCGGACGTCATGGTTACAACAGGCGCTAGGTTGTGTCGAGACTTCCTGGAAATGACAGGAATGTTTTTTTTTTTTTTTTTATAGATTTCCATGGATTTGCTCTACTGATGTCTGAATTTGTATAGTGTTACCGCATCTAAGCATAATGTGGGCATGGCCCGAATCAGCCACGCCCCTGGCACGTGTCTGACAGTCCCGTGAATTCTTTTTTTTTTTCACGCACCGAATATCCGAATTCGAACCGTTTACACATGGTCCTCCATATCGAAAAATCACTGATGCATCAAGAGACCACAAGTGCCATTGAAGTGTGTGTGTGTGTGTGTGTGTGTGTGTGTGTGTGTGTGTGTGTGTGTGTGTGTGTGTCGGAGTATTTATGAACGTACGTGGAATGCCGGAGAGCCGTCCCACTTGAGCAGCGTGATGGCTCCAGGGCCTTTTTTTTTTCTTTGCCTTTTTCCTCGTGTTTTGTTTCCTCACATGTTTCGACTCGACGCCTCTTTGGCAGAACCGTTTGTCAGGATCGGGGGGAAATGCGCTTCAGGGGCTTCACCCGGGACACGAAACGACAAATCTCGGATTAAACCCGGTCTGGTTTCCCCTTCACAAAGTCAGGACGGATCCGCACTCGCTCGGGGACGTGTCTCGGGTCGTGCCACGTGACCGGTATTTCATGTTCGAAATAAATGTTTTCTGTGCCATAGAAAAGTTCTTTCAACTCTATTGAAAGGCAACTCCAGGGGCATCCGTTTGCACCAGTAACTGTACTATAGTAATGCTTTTCCGTTTCTATAGCTACGATTGCAGTCTTTCTGGTAACCGTGACGATTCCTGTTTCTATAGTAGTGACTGCCATTTCGATTGTAACCACAGCAACATTGTCCCTGTAATAACCACGGCAACGTAACCTCGACAATGTAGTCCCTATGGTAACCCTGACAGCTTTGGTTTCTAAAGTAACCATGGCAACGTAATCTCTATGGTAACCTCGACAACGTAGTCTCTATGGCAACCTTAACAGCTTTCGTTTTTTTCCCTTTTCTGAAGTAACCACAGTAACGGTGGTTTCTATAGTAACCACGACAGTTTTTCTTTTTAAAGTAATATGGTCTCTATGGTCACCATGGTCGCTTCTTTATCGACCCACTTGTTCCAGGTGGTCATTGGTCGCATCCTCGGAGTGATTTATTCCACTTGTAGGAGGAGCGCAGTGTATTGAAAACACCGCAAGCAGAGTATGAAGCTCTCAGGCTCTTGTGTGTGTGTGTGTGTGTAAGTGTGTGTCGGTGTGCCAGTGCGAGTTTGGAACAGGGCCCATCATCTCCCAGAGTAATATCTTCTGAGTGCCCTCGTGCCTTTTTTTTTTTTTTTCCCCTCTTTTTTACTCGCTAATTCTGCTAACGTGGACCAGATGCATCCTGTTGACTGTGCACTCAGATTTATTTATTTAGCAACAACGCTGCTGTATGCAGGACTCCAGCAGTGTGTGTGTGTGTGAGAGTGACATTACTCCAAATAGGCTTCAACAAGTTCCAGGAAAGATCTACCGTATGTATGTCAGTGCCGATGGCGACTTTTAGGCTACATTTCGTGTCCCTGTAGTTTTGCCGAGACGTCCACACACGGGGTCAGCGAAAGTTCACGTTAACGCCCCCTCCAGCAGAGTCAAGGCAGAGAGGTAGCCGTGTCCTGCAGTTCCTTCCGTCTTTATGACACACCATCGAAACCCTGAGGACAAAAAAGGGCTGCGGAAGCGAAAGAGTTGCAACCGGCGTTCTCTTCACGTTCTCTTGATTTGTATGTGTGTTTTAAACACTGCATTTTGCATTCGCTGTTATTCGGTTGAGTGTTCCAGGAAGATGGTCTGCTAGTTTGGTGGAGATGAGGTGGAGGTTTGGTGAAGATGAGGTGGAGGTTTGGTGGAGGTTTGGTGGTGATGAGGTGGAGATTTTGTGGAGGTTTGGTGGCAGTTTGGTGGAGATGAGGTGGAGGTTTGGTGGAGATGAGGTGGAGGTTTGGTGGAGATTTTGTGAAAATGAGCTGGAGGTGAGGTGCTCGTTTAGACACAAGGGCATTAGTAAACCAGGTAGTGATGCAGGTAAGGTGAGGAGGCCTGGGGTGACTTTCACATTCATCCCAATAGGCTTGAAGCTCTAGAGTAGGAGAGATGTCACATCTTCCACCCTATGGAAAGCAGATGTTCATGGAGCTGGCTTTGAGGTTTCCGGGTCTCCATGTTCATGCATCAAAACCGTTTGGGGGAAGAACCATGTGTAGTCAGGTGTCCCAATACTTTTGGGATAGAAACTTCTATCTGCACATCCCAAATCGATGCTCTGCACTACACGTGGACGAGCCGTTGCTATAGAAACAGGACTCTGCTTTCTTATTACTAGACTGTGAATTTAAAGGGTGTGTGTGTGTGTGTGTGTGTGTTTGTGAGAGAGAGAATATCCACCCTCATAACTCACGCTAAATGTGTAACCCCACACACACACACACACCCACCCATTAAACATTTCCAGATAGAAATCGCAGATGCCTGCATGCGCACACGCAACGAAGACCAAAAAAACAGCGAGCGTTTAAAAGCGAGGGCAAAATCCAGCGTCTTCTCCATAAAAAAAAAACGCTTTACAGGCTGTAAGCCGAGCTGCTCTGGAGCTCGTTTCACGACCCGCATCACACCACCTTCCTGCTCAGAGGCTCTGAAGTGCAGCCAGATGTCTCCTCCGCACGCCGTGACTTTATTTGTGGTCCGAGACGTCTCGTGCGAGGGAGCTTCGTATTATATCGGCGCGGAAGTAGACGTCCATATATTTTTGACTGCAGACGTGATCTAAACGTAGGGTTTTTTTTTGGTGGAAAACCGAAATATGCAATATTTCATCCCGGCCGTGGATCCAGTAACCGAAAATAAAACTTCAATAAAAGTCATCGAAAGTGTGCAGGTTGACCCCAAGACCCCCCAACCCCCCACCCCCGTGTTATTTACATTGCCGTGTTCCCCATGAAAAATGCTCCTCGGTGGCTCTGCCAGAAAATTCCATGCACTCGGTGAACAGGCTGAGTTCTGTGTGTGTGTGTGTGTGTGTGTGTGTGTGTGTGTGTGTCGTTTGCCAGAGAATTTTTCACTCAGTCAGCAGCACGATCAGGCTGAATCCTGTGCAGCTGCCTGAGAGCCCTCGCTCTCTACATCAGGGTTTTCAATAAGCAGATGGTAAACATGCTGCAGGGAAACCAAGCCTCTACCCTGACTCACTGACTTCACTAACTTTCACTCTGACTCGGCCTGAATCCCTGACTCACCCTTTATCCCCTGATTCCCTTCTTACTCTGACTCACTGGCTGACCCTGACTCACCTTTAACCCCTGACTCACTCTTTACCCTTACTAATTTTTTACCCTGACTCACCCTGACACACTTTTTACCCTGACTCACTTACCTTTTAACCCTGACTCACTGACTTCACTAACTTTCACCCTGACTCGGCCTGAATCCCTGACTCACCCTTTATCCCCTGATTCCCTTCTTACTCTGACTCACTGGCTGACCCTGACTCACCTTTAACCCCTGACTCACTCTTTACCCTTACTAATTTTTTACCCTGACTCACCCTGACACACTTTTTACCCTGACTCACTCACCTTTTAACCTCACTCACACATTAGACTGACTCTCATTACCCTGACTCGCCCTTTACCCTGACTCACTGACCGACCCTGACTCATTCTTTACCCTGATTGACTCTTTACCCTGACCCACCCTTTATTTTGACTCACTCTTTACCCTGACTCGTCCATACCCTGACGCCCTGAACGAGTCGGTGATTGATCTTGTTGACTCATACACACCCTGACTCTTGGCGAGTAAAGTCAGAAAATGAAATAAAAAGAAGAGCATTTCTGTCTTGTGCTTGAATAAGAACTAGTCGTTCAGTTACCCCCACCCTAACCCATTCTAACTCTGACCCACCCTCACCCTAACCCACCCCCAAGCTAACCTACTCAAACCATAACCCACCCTCACCCATCCCCACGCTAACCCACTCTAACCCTAACCCACTCTAACCCTAACCCACCCTCACCCTCACCCACCCCCATGCTAACCCACTCTAACCCTAACCCACTCTAACTCACCCTAACCCACTCTAACCCTGACCCACTCTCAACCTAACCCACCCCCATACTAACCCACTCAAATCCTAACCCACCCTCACCCTCACCCACCCCCACGCTAACCCACTCTAACCCTAACCCACTCTAACTCGCCCTAACCCACTGTAACTTTGACCCCCCCTCACCCTCACCCACCCCCCGCTAACCCATTCTAACTCACCCTAACCCACTCTAACCCTAACCCCCCCCCACGCTAACCCACTCAAACACTAAGCCACTCTAACCCTAACCCACTCTAATCCACTCTCACCCTAACCCACTCTAATCCACCCTCACCCTAACCCACTCTAACCTTTTCCAACCCTCACCCTAACCCACCCCCACGCTAACCCACTCTAACTCTAACCCTAACCCACCCCCACACTAACCCACTCTAACCCTAACCCACCCCCATGCTAACCCACCCTCACCCTAACCCACTCTAACCCTAACCCACCCTAACCCCCACCCTTATCCTAACCCACTACAACCCACCCCAAACAACCCTAACTCTCCCTAACACCCTAATTCTAACCAACCCACCCGAACCCCCCACCCTAAACAGCCCTAAACCACCATAACCAACACTTACCCATCATAACCCACCCTCACCCCCCACCCCACCTAATTGTGCATTCTCTTGATGTTTGTGTGTAGTTTGTTTGGCACAGAACTCGGAGACAAAACCAGTGGCTGTGGTTGGGCTGAAGTGCTTTTGCTCAGTTGCCCACCCCTTAGTAGGGTTGTTTGCGTGTGTGTGTGTGTGTGTGTGTGTGTGTGTGTGTGTGTGTGTAGGCAGGAAATCAGAAATTCTCTGCGAGTGCCGCAGGCTGCAGCTGGCCGCTGATTGGAAGCAGGCAGGGGCCACAGGCTGTCGTGTTGCATTCTGGGAGAGCAGGTTGGCCCCCTCACCAAACGCTCTGAGATACAAGGAGGCCTCTGTCAGGGCATTCGAGGACAACACTGAGCCTCTCCCATGAAGAGATTGCAAAATGCACGCACACACACACACACACACACACACACACACACACACACACACACACACACACACACACACACACACACACGATTTCTGCAACCGGAACGTGTCGTCCTGGCTTCTGCATTTCGCCAAACTTAGTCTTAGTCTGTGCTTGGGCTGTGTGTCACTCATTTTCCATATGTCTCACACTCACACACATACTCATAAAACCTCATACACACCCCCAGCTAAAGCAAACACTGTTTTTGCACACACAAACAACCTCCATCTTGCGACATGTGAAACTGGTGCTGCTTCATCGTCGGCATTCAGGGTCTTCTTTTCTGCTCCCCTGTCCGAGTTCAGCCAGAGGACGTTGGTGCCGCCGTTTCGTATCCTCTTGCCGACTGCTAGCCCACGCTATCGCTTCCTGAGACCGCTGGTCCTCTAGTCCCCAAACATAACCAAGAGTTTCTCAGGTTGACGGGAATCTAACATTTAGCATTTTTCCTTTGGAACATCCAGGGTTCCTACACAGTACGGAATAATTATTTGTTGTTTCCTGCATCAAACGCCAACCCATCGCCAAAAGGGCCTTGGGGACAAAAAGTGTTGTTCTCCTAAAATCATTTTGCTTGGCCGATTATTCATATGCAGTTTAATTTGAAGTACCAATTTAATTCTATTCGCAATCCAGGTAGCATCAGTGTGTGTGCGGAAGTTTTTACCCGAGTAGTCTCAAGAGTGAGTCAAGAAGGCGGCGTCGAGTACAGTACGACCTGCTCGTCCTGCTAATCAGCTTGTCGCTCTTTACCACAAGTCCGTCTGCAAGAGGCTTATTTTTGGGCGTGTGTGTGTGTGTGTGTAGGGGGTTGGTAGGTGCTTGCTAAATGAGGCTCTAGGTCTCTAAAAGCCTAAAGTAAATGTGCTGGCTGCCTCGAGACATCTGATCCAGCAGATCCTGTTCCGCTTACACACACACACACACACACACACACACACACACACACTTACTAAACCGTGTCACACTCGATCTGGCCAGTAAACGAGCGACGTTTTTATCCGCGCCAGGACTTCTCAGTTTCCGCATTTTCCCAGCGAGTTCGGCTCGGGTGTTCGTAAAAAAAAAAAAAGAATTTTACGACCGTTTCCGCGTGTCTCAGGATGATCTGGAACCCCGGAGCGTTGCGTAAATACATTTGTTTGATTTCAAACTGTTTTGAAACCCGATATTTAAAAAAGAGGTAAAAAAAAAAAAAGTACCCACTCATGAATTTTGTGTACGCCTCAGCAGCGAGCAGAAATAATCGCGCAATCGTTGTTCCCTTTTGAATCCTTTCTAGAGTCCGCCACATTCGTTTTGACCGCGGCTTGCAAACAGCCACGTGCTTTGCATTCGAGACTGCGTGCTGCACGGAGAGCGCTGATTGATTATTTTCATAACCATACCGATTAACTCGTATATCCATTTTGATGTAATTAAGCACTTTTATCTTATTTCTTTTATGTTTGTAATAAAGTACATAATTTTACATGGAGTGTCATGTTGAAACGTTTTGTTCCGTTCGAAAAACTTAACGTGGCAGCGCAAACCCCCCGTGTACACGAAGAGCTACCCTCTACCTGATGCATTGTTATAGTCAAGGAACGACAGGAAGGAGTTTTTTTTTTTTTCGTGTGCGCACTTTTATCTGTGTGTGTGTGTGTGTGTGTGTGTGTGTGTGTGTGTTATTTTCAGGCAGTTGATTATGACAATTAGTGATACACACGCTTGTGATCGCGATAAGGAAGAGCCTTCGTTTTCTCTCCCACTGCTCTTTATCTGTAATCTCTTGTCGATTGCGCCGGTCGAGTTCTGCTCCGAACGCGGGTTGTGCTGTGTGTGTGTGTGTGTGTGTGTGTGTGTCAGGGGACGTTTCTGTTTGACAGGAAACAGCTCGGCGATAACACACAGTAGCAGCTGGCCGAAAAAGTAATTTTTTTATTTTTTTATTTTTATTACAAGCATGCATTCAGGAAAACCGCGACAGCCGAGCGAGGAAATGACGCGAACGCGGCTTCAAAGCGACACCTACAGGACGGCGAGAGTCTGCGGAGGTCACGCGGGGGGGACTTTAGCACAACGCTAGCGAAACAGGAATCAAAATCGTGCAGGATTCACATCGCATTGGGAATCTCGTACAAAAAATTACTTTTTGAATTGTTATTTAGGAACTGGTCGTGAACTCGCTGGTACCGTAGAAAACCTGCTGGTCAGCGGAAGCCAATCAGCAGTTGGTTCGAGAGAATACAGCGCTTTGCGACGCTCCGCCCCTGTTTATTTTTATTTATTTATACGTTTTTGAAAAAAGCAGATCGGTTTTATCACAGGTTTTGCCTCTAATTGAGCGACATCTTGTTTATTAATACTCTGTGTACGTGAACCATTATGGTGGCTTGAATATGCGACTGTTGGCGAGTTTCTAAACATGGTCCAAACAAAAGCGTTTTTTTTGGGGTCCATGTTATATAACTGTACAGTGCACCATTTTTGACTATCGTTTTCTAGAAGTCGGACGATTAATCAAATTTGCCGATTGCTGGAACAATCGTCTATCGGCAAAAACCCATACCGATATAGTTTTTCTGGGTTTTCGCTTTGCTGGCATTACGAGAACGGCCTCTAGAGGCCAATAACCACTACGCATAATTCTATTTGTTTGTTCGTATTGATTTTTTTGAGTATATTTTTATGATCCAGTACTGTATTTTTTTAACCTCGTTTGAAAACACTTTGTGCGTGTGTTAAAGAGAGAAAGAACCTTCAGTTCTGGAAAGAACCTTCTGCACTGTTGGCACTGGTGCTGTTGGTTTCCATTAGAAACCGAGTACTGCAAGTTTCTAAAGCGGTAGATAGAAGGAGAAAATGAAGAAAGGAACACTTGTTGTACGTTGACGATAACCCGTATGTTTTTTTTTTTTTTTCTCTCTCTAGAACAAAAGATGCTGTGATCGTGCGGGTGTGTGCATGAGTGTGTGCGCTGAGGTCCACCCCGCTTCGTCCCGCCAGTCCCCGAATGGCACGGGGAAATCAGCAGATTGACACTCAAGTTCTGCAACAGCTGCTTCAGAAGTTTCCGGAAGTGCCAGAGGGCGTGGTGTCTCAGTGTGTTCTACAGGTGGGCGGGGCAGCATGGAAATGGGCGGGACAGTGGGTTTGGGTTTAAAATTAAGAATTATTTTTTTGGCGGGGAACTGTCCCTCACTGTATGTCTCTATTTTTCCGTCAGAATAAGAACGACTTGGAGGCGTGCTGCGAGTACCTGACCCAGGTGAGTCCCGGCTTCCTGTACAGCGAGGGCAGCCCGAGCGTGACGGACCTGCGCAATCACATGACCCAGCTCAACGTGGGTGTGTCGCAGAATACCCATGGTGCCGTGCATCGCGAGCCAGTCAGGATGAATGGCAGCAGGACTCTCTCGCACAGCCTGAGCGACGGACCAGTGAACGGTCCCCCAACGCCGGCCTCCGATTTCTACCAGGCAGAGTCTCAGTCCCACCCGCACGCTCACACACACTCGCCCGCCGCCTTTTGCGTAATGGAGCAGGCGCGGAAGCCGCAGCCGCCTCAGCACCTCGGCCTCTTCCAGCTTGGGGTCAAGGGGCAGAGCTCTACGCCCCTGACGGCCACCCATCGCTTTAACCCCATTACGGTGACGCTGGCCCCAAACGCCGGCCGCAACACGCCCACCTCGCTGCACATCCACGGAGGGCCCCAGGCCGGCCCCAACAGCCCTAACTCGATCTACATCCGGCCTTACGTCACCCAGATCTCGCATCAAGGCGTCCCGCACCACCAGACCTCACACGTTTACATGCCCATCAGCTCCCCCACTAACCCCCAGGCCCCCTCTGCCTTCCAGGCACCTCCTGCCGCACCCTCTCAGGCTCCTTCTGCCTCTTCCTCGTCCTCCACCTCCTCATCGGTGCCTTCGTCTCTACCGGCGCCCCCATCGCTTGCATCCTCCTTCAGCCAGTTCAACATCCAGAATATCTCGACCGGGCCTAGGAAGAACCAGATCGAGATCAAGCTCGAATCGCCGCAGAGGGTTGGTGGAGCCGCGGCTGCGGCCGCCACGGCAACGCTAATGTGCTCCGCCTCGGCTCCTCGCTCGGCTTCTGCGTCTGGCTCTTTGTCTTGCCCGTCGCCTTCCTCCTCTTCCTCCAATCCGCTCTCCATCGAGGGGGCGGGGCTAAGTCGCAGCCAGCCCACCGTCTACATCGCCGCCTCTCCTCCCGCCGCCGCCCCAGCGCCACCGTCGTCGGACGAGTGCGCCCTCATCCCTCCTTCAGGCCGCTCACAGCCCAAGTTCTACATCTCCGCGAACGCGTCCTCAGACGAGAGCGGCGTTAGGAATCCGCCCACACTCTACATTTCGGCCAACCCCACTCTCCCTGGCGTCGCGGGAGGCCGGAGCCTAGGCAGCCAAGTAAGCATGGGACCCGCCTACATCCACCACCACCCGCCCAAGTCCCGCAGCTCGGTGGGGGCAGGAGGCGTGGCCACGTCGCCACGCGTGGTGGTGACGCAGCCCAACACAAAATACACCTTCAAGATCACAGTATCACCCAACAAGCCGCCCTCTGTGTCTTCCGGCGTCGTGTCGCCCACCTTCGAGCCCAACAAATTACTCGGCACCGAGCAGCACTGCCCTGAGCCTGAGTCGATCAGCCTGCCCGAGCCGCTGTCCCCCAAACGAGACACGAGAGCCACCGAGAGCCGCCGGCCCAGCATGGGCTCTGATGATGCCGCATACACACAGGGTAAGTGTGTGTGTGTGTGTGTGTGTGTGTGTGCACGTCATGACTGGGGTGGAAATTTTTATTTTGTCTTTAAGTTTGTTTCAAATGTCCCTTTCTAGAGAGAAAGAAGCTACACAGTCCCATGCTTGTATTGTCCTTCTCAAACCTGTCTGTCTGCCTGCCTGTCTAACTGTCTGTCTGTCTGTCTATTTATCTCTGTCTGTCTGTCTATCCATCTTTTATTTTAAACACAGTAGTAAATGGATTTTTTATTGTAATTTTCCACTCAGTCCTGCCAAATGGGCTGTGTGTGTGTGTGCGTGTGTGTGTGTCGTTCCTCAATGTAAATTTCTGTCTTATTGACGTTGGGCGGGGTGTTCAAAAATTGTGTAGACTCACACACTTATTAAAATACTCTCAGAATCCCAGCTTTAAATCTTGTGTGTGTGTGTGTGTGTGTGTGTGTGTGTGTGTGTGTGTGTGTGTGTAAGAGAGCGTGTGAGAGAGAGAGAGAGAGAGAGAGAGCGAGCGAGCGCACAAGATCAGCATAGTGCATGTTTGTAGGGAGAGTAAAAAGTAACTTGGACTGAAGTGTGTGTGTGTGTGTAAAATGCGCAACATCAGGGCAGTGTTTACCTTATATGGATTTTTGCCCCCATGACGTGTGAGTCATTGACCAAGCGTGTGTGTGTGTGTGTGTGTGTGTGTGTGTGTGTGTGTGTGTGTGTATTGGTGCACCTACTTTGAGTCGATGTCTGCGCCTGTTAATTGCTTTGTGGTAGTTAATGTATAATGTGTGTGTTTTTGAGTGGAGGTGTGTCTCAGGCCTGTGCGTGTGTGTGTGTGTGTGTGTGTGTGTGTGTGTGTGTGTGTTATGATTATATACAATATCTTACAAAAGTAAGTCCACCTCTGACATTTCAGCAACCATTTTAGTATCGTCTCAAAGGACAATACTATCGAAATGAAACTCGGATATATTTTAGTGTGCAGTTTGTGTAGCAGTACAGATTTTCTGTCTCCTAAAAAAAATAACTACATACAGCCATTATTGTCCAAAAATCTGGCAACAAAAGTGAGTACACCCTCAGTGAACATGTCAAAACTGTGAATATTGTGTGTGAGCACTATTGTTGTGTAGCACTGCCTTAATCCTCCTGGGTATGAAATTCACCAGAGCTGCACAGGTTGTTGCTGGGATTTTTAGAAAACCTCTGTATGACCCTGACCACTGTACTGTAACTCAGTTTCAGGGTGATACTGATCTTCTTTCAGCCTCGGCATCTTTGTGGAGAGAAACCATTCTAATTCTCAAATCCCCAGAGACTCTTTACCATGAGGTGCATGTTGAACATGCAGTGGTCAGTGTGAGAGAATTGGACTCAAAGCACCAAACTTTAACTACTCTAATGCAAGATACACATTTTTGATTGGTTCTGTCAAACATTTGGTGGAGATTTGGGAAGGATTTGGTGGAGCTTTTGGAATATTTGGTGGAGATTTAGTATGGATTTGGTAGAGATTTGGGGAGGATTTAGTGGTGATTTTAGGGAGATTGGGAAGGATTTTGTAGCGTTTTGGTGTATATTTCGGGGAGATTTGATGGGGATTTGATGGAGGTTTTGAAAGGATTTGCTGGAGATTTTGGAAGGATTTTGGAAGGATTTGGTAGGAATTTGGTAGGGTTTTGGTGGAGATTCAGCATGGTTGTAGTGGATATTCGGCAGGGTTGTGGTGGAGATTTGGTAGGGTTTTGGTGGAGATTTGATAGTGTTTTGGTGGAGATTTGATAGTGTTTTGGTGGAGATTTTGAAAGGATTTTGGTGGAGATTTTGAAAGGATTTGGTGGAGAGTGGGTAGGGTTTTGGTGGAGATTTGGTAAAGATTTAGTGGAGATTTGGTAGGGTTTTGGTGAAGATTTTGAAAGGATTTGGTGGAGAGTGGGTAGGGTTGTGGTGGAGATTTGGTAGGGTTTTGGTGGAGATTTGTTGGAGATTTGGCAGGATTGTGGTGGAGATTTGGTAGGGTTTTGGTGGAGATTTTAGGGAGATTTGGTGGGAATTGGGTGACGATTTTGGTTGAGATCTGTGCTGTATTCAATCACAAAGGTGTTGGTAAAGTCAGGTGGGGAGGCCTGGAGTGGCATTTGATTCCATTAAGAAAAGCATTTCTTATTGTCTAATAACTCCAGCAGCCGCACGGGGAGCGCAGCCACGCTTGACAGAGAGATTGATTTCACGAGACGATGAGTGAAGACAGGAAGATGGAGAGTGCTGATTAAATGGTTGAGTGCAGAACGGCGACTCGGAGATGCGAGAAAGCGATCGAGATCTTCCGCGTCCGCCATGTTGAATGTTGCTCCATTAACCAGAACACAGCGGTACTGCTCGGGTCCGAGAGACTGAACTGGGTCTGAATTCTTTCTCATTTGGGTCTTTGTCTCTCGATTGGTCTCAATCGTCTTTATTGGGATTCAATGGCCAATCAGTTGGGTCTAAACACTATTTCTGTTGGTCTGAATTGTCTCTCAGTTGTCTCTGAATTGGGTCTGAATTTTGTCCACTATTGGGTCTCAGTTGGCTCTTCATTGGGTTCAAATTGTGTTTCTTTCTCAATTGGCTCTAAATCCTCTCTCAAATGGGTCTAAATTGTCTTCCAGTTGGTTCTGAATTGAATCTCAACTAGATCTGAAATGTCTCTCAATATGGTATATTTTGTCTCTGAATTGGGTCAGATTTTCTTCTCAATTGGGTTTGCATTGTCTCACAATAGGGTCTAAATTGTCTCTTAATTGTATGTTATCTCCAAACTGTCTCTGTTGTCTCCGAATTGTCTCAAAATTGGGTCTGAATTGTTTCTCAATTGGTCTCAATTGACCCTGTATTGGGTTTCAATGGTCAGTCAATTGTCTCTAAAATTGTCTGTCAGTTGTCTCTGAATTGGGTCTGAATTTTTTCTTAATTGTCCTCAATCAGGACTCAATTATTTTTGTTGTATCAAAATTATCTCTCAAATGTCTCCATATTGTGTATGATTTGTCTTTTAATTGTCTTCAAAACTTTTTTTAGAATTGGGTCTGAATTGGCCCTCGTTAGGGTCCATTTTGTCTCTGAATTGGGTCTGATTTGACAGGAATGTGTGTGTTTGTGAGCGTGTCCATTGCACTGTTGTTCACCAGAAATGTGTTATCTTTGTGTGTGTGTTTTAGCATTGTTGGTGCATCAGAAGGCACGCATGGAGCGTCTGTGTCACGAGCTGAAGCTGAAGAGGAAGAACCTGGAGAAACTAAAAGAGGAGGTGAACGAGATGGAGAACGACCTCACGAGGAGACGACTCCAGAGGTCCAACTCGGTGTCTCAGATCCCGTCTGTAAGTCTCACCAGATACGAACCAAGAATCCAGAACGGTGTAGAGGCATTTCTGGAGTTGGATCTGGGCACCGGTGTTAACATCTAACTGTGTGTGTGTGTGTGTGTGTGTGTGTGTGTGTGTGTGTGTGTGTGTGTGTGTGTGTGTGTGTGTGTGTGTGTGTGTGTGTGTAGCTTGATGAGATGCAGCAGCTGAGGTATAAGAACAGGTTACTGCAGATCGACATTGACTGTTTAACTAAAGAGATTGACCTCCTGCAGACGCGTGGTGAGTCTTTTACACACACACACACACACACACACACACACACACACACACACACACACACACACACACAGGAACTCGTACACAAATACACACTTAGTTATAGACCTACATTGTAATCGAAATATTTCTACACACCATTATATGGTCAGTTGTATGATCTAATCTAATTCTGAATCCATCTCTCGAATCACTTAAACAAAAAAAAAAGTTTAGAATCAAATTACAACGGGATTTTATTTGTTTTAGGTCCAAATTAAAACAGGATTGGAATCGGGGGTTAAAACGGGATTGGATTCTGGATTAGTGTGGAATTGGAACGGGGTTAAAACGGGATTAGAGTGGAAATGAAACGGGGTTAAAACGGGATTAGAATCTGGATTAGTGTGGAATTGGAACGTGGTTAAAACGGGATTAGAATCTGGATTAGTGTGGAATTGGAACGGGGGTTAAAATGGGATTAGAATCTAGATTAGTGTGGAATTGGAACGGGGGTTAAACGGGATTAGAATCTGGATTAGTGTGGAATTGGAACGGGGGTTAAAACGGGATTAGAATCTGGATTGGTGTGAAATTGGAACGGGGGTTAAACGGGATTAGAATCCGGATTAGTGTGGAATTGGAACGGGGGTTAAAACTGGATTAGAATCCGGATTGGTGTGAAATTGGAACGGGGGTTAAAACGGGATTAGAATCTGGATTGGTGCGAAATTGGAATGGGGGTTAAAACGGAATTAGAATCTGGATTGGTGTGAATTTGGAACGGGGGTTAAAACGGGATTAGAATCCGGATTGGTGTGGAATTGGAACAGAGGTTAAAACGGGATTAGAATCTGGATTAGTGTGGAATTGGAATGGGGTTAAAACGGGATTAAAATCTGGATTAGAGCAGGATTGGAATCCGAGTCAAAAAGAAATTGGAATATTGGACAGTGTGGGATTAGAATCCGGGTTGGAGGAATCAGGGTTGGAGCCGGAATTAGAATCAGGGATTGGATCGTGATCGGAATTCCCATAAACCTCGTCATCTCTTTGCTGCCTCACGCTACAGCAGCGATCTCCTGCCTTTTAACACCAGTTTCACTGAAGACGGTTTTTCCACGTGCGCCGTGGGGACATAAACACAATATATTCCCAATATATATAATACTGTAATACACATTCTCTAATTTAATGATTGTTTTATGTATAAATGTATAAGAAATGGAAGTCAACTGGCTGTTATGCAAAATTGCTAAAAAAAAAAAAAAAAAAAAAAAAAAAAAGCGCGCGCACACACACACACACACACACACACACACACAGGACCTTTTGGTCTGAACTGCTATTGTGGTGTTAACGAGCAGTCGCTTCCTGAATGACATCCTGCTGGCGCTCGTCAGTAATGGATTTATGATTCCTCTGCCACTTTTTAGCCATGCGAGAAGTGTGTGGGCGCGCGTTCATGTAAAACACACACACACACATGCAAAACCAATATCTGCCTGATTAGCATTTGGATCCACATCGAAAAGTGTGTTTGGATGTTCTCATCGCATGACTCCAGGACGTAGAGCTGCTCTGCATTTTCACTTCCTGTTCAGTCATCTCGTGCGTATGTGTGTGTGTGTGTGTGTGATTCAGTCTCCTGACTCATGTATTTATGCGTCAGCTTTCAGGTGTATGAAGGGCAGATGTGCTGCAGGTGTTCGTTTAATGAGCGACAGGAAAGCACTTGTTTACTGTGCATGTGTGTGTAAAACTAGTTGACCTTGTTTTGTCTGCGTTTTTTTTTTTTTTTAGGACCACACTTCAACCCGAGTGCGATCCATAACTTTTACGACAACATCGGCTTCCTCGGTCCTGTCCCCCCCAAACCCAAAGGTACTCCGGCTGTAGGTGAGAATGAACACACGCACACACACGCACACACACGCACGCACGCACACACACACACATATATAAATCAAGGGACGTTTCTTATGCTGGTCTAATCCGGTGTTGAACGAGCCACACTGCCCCCTGGTGGCTGTTCATCATATGTCACAGTGAAAGTGGAAAATACCTACCCCACGTCGCTGAAATTTGCATCTACATTTACACACACACGCACGCGCACACACAAATATCTTTATCTCTATTTCCAGCTTCTTGTTCCTCTTTTCTTTTTCCCTGCGTATTTTAATCTCTGCGTGTCTGTGCTGTGGTGTCGTGTCCTGTGGCGGTGTTTGGTCCCCTCTCGTCCCTCTGTCCTTGCGGTGTTCGGTGCACCGGGCTCAGGCTCGGATCACTGGGGCTTTCTGGACAGGAGAGGACGCAGAATAAACGTCAGCTCCAAGCTGAAGAGGGATCCGTCTCTCCCTCCTGTTCCTCCCTGTCTTCCTGCTCCTGTGGGTGGGTAGCTCTCGCATGGCCTGCCTGCCTGTCTGCCTGCCTGTCTGCTTGTCTGTCTGCTTGTCTGCCTGCCTGTCTGCTTGTCTGTCTGTCTGCCTGTCTGTCTGCTTGTCTGCCTGTCTGTCTGCTTGTCTGTCTTTCCTGTCTTTTTGCTTGCCTGCTTGTTTTCCTGCTACCACTCTCACTCCTTCCTCTCTCTTTTCTTCACCTCTCTCTCTCTCTCTCTCTCTCTTCTCTCTCTCTCTCTCTCTCTCTCTCTCTCTCTCTCTCACTTTATCTTTCTCTCGCTCCCTCAATGTGAGCAGTTCTCTCTCACCTGTTAAACCTCATGACACTTTCTCCCGGCTTGAGCTCAGCACTTATACCAATATTCTCATACCTCTCTTCTCTCTCTCTCTCTCTCTCTCTCTCTCTCTCTCTCTCTCTCTCTCTCTCTCTCTCTCTCTCTCTCTCCTCCCATCTTCACATCCTTTCTCCTCCCATCTCTCTCCACCTCCACCCTCCTCCTTCAATCTTTTCCCACATCCTCCCATCTCTCTACCTCCTCCTCCTATCTTTCTCTTTACCTCCTTTTACATGCAGAGATCAGTCCTGGATGAGTGCCAGAGCCAAGTACAGTATTAAACACACTGCTGAGGATTCTTCATGTAGTGTCAGACCTGGACCTGTGTGTGTGTGTGTGTGTGTGTGTGTGTCAACTTCTCTCAGGTCTCATCTCTCTCTGTCTCTCTCTCTCTCACACAGAGTCGGGCAGTAAGAATATGAAGGCGGTGTCCGAGGCTGAAGATGATGACGGGTCTCAATGGGGTTGCACCGCCTGCACTTTCCTCAACCATCCCGCCCTCAACCGCTGTGAACAGTGTGAATTTCCACGACACTTCTGAGCCCCTCACACACACACACACACACACACACACACACACACACACACACACACACAGAGCTAGGCGTTATTACACAAAACCTGCAGTAATACAGACATGAATATTGTGTCTCTCTCGGCCTCCACCCTTTCACCCTTTCACCCTTTTCTCTCTTTTACACACACTCTTTAATTCTCTCTCTCTCTCTCTCTCTCTCTCTCTCTCTCTCTCTCTCTCTCTCTCTCTCTCTCTCTCTCTCTCTCTCTCTCTCTCTCTCTCTCTCTCTCTCTCTCTCTCTCTCTCTCTCTCTCTCTCTCGGGGGTGTGTGTCATGCTGCCCACTGAAGACTGGATATTGTTTACAGGTTTTACTTTTATGCTTCTCTTGGTGTGTGTGTGTGTAAGAGTTTGTAGTTTTTCTTTGCGAAGCTCAGTCTATCTTGAAACAGTATTATAAAAGTGTGTGTGTGTATGTGCGAAAGAAACACTGACACACACACACACACACATACATACTCGCACACATACGTGCCTTCCGGATGGGAAATCACCTCCGAGAGTGTCCTTTCTTTCAGGACATTCGGAGGACGCCTTTTTCTCTCCCCCTCACCACCCTTACTTTCTGTTCACTTCCTGAGGAACGGAGGGATGGACGGGAGAGATCGACGAAAAAAACTTGGACGTAGCGGACAAACTGAAACTAATCTGCATGCTTTTAGATGTACAGTTTACAGACCCCCCCCCCCCCCCCAGCTTTTACTGTACATAGCGTTAGAGCTTTAAAATCCTGATTTTTCCGGGTTTCCCTTTTTTTTCTTTCTTTTTTTGCTCTTCTCTTTCTTTCTTCATGTGTATTTTCCTGTAATTATAGCCTTCATTTACTTTCATTTGTTTTTGTTTGCTGTTTTTCGTTTCCTCCGAGAAACAGATGCGTACGTTTTTTTTTTCCCTTTCTTTCTTTTCCATTCTAACGCGTGACGCCGCTCGCGCCGAACACGTCCTTTTCCAGCGTACGGTGCTGCAGGGGTAGCGCGAAAATCCAAAAAAAAAAAGGCCAACGAATGATGGAGACCTTAAACACGAGCCCCTTCAAACTCACCCCAACAAAATAGGACAGGACCATGGACAGGTGCCACCACATGGTCTCCTAAGGGACCTCCATCTTCTCTGCCAACTGGAATGTAGGTTTTTTTTTTTTTTTTTTTTTTTTTTTTTTTTAAGAGGACACGGACGCAACCTCGGAAAGCTCCGACGAATCTTCGAGAGCAGAGACTTGTTTTCTTTTCATGGTTTTTGAGTGTGTTCACTAAAACCATGTTTTTTTTTTCTTCTTCAGAGACAGGCGAAACGCCAAAGATATCACCACGTGCCTTCAGCCACCGGTCCGTCCCCGAGCCGAGACTTTTTGCCTTTAAACGGACACATCGTTGTACTATTTGTTTTTGTTTTTTTTCCCGATCTCATTCATAGACTTAATTTACACAAAACCCAACACGCCTTAATGTCTTTCATTAGCTTTTCCTTTTTCTTTTTCCTTTTTTACATTTTTTTGGTCTGAAAGATATACAAAAACTCCCAAGATGTGAATTCTTCTCGGTTTCACATTGTGCTGCCTCACTTCTCGACCTTATCCGAGCTTTTCCATGGTGATTTTATTATTTTTTTCTTTCTCTTTTAAGAAAAATAAAGAAATGAAAATTGTAAATCTACGCCGCCAAGAGGTCAAATCTGATTGTCGAACGTATAAAAAGTCGTCCTGGGGCGCCACTGTTGACCGTCAGTGCGCGAACGCCGTTTCCTCCAGGACGCGGCTTTTAAAAATGAAATAAGGTGTCTGAAGCACTTGTATTTAAATCCCAAAGAGCAACAATCACAGCTGGTGGTTAGGATTCTTTTTTTTTGTTTTTTGTTCTGTTTTGTTGATCAGAGCCGTGATTTTACGTTTATGAATTGAAATCATTGGGGGGGAAATGGAAGAAGAAATGATTTGGATATCTAAAGCGATTTGTAATTTTTAGCTGGGAAAACTTTCTTTGTAACAGATAAGTTATTTGTAAAAATAAACACAAAAAAAATTCTGGGTGGCCTTTTATTTATTTGTAAAATATTTTTGCACATGGTTGAAGTATGAGGTGGTATCGAGAAGTTTCTTTTACAAGAAAGTACTTTATTTGTATATGTTTAGGAATGCAGCGCCCCCCTGTGTTTATGCCACTTCTGGAATAAGTCCTGGAAGTCTTCCTTTCAGAGCACCGATGACCTTTTTTGCCTGATCTTCGTCTTCAGGAAGTGGTCGTGAATAGCACCAGGACGATGTCCGTGCTCCCTGTGACGCAATGCGTCCGGCTTTGTGCTGCCATCTGTTGGTGCGTTACAACACTAATCTCGAAATGTTTTCATCCCACCTTGTATACATCAGAGGAATTGAGAACGAGAGTGCGTTGCATGTTTCTTTCCACTAGGTGTCAACATTGCACTTCACAATTCCCTTATTCTGCACAGCATCCTTCCTTGCTTTCTTCCTTCCTTTCTACGATGAAAATAACCCTTTAAGTGTCCATCAGTTACTAACCTTAACAATGATCGAACTATAATAACCGAACATTCAGTGTCCCCAGACGAGGACGGTTCCTGTTTGGAGCCTGGTTCCTTTTCAAGGTTTCTTCCTACCACATCAGGGAGATATTCCTCAACGCTCTTGCCACTGGCTAACTAATGGGAGGGGCTCATATATATATGTTTACAGCATTGGCAGATGGCACGCAATTTACAGTCATCCTATTTACACAGTTGACCTAAGCTGTCGAGCATTAAGGGGCCTTGCTCAAGGGCCCGACAGTGACGCTGCTTTGATTTGAACCCGTGACCTTCTGATCAACATCTGATCCACTGGGCTACCATTAAAAATTTATATTTCTAATATTTATTTCTGCGATTATTTAGTCATTGAGGTCCTTTTGTTGAAAGGAAAATCGAATAGAATTAAGTTTATTGTTTGCGTATTTTTAAAATGCAAATTGTCAATAAAAACAAAAAAATAAATAAGAACAATAACTACAGCTATAATGTCCAGAATTTCCCGACTGTAGAAAAATATTGAATGAATTGGGTGCATTTCTTATACATGACCAGCAGGTGGCATTAAAGCCGCTTTAATAGCAAAAAAAAACATTCCAGATTGCGATAGATTTTATTATTTATTTATTTACTTATTTATTTACTTATTTATATATATTTTACGGGATTTCGAGAATATCAAAACTAAAATCTCAAAAGTTCAATCGAAATGCGCTAATGCGGCATGTGATTTAAAAGTGTAAGAACTCTGAGTCGGAGAGCCGTGAAGGATTTTAGCGCATCAGTTAGCAGGGCAGTGTTTGGGGGAAATTCCTTTCTGTTGAATCAGGACTCATTATAGTTCACACACACATCTATCTGTCACTCTCTCTTTCTTTCTTCTGGTCTTATTCCTTGTCTTCTTTCTCTCTTTGTCTAACTTTAGCTTCTCTCTCTCTCTCTGTCTGTCTTTTATTTGTCTTTCTCTGGCTTATTCCTTGCCTTCTTCCTCTTTTTGTCCATATTCAATCTTTGGCTTCTCTCTCGCTCTCTCTCTCTCTTGCACTCCTTTGGATTCTCTGCCTGGCTTTCAGATCTGCACCTTCTACTGATCAAAAGCTCACATCAGTAGAGCAGAAACTTGCTCAGCATTTGGGTCTGTTGAAAACCAACCTGTCAAGACTTGGTCTAAAACAAACAAATAATCCAGAGTCAAGGAATACAGATTAGAAAACAGAAAGACAGGCCAGAGATAAATTATTTTAATAGTTGGGTTGTTATCCTTTCAAAACACGTTCGGACAATAAAACCGGCAGAAAGAGTTTTTTTTTTTGCTAACTATAGCTACGTCACATTCCAGCTAGTATTCACATGCTCCTCATTTTCAAGCTGAAAAAAAATCTACAAATTCTCAGTCGCTCTCGACTTACTGTTTGAATTAGTGCGGAGGCGACAGGAGCGTCTGAACCATAGTTATGCTCCGGCTCTTCAGTCCACGTTGAACAAGTTCACAGTCCTGAACTTGGCGCCCTCGAGGCAAGCGAGGCGACTTTTACTCTCATAGAAGGTCAGCCTTAACGTTCACATTCAAGAAGCAACTATTACATCATAGTTATTACAGAAACCCTGTTGCCGAGGGCGACGCCTCGGCGAATACAATCATCTTGTCCGTTTACAGTATCGGGAAATTCTTTCTCGCACACAAATCTACAATATATTGTATTGAAAAGAAAAGAATACAATTTACACTGTTTTCTGTGCTGGTTTAGTTTCGCACTGGAGCTACCTTAAGTGACGCCTTGCTGCTACTGTCTACTCGCTTTGCTTCATCAAAGTCACAGCCAGGAACCATTTACTTTCACAGAAAGAGCTCATTTACTGACCAAAAACCTCATCAGCCAGCCAGATTCTGAATCTTGTGGCCAGAAAAGTGCACACAACTGATTCGGAATTGAAAAAAAAACCCCACATTAAGTTCAGCGTAGAAATATAGTCCGACGTTTGTCTTTAAACCCGGGGTGGGGGGTGGAAAGTACCAAACTGCACGGAAGGGTGATCCAAAATTGAATTCCTGATGTGGCCTAGCAGCAGAGTGTGTGATGATGCTGATGAAGAAGGTTAAAGGACTACGTCAAAATGCACCCCTGCTTTGTGAGATTTTCTATTTGGATTAAACACTGAAATCTTACATCGAAGAAAAAGACCCATCAATGCCCTTATCTTCATGAATTCCCAGTAGACCCTGTGGTTTAAAACCAATCTCAAGAAACCCGCTACTGACTATTATTTTATCGTTGATTTACTCACTACTTTTCAAAGAAAGGCACTGTTCTTGTATTTCCGGATCAGCCCGACCAGCTCCGCCGTATCCAACGTGTGTGGATACAACCTCATAACCTGGTCCACGATGCTCTGAGGGAAAATCGTGCTTAGCTGCGACCTCACGTCTCTCCTCCTTCCGGTCAAATTGTCCCCGTCTATGACCTCTGTTAGACCTTGACCCCAGGTCATGTCTGGTACCTTGAGCCGATTGGATGTTGACTGAGGATACGGTAGAGCCTCGTTGCAAAAAGGCACGTCATTGTTGTTTTTGTAGGCGGCATGCCTTTGATACGCTTGGTTTGGATAAAGCGTGCGAGTGTAGCCGGTGTGTCCGTGTTGGCATCCTGAGAGGATGTGGAGGTCAGGGCTGTAGCAGCGCGAGGGCACGTCAGGGCTACGCGCCCGCCTTGATTGCATGCCGGAACCACCAGACAGGAAGTAATCACTGCTATTTGCAGTCACGCACCCGCTGCTGTAGGCTAGAGAGGTCTGTAGGGCAGAGTCACTGAGGAAAAGGCGGGACATGGAGCCCTCGAGCGAGCCATACGCCTGGTCGCTTTTAAGGCTCTTGTACAAAGCAGGAAGGGATCGCTGCAGGTAGCTGGGGCTCGGAGATTCGTGTGGAGAGGAGTAAAGATCGAGACCAGAAAGGTCAAGAGTCAGCTGGTCTTGATAAGTTGGAGTGGCCGCAGTCCAGTAGTCAAAGAGTCCGTTTGGAGACGGGGGAACCTCGTCAGTCATGCTCGACGGCTGACTCTTTGCTCTCAGTTCATCGGCCACTGAGAGCTGCGGTTGGTTGGAGCGCTCTGGATGGTAGAATTTGCATTTTACGCCATAGGTGCACTTCTTGCCTGAGAGATACGAGCAGGAAAAGTCGGTTATCATTGTGATGAGGTGTGCGGGAGAGAAAACATTAGAAGTAAACTCGAATGCTCTTAGACTTACCATATGGACAGTGTGGGGGCTTGGTCTCGGAAATTAAAGGCTTCTTTCTCAGGAAGTTCTCAATCGTTGGGCCGTTTCTCCCCAATGGATCGTCAGGAGGCATGAATCTTAAAACCACAAAAAAACATTCATCAATCATAATTCTTTTTATAAACTTTGTCCTTTAAATTGTTGTAGACAGTTTTAAGTTTAAAACATCTTACATGGACTTTTTCCTTTACTTAAAACTAGGAAACCTAACTAGGAGTTCCAGCATGACAGTATCCCTGTGCACAAAGCCAGCTCCATGAAGACCAGCTTTCCATAAGGTGAAAGATCTTCTACTCTAGAGCTCCAACCCATTTGAACACCTTTTGGGATCAATTAGAATCCCACCCCTGGCCTCTTCACCTCACCCACATCGGTACCTGACTTTACTAATGTCCTTGTTTACGAAAGAGCACAAATTTCCACAAAATCTCTACAAAATCTGGTGGAACATCATCTCAGAAGAGTAGAGCTTATTATAACTGCAAATGGGTACTCTAACGTATCCACAAACTTTGGTCTAGGAATAAAAGAGAACTTAGTAGATACAGTGTTTTAAACAGTACAGGTTTATAAAGTTTGGAGGAACAGGAACAAGAACTTTTTTTATTTAATTATATATATTTTTTTGCTATGCGACTGTTTGTCTGTCAACACTATTTCCTCATGCAAGCGCGAGGAACGTCATCTTAGACCTTGTTCCCGTAACACAGTATTTTTTTTTTCCCTTTCTTGTTTTCCTCAACACTTTACATGTAACCACACGCTCGTCCTACTTACATGTCGTTGGCAAAGGTGTACATGAGCAGCCTGTCCTCGATGAACTTCTTCCATTCGGGATTCTCCTGTTGCAGGTCGCGGTAGTTGTCGTTCGACACGATAATGCCATCCGAGGTGTAGGCCAGCTTGACGATGTATCGGTCATCATAGCACACCACCCGCTTGCCGTTGACACAGCGCGACGGAGTGTACACCAGGATGTTCCTTCGCTCCAGCTCGTCCATTATGTGCTGGTCTGAAGAAAGTGTTGGTTATGCATGCATCAGTAATTACGAATTACAAACACATTCGAACATCTACGTCTGTTCTGTTTCTTTCAATATTTCGCAATGACCCTGTAAACCCCATCTCTGACAAGTCAGTCAACGCTAGCGTTGATACTGGCACAAATTAGCATGTTTGATTAGTGTTTATTCACTATAAAGACAAATGAATTGCGATGCCTGACATTTCCAGCTCAATGTTCTTTTTCCATACGCTTGGACTAGTAGACCCCAACCTGTTCCAGCAAGACAATGCCTCTGTTGACAAACCCATTCACACTTGTTTAGCTACGAGTGTTAGTAAACTTGGGTACTGATGTAGGTGAGGTGAGGAGGTCTGGGGCGCTATTCCAATTCATCGCAAATGGGTTCTACAGGGTCGGAGCTCTATAGCAGTGCGTCTACACTATCGTCCAAACTGTGGAAAGAATATTTTTATGGAGCTAGCTTTGTGCACAGGGGAATTGTCATGCTTGAGCAGGTTTGGGTCTCCTAGTGTGCCCCCTTGTGGTACCATTTTGGGGAAGAGGTCGATGGTGGTCATAAAATTTTGCAGGTCATTTTTAAAAATTGTGCACATTATTTCAGTCTAAATGTTTGTTTGCAAGTCCCAAATCACACCCTGGAGTCTTACCTGTGATGGGAGCCCCAGGTCTTGACTGTTCTTTTCTCCACAGAGGTACGAACACGGTGATGTCGCGAATCTTTCTGTCCCAAAACCACTGCACTGCCAGCTGGATCCCTCGGCACGAAAACACCACCTTATTACCGTGGCTGTAGAACAGAGAGAGAGAGAGAGAGAGAGAGAGAGAAGAACAGGTCAGGTTTGGACACCATAGTGTTGACAGACAAACAGTCGCATAGCAAAAAAATATATATAATTAAATAAAAAAAGTTCTAAATCTAAACACGGTGTGTGTCGGCTTGCTTTGTGGGGTCCAAATGTAAAGATTTAGGTGAAGGTGTATTTGGAATGTTCTTACAGAAATAAATAAAGAAACATCCCTGTGTGTGTGCGTGCATGCATTTGTGAGTGTATGTAGGTGTGTGTGTTTGTGTGTGAGGGTCTAGAAATGTCTTTGTGTCTTGTGTCTTGTGTCTTGGTGTGTGTCTCTTTCGATGAGATAGTCTCATAACGCTGTGTGTGTGGGAGTGTCAATTGTGTCCTTCTGTGTGTGTGTCTATCGTGTCTGTGTGTTTTTTGAGTGTCTGGTGAATGTCTCTCGTGTGTGTGTGTGTGTGTGTGTGCGTCTTTTGCATGTCTGTCTGTATGTTTTATAGATGTCTCTCATGCATGTTTGTGTTTTTATGTGCATGTGTGTCTGTGTCTCAGCATGTTTGTGTGTGTGTGCGTCATGGCGTGTGTGTGTGTGTGTGTGTGTGTGTGTCTGCATTTTTTTAACCAGT
>NC_139602.1:6540551-6615551 GCF_946808225.1 Silurus aristotelis
GCCTGTGTTTGTGTGTCTCTGTATGCCTGTGTGTTTGTGTGTCTCTATATACCTGTGTGTTTGTGTGTCTCTGTATACCTGTGTGTTTGTCTGTTTCTTGTGTTTGTGTATGCCTGTGTGTTTGTGTGTCCCTGTGTGTTTGTGTGTCTCTGTAGGCCTGTGTGTTTGTGTGTCTCTGTAGGCCTGTGTGTTTGTGTCCCTTGTATTTGTGTATGCCTGTGTGTTTTTGTGCCCCTGTAGGTCTGTGTGTTTTTGTGTCCCTGTATGCCTGTGTGTTTGTGTGTCAGTGTATGCCCCTGTGTCTCTGTATGCCTGTTTGTGTGTGTCTGTATGCCTGTGTGTGTGTTTGTGTGTCTGTATGCCTGTGTGTTTTTGTACCTGTATGTCTGTGCTTGTTCATCTTTGTGTGTGTGTGTGTGTGTGTGTGTGTGTGTGTGTGTGTGTGTGTGTGTGTGCGTGTATATATTAAACCATACAAAGTGTTTGAATTTGTTTTAAACTGCATGTGTGTATTAATGCTACAGTCTGTGTGTTTTATTAGTGTGTATATGTATAAATGCTGTGTGTTTGTGTGTACATACATACATGTGGCACACTCTGTGTGTGTCTGTGTGTGTACCTACATGTGTGTCCTCTGCCTCAATACAGCTAACCCACTGCAGTGTTCTGGTTTTGTAACATCTCTTATTTTGAACATATGAAGTTTATTCATTTAATCATTTTGAAACTCATGGCTGACGTGTGACTCCCACTTCTGCATATCGCGCTACACAAGTGCACAAGCAAGCAGGAAATGAAATTGTGATCACTAAAAATACTGTATACACTTCACAATTATTTGCACCCTTCATTATCATTAACCAAACCCCTGCCAGATTATAAAGTGCACACTTGAATTTTGTGTCTGTGTGTACACACACCTGCCAATGAAAAAGTGACAAATCGGTCTGATAAACCCCTTTGTCTTTCCCTCCCACCCTTAAACCCACAACCTGTTTTGAAACTATCTGTGAATCATGAGGTGACTTTTGAGGGAGAAAAAAAAGAAATAATACAATGCCTAACCGAAAAGTTCAGTTCCCAAAAAACATGTACTTAGCATTAAAAAAAAAAAGTAAAAAAAAAGAAAAGTCGATTGTAGGTGGGTGGGTTAAAGGTCACACTATTACCACAATCTGTCACTAGGGATTTGTATAGTGTTTTTTACAAAAAAGGACCGAAAAAAGATGAACAACTTCGCCTACTCAAGCTATTTTGAAGGTATCCGGAATCGTTTTATGATATTAAATCTAGAAATCGCACAGCCTGAAATGTAGCGTGTAAATACCTTAAATTTAGCACAGATTCGAGTACATTGGTTTGTTTTTTATATATAAAAACAAAAGTCACGGTGCTACCTTTTTATATATATATATATATATATAGTCCAGATCCAAAGTTCTAGTGTTAATCGCTAAGTCTTAACATTTCAAAAAAATTTACAGTGAAGAATTAATAGTCCTAAAATATAGTATGTGTAAGTTGTATAATAATTATGTGTTGGGATGTAACTCAAAAATAGGCAGTGTGTACATAAAGCTCCCACCTTATAGCAACGTTGCTGCCGTCTATGACCACGGGTCTGAAGGGGGTCGAGCTGTACGAGTCCGAGTGCGTTGTATCGGCTTGTTTGTGCTGCAGCGACGAGCCACATCCTCGTGGGATGAGCTTAGGGCTGCTCTCCGGTGCCCCCGGTGCTCCTGCGGCGTTGGTGCGACACGTCTTGATCAGCTCCTGGAGGATGTCGTTGGTCGGCGCGTCCTGGCTGAGCGTCTGCAGGACTCGCATGATGTCCGAATGAGAGTAACCCAGCTTGAGGAAATGCTTCACCTTGATCTGCTCACGCTCCATGTCTGAGTGTGTCTGCATGGGTCCACGGTTGTGCGAGTCCTCAAGTGCCTCCTCCTCTGGTTGCCCACGTGTTCTTCGTGTGTATGGTTTGCTAAAGAAAAAAGAGTGGGCTGGTGGTTTATCCCGTGAACTTAGCCTCGATAGGGGGAATCCGCCTTCAGTCTGTCTTTTGGTTTCCACTGTTTGTGGAAGAATTGTGTTTGAGGAGGCGGGTTCTCTCTGGGTAAACACACAAATGTCAGGTAATATTAGGGGCTTTTACACCCTCTTACACAGTTTCACCCAGCTCTTGCAAACATCACTCACTACTACTACTATAACACACACACGCGTTTCTATCCGCTTCTATTTTTACCAAGCAAGCCGATTTGCATCAACAGGACGTCATGATGAGACCGCAGCCGAAAGGAGAACTCTCTACTATAGCTCAGCACCATTTTAACCGGTGCGCTGCTTGCGTCAAAACCTTGCCGAAATCTCAGATTCTCGAGAACACCGTATCTAAACCGCCGCGTTAATAGTGGAAGTGCATGTGCGAAGGAGGCAGAGTGTCTATGAGAGAGAGAGAGAGAGAGAGAGAGAGAGAGAGAGAGAGAGAGAGAGAGAGAGAGAGAGAGAGAGAGAGAGTGTGTGTGGGCGTGCATAATGCTGTATTGGAAAGCCCCTGTGTGTCACCACATCTTATTTATGAACCTAAAATGAAAAGCAGAACTAACAGAGATGCACGTCATGCCGCACAGTTAAAAACCTTTTCATCAAATAACAGCCATCTGTCGTGTTTTGTAATCTTTCCATCAGATCATCACACATGGCCCACGGTGTGGTCGTGTTAAAAGTGACTAATCTGTAGCGGTGAACCATTTTCCAAACGCACACACAAACACGCATACACCTGTTTTTCTTTGTTTAAGATCTATGTGGCAGTGATTCGGTAGGGAAAATAAAGTGAATAAAATGGGTTATAAACCCACCTCTTACTGTATCACTGTGACCTTAAATGTTTTTGTCTTCGCACTTCGCACATTTTTATCTGGTTGCCTCCGCCCGCCACAGGTAGAGACAAGTTTTATCTGTCTTTTTTTTTCCTCAAGATTTGAGCTTTGCCATGTTGGAATTCTGGCCTGCCATTATTTGCCCTGCTGTCCAATACATGTACAAGAGTATTCCCTCTCTTTCTTCATCTAGCACAAGTATAAATTCCTCCCCTTACCTTACCTGACACAGATACAAACCATGTGTCCCTCCTCTTCCCGACCCTGTTTTAAGTACAAAACCATATGTCCCCACCTCACCTGGGGCAGGTAAAAATTGTGTGGTCCTCTATTTTCCTTAACTGGCTCAAGTGCAAATCATATGCCCTCCCGCTACCTGTCCAGGAATAGGCGGCGCTCTAATTATTCTTACCTGGAACAGGTACAAATGCTGCATTCTTTCCTCTTCCTTCATCTGACTCACATGCAGACACATTGCCCTTTCCTTTCTCTGACTTGGCACGGTTACAGACCCCACATTTTCCACCCAGGAATGGATGCTGTCCTTCAACCATCTTTACACTGGCACAGGCATAGAGCATTCCTTTGGCAAAGAACACATAGTCAAGTACTTGGGCAGGCCTTTTCTGATCTGGCAACAAGTACTAGACCATATGTCCTTACACCTTTCTCACACGGCAAGCAAAAGCCCAGACCATGTTTTCCTTTGTCCCCCCCCAGCACAGACACAGACAGTGTCTTTTCTTTTTCCCCCACCTAGTTCAGTCAAAAACCACAAGTCCTTTCTTTTTTTCCCACTTGGCACAGGTTCAAACCATTATCTTCTGCCTATCTTGCCTGGCACAGGTACAGACACCATGTTGCTCCCTTTACCTCACCTGGCAAAGGCCCAGACCATGTTTCCCTTTGTCCCCCAAGCGCAGGCACAGACAGTGTCTTTTCTCTTTCCCCACCTAGTTCAGTCAAAAACCATACGTCCTTTTTTTTCTCCCACTTTGCGCAGGTTCAAACCATTATCTTCCGCCTATCTTGCCCGGCACAGGTACAGACACCATGTCCCTCCCTTTACCTCACCTGGCACACATATATAGAAATGTGTGTAACTCTGCTTCCCGCATCTGCTATTTCTGACCAGGCAGCTTCCCTGTTCCTGGTCTGGGAAGAGGAAGGGACATTGTACAGCTGTACCTCTATTAGTATAATTAGCAACAATTGATTCGTCTATATTCTGCTTCTCTAATCAGCCACAGTACAAAGCATTTGGCCCGCTTTACTACCAGCCCCCCCACACTTACTTTTCCTCATTGCAAGCCACAGAGTCGAGACATAAAGAAGACACCTTGAGAAAAACAACGGCAGCTGCTTTATCCCTTGTCCTGAAACACACCTCCTCATTCACGGTCTTACTCGGTTGTTTGTCTCTTATTCCATGATGCCTGTCTTATACTATTTCTGTGGGTTCCTTATTGTTGAATTACTTATTTACAGCATACCTTGTAAACCTAGGAGTGTTTGCCTGGCTGTGCATGCCTACACACACTTTTTTCTATTCTGTTTTTCTGTTGTTGGACGTAGCTCCAAGGTTAATTCATAGTCTTGATAGTACTTGACGTTTCTCCCCTACTGTCAGGAAACATTTTAAGTTATCTGTATGTAATCTATAGCCCTTGTTTTTTGTCTACAGAACTTGTACCACAACGCTTTATATATAAATACACTTTCTACCTAAAGAAGTACAAAGTAATATTCTGAATCAGGAATACTTACCCTGTGTCCGGCAGCCACACATCGAGTTTGTGTGTGTGTGTGTCCCCGTCTAAACGTTTCTCTCGCAGAATGATCAAGCATATGAGGAAGTGGCTCAATTGTGTGCTTAAACCAAAGGCAAGGAAGCCGAAGAATAAAAATACGCACACCGACACGCCCCCCTTACACACACATGCACACACACCCGCTTCCTTATGCACATTTTTGATATGAGAAGGGTATTTCCCCTTGCAGCATGCTTCCTCAAACACACACACACACACACAGGCTCTTAAGATTGCCACTGCTTACCAGGTTATGGTTTTATTTATATCCGTCCATGTCACAAAGCCCCCTGTGATCTTTAACAAGCGCGACAAGAAAGTCATGTAAAGAAAAAACAAAAAACAGTGTGTGTGAAAGTGTGTTACGCAAGATTGGGGGGGGGGGGGGTCAGGTCACGTGCGTGCATTCCCTTGTTCCTTAGTTCGGCAACGGAGTATTACTCAGGTGTCGCGTAACGACGTGAGAAAAAGACCAGATGATTTCTGGATTGGTGCTATAAATAGAAGCAATATGACATAGCTTTTTTGTGGAGATGTTACCCCACATCATGTAATGCTTGGGCTTGTTCTGTGGAACGAGCAAGCATGCACAATAGTCCATTCTTTTAGAGTACCAACATGCCCCCAGGGTGTTTGTTTGAAATTGTCCCGGGGTGTTTGGGAACAACACGGGGACTTTGAGGATGGATTCGGACTAGTTAATGTCAACGGTCATAACTACAATGGCAATTAATCACTTCTCACCTTAACAACTATGGACATTCGGTGCCACCCAGATGAGGACGGGGGTCCCTTTTGAGTATGGTTCCTCAAGGTTAGATCCTCATACCGTTTTGAATTTTTACATCTTTTATGAACATCTCGACACCTTAACCATTACACTTTATTCATCTCGTCCTATTTGTTCATTTGGTGCGTCCTTGTGATCTGGTCTTCGCTATAGCGAAGATAAGGTTGTATTTTCTGCCGTGTCATCAGTTTGAATCTCCATTTACCTCAACACAAATATGTGTTTGAAGGGCAAAAAAAAAAAGAAAGGAAAGAGAAAGTAATGTCCAAGGTTGCCCAAGTACTGGGAAGACATTACTTAACAGCCAGGGTACTTCCTGTTTTTTTTTTTTCTCTTTCTTTCTTTTTTCAATGCAAAAAATAAAAAAAGTGATATGATGAGTCATCCGATAGAAATAAAAAGTTTTCTCGATTCTTTATTACCCTGAACATTGTTGTGACCTCTCTGTCATGTGCTTATTTGCAAGCCCTCGAGCCGTCATTGTGTTGCACAAACTTGGTAAGGGTACGTCAGTCTGCTGACGCCAGCTCGAGATTTCAATCGCTGATATGCATGCGGTTTAGAAGTTGATCGTGTAAAGCACCTTCAGGCAAATTTTTGTGTGTGACTCTCACTCTCCACACCAGTGTTGCATCTGTTCGGTCATTGTTCTTTCGATTTTGTTTCGATTATTATTTCAGTGACCTGCTGCTACTAAATTAGACTTCATTGTTCCTTGTACGGGTGCATCCAGAACAATTTTATAAGGCGCATGCTTTCTTTAGCAGGTCAAACCAGTACAATCCTGTTATGTGGTTTAACTCGCTTAAACAGCAAGGAGAAAAGCTCTTTTTTCTTTTGAAAAGCTTGATAACGTATTCACGGAATAGTCGTGAGGGCACTGGTGGCCAAGGGTCTACACGTAATTTTACTCAAGATATATAAAATGGCCAAAGGCATCGGGAGACCTGATCAATCCAGTCATATGTGGTTCTTCCCCTGAACCTTATACTTTAAAGGTGGAAGCACACAATTGTAAAGAATGGATGTGGTGGCATGAATTTCTGCTTTGCTTGAACGAGAAGGCCCAATCCTGTTCAATGCTTTTCAGGGCTTGGAAAGTGTGGAAGATGTCCTGCTCTAGAGCTCCAACCCTATTAGGATGAATTGGAAGCCACCCCAGGCCTCCTCACCTCATTTACATCACCACCTGAGCCTACCTACTAACAACCTTGTAGCTGAATGAGCACAAATCCCCACAAAATCTAGTGAAACATCTTCCCAGAAGAGTGGAGCTCATAAATACAGTAAATCTTGACTGATTCAGAATTAAGTCAAACTCGATTTCGACATGTCAAGGCCTGGACTCCTCAAGACCTCCTCCTTAAATGAGCTGTGGCATCTGTTGACAAGATGATCCAGGTCCTGGAAGTGCTTAGGTTAAGCCTCCATGGATCATACTTGTTTGTCCAGCACGTCCCCTGACCTCTTTGTCAAACCCCTTTGTCGCCTAGAGCATTGCACTGCTTTTTTTTCAATAGTGGTTCCAGGTCTTTATCAGGTAATCCACATATACACCCTGACAGAAAAGGAACTTCATCAGACCACCTCGGTTCTTAGTCCAGTTCCTGATGTAAACTTGAGGAGCTTTGGGGGTGGAGCACAGGAGTCAGAATGGGGACTCTTGCCCGCTCGACACTTTTCTATCAGAGCCAGCATTGACGTTTTTTAGCAATTGATGCAACACTCGGACCTACCAAGCTAGCCTTCACCCCTCACACCATCTGAGAGCCTGTCTCCATGTTTCTTAGAGGACTTTTGGTAGGTATTATTCAATGCATACAACGAACACCCCACTACAGCTGTTTTAGGTCTGGGCTGGCTCTTCCAATTCATCTTAAGTGTTCAATAGGGTCAAAGGTCTATAGTAAAAGATATTCCAACCCATGTACTTTCTGGATTTTTCAAGTTTGGTTCTCCTTGAGCATCCCTGTCTGCAGATTCCTGGTTGTACCTCCTTTGAGGACTTTTGCTAGGTATTATTCACTGGATACCACGAACACCTGCTGTTTTGCTGATGTTTAGACGTCTCTAGAAGCCATCACAATTTGGCCCCGGTTGACTGTTTGCACCCTAGGCCCAGCATGATGCATGCAACTCATCACATGAGGGTCTAAATGTTTTAGAAATACCCCAACACACTATTGTGGTTGCATCAATGAACACATGGAAACATAATGACTTCCTTTTTCCAGTGTTGAAACAAAAAAGACCCTTTCAAATAACAAAAACGGGAAGGTGGTATCTGTTTGCTTGTGTGTGTGTGTGTGTGTGTGTGTGATATATACGTTTGTATTTGTGTTACCAGGGGCGAATGACAAAGGTGTGCGTGAAGGGGTTTCCCGCATGCAGAAGTGAGAGTGTGTGTGTGTGCAGTAGAACAGTAGTAGCATGACTTTTTTATTTATTTTTTTCCACTCCGCCCCCGTCCTGTAAGAGACGAGTATGTGGGGGCGGTTGAGCAACACACACATAGACGAGCTCCACATGCTTCTGCTGGGTGTCCTCGGTTCTTTTTTGTTCAAACAAATGCAGGTGGAAGATATATACTCTCTCATTTACCCACCAACTCAAAAAGTATATTTAGAAGTTTTTTTTACCTTCTAATATCGGTCAAACTGCTGATCATATAAAAAAAACCTTGAAAACGGCTGACTGCTTTTATATAAAGCTTGATTCTGGCTTCTGATTGGTCACAAGGTGATTTGTTTTGCCAAATTTGCCAAAAAAGACTGTTTCTCCAGAAAATCGAGAAAACGAGAAGCTAGTATGAGTACATGTAGATTCCAACTAAACAAAAAGAAAAAAAAAGGAATATGACTAGGCATGAGAAGTGAGAAAGAAATGATGATCCTACATATCAAATAAATAAATATTTCACCAGAACGTCACGATTTTTTTTTTTTTTTACTGTACGGTCAATCTACTTGCGCTGTTCGTGGTGCCCAGAACACCTGTATTCACCGCAATTCATCCAGAAGGTGTTCACTAGGGTTGGCCGTCCACAGCAGGAGATCTTTCACATCATCCAACCCATAAAAAGAAGATCTAGATGGAGCTGGTTTTGTGCACAGGGGTATCATCATCGTAGGTCAAGTAAAAAGAGAAATTTCATAGAATTGTGTGTCTCTGGTTTTGTGGGAACATTTTGAGGAAGAAGTTACAATTTATATATGGACGGAAAAGTCATGTTTCTGTTCCTTCACACAAAAACTTGCATTACACTCAGAACATAGTTATCATCAGCCACTTTCCTTTTCCAACAATGACTTATTTATTGACATCCAGAACTCTCTTAAGTCGTGTTTTTTCCCCCCAGCGTAAACCTGTACATTACACCACCATCTAGTGGCTAAACATGAGGATTTCAATTCTCCTGTTCCGTCTCTGGACAAATCACACAGCTTTGGAAGATCATTCCTTGTTTTCCCTCCATCTTTTTTTTTTGCTCTTTTCAGTTCTCTTTTTTTTATTCCCTTGCTCTCATATTTCTATGATCTATATTATACATATCTCATATTTTACCCTTTTACAGTAAATTCTTTGTGTTCTATTCTTCACTCTGTTTTTCTCTTCAACCGTCCTTTTTCCTTTCACCATAATTTAAATTCTGTTCTTTTCTTTATCTTTACCATTCTGTTTATTTTCTATCCTCTATATTTAGTTATTTACTTTTAGCGCTTTCCTTTTTTTTTTTACCCCTAAAGTTCTTTCATTGCTATAACTTTAAATTCTGTTTTTTACATTATATCTTTACATTCCTTTCTTTGTTTTACATTCCCTTTTTTGAATTATGCATTTACATTCTATCGTCACATTGACTTTACATTCTCTTATTTACACTGTAACATTTACAATAACTTTTTGAATTATATATGTACATCCATCTTTACGTTGACTTTAAATTCCCTTCTTTGCATTGTATTTTTACATTCCATTCTTTACACTGTATACATTTACATTCCCTTCTTTACACTGTATACATTTACATTTCAGCTTCACGTTGACTTTACATTCCCTTCTTTACACTGTATTTGTACATTCCCTTACACTGTATACATTTACATTTCAGCTTTATATTCCATTCTTTTTACTGTAACTTTACATTTCCTTTTTTAAATTATACATTTACATTCCATCTTTACATTGGAATGTAAAAAAAGATGAAAATATATTTCATCTTTACATTAACTTATTTTTATTATAACTTTACATTAACTTTTTGAATTATAAATGTACATTCCATCTTTAAGTTGACTTTACATTCCCTTCTTTACACTGTATTTTTACATTTCCTTACACTTTATACATGTACACTCCAGCTTTACGTTGACTTTACAGTCCATTCTTTTCACTGTAACTTTAGTCCATTTTATCAATTATAAATGTACATTCCATTATTTACACTTAACTTTACATTTTTGAATGATAAATTTACATTCCATCTTTATGTTGACTTTATATTCCCTTTTTTACACTGTTACTTTACATTCCCTTACATTGTAATTTTACATTCCATATTTTGTTGTATTTTTATAATTCTTTTTCGTTGCATTATACATTTTCATCCTTTTCTTTGTCTTATCTTTACATTCCCTTCCTTATATTGTACCTTTACAATCCTCTACTTTGTGTTGTATTTTTCCATTCCCTTTTTTTTATCATTATAAATTTACATCCATCCATCCGTCCCTTCTTCGTTATAACTTTATATTCTCTTGTTTTTTTGCTTTTATGTTTAAACTTTACATTCCTTGGATGATTCATGACATTCCCAGACCTTTTCTCTCAGCACACAGTACAGAAAATATTCAGTATAAAGTTTAAAGCCTGGCAGCTGTAATGAGTACAACGCCATCTAGTGGAGATACATGAGTGTGCACAGTAAATGTCGTGTAATTTTGGAAAACATGAATTTGATATCATGCTATTACACCCGTGTTTGTGTGTTTTTGTATTTATTTTCTCATTTGTTTTGTTCTCCTCTTTTTCATTCATTCCCTCTCTTTTACACTGTTCAAATTCTTCTTTTTTTTGCACCACTGTTTATTATTACATTCTTTTTATTCTATTCTTTCTGTAAAATTCCTGTTTTTTTTTTCTCTCACTTCCTGTAGTTCATTCCCTTGCATTCTTTGTTTTTTGTTCCTTGAATTAACGTAAATTTTTGTTTCTTTTCTTTGCTTTAAAAAAAAATCAATTCCTTGCACTTATTATTGCACATATTGTTTTGTTCCTATTCAGGTGAATGGGCTTCTACTTTACTTTGGTGCTGAGAATCCTGGGAAATTTAGTCAAAAAAAGCAGATATATGCCTTTATTTTAGGTAGCTACACTAACTTGTGTGGACACTGAGAGACTTTGACATATCGAGGAAACACTTTGTCCCAGATTCTTACATAAAAAGGACTCACGATAGCTCTGACGCCTACATTATATGGACACGTGTATTTGGGACACCGGACTTTTCCAGCTTTATGTGGTTCTTCCTCAACTAGTTCCTGCAAAGTTGGAGGCACACAATTGTATTGGACATCTTTGGATGCTTTCCCTTCACTTGAACTTCATGAAGATCTGCTTTTCAATGGGACGATGGGAATGATCTCCCGTTCTAGAGTGTCCAACCCTATTGGGAGGAATGTGAACAGTTTTCCAGGCCTCCTCACCTAGATCAGTACTTGATGTTGGAATGAGCCCAAATCTCCACAAAATCTAGTGGAACATCTTACCAGAAGAGTGGAGCTCATTTAAAATTGTGGAATAGCCATTCAAAACACACATGGTCTATTGTCCTCAAACGCTTCAACCCTCTCCTATTCCTAAACTCATCCTTTCCCACAAAGTCGCCAGTTTCTCTCAGAGGCTTGAGTCAAAATCCCCCACCGTCCAAAACGTAAAGGTTATGAAGCCAACGCATCTGAGGTCTTTTGAGTGACTTACTGCCTCTCCTTTTGATTTTCTCCCTGTTGTTTACGAGTAAACCATCCCACGAAACCCCAAACCGGCGTCGTCACGTTTAACCGCAGTATCTGCGCCTGTGTGGTCAAATCAGGATGCTCGGTTTTATAGGAACGCGGATCCGGAGGAAGGCTTTCGGTCTGAGCTTAAGTCTAGGAAAAACACAAATCTGTCACCAGAAGGTTTTTTTTAATGAACCTCTTAACATCTTGTGTTTCTCTGGTGGAGTGGAGCGAGCGAGGTCTGTAACATCAGTGCTGGTGGTACATTATCGCACTCCCAGGAGGAGTTGAAGGTATGAAGGCCCCATCCTGTGGTGAGGAGAAAGAGAAAGGGGCGGAGTTTTAGAGTTGACTGTAAAATATCATGTTGGATTCTAATTGGTGAGAAGGTATTGATGGAAGGAGTCTTCAGTTTTCTTTTTCCTTCTCTCTCCATCAGACTATTTGTCATTTGTATTCCATCTCTTTCTCTGCACTCTTTCCATCTCTCTTACTAGCTCATTCCATCCATCCATGCATCCATCCATCCATCCATCCATCCATGCAGTTATCCATTCATCCACCTATCTCTATCTTTCTCCCTCGATCTCCTAACTCTTTCCAACTGCCTTAATGTCATCTCATTCTCCATCCATCCATCCATCCATCCATCCCTCCCTCCCTCCCTCCCTCCCTCCCTCCCTCCCTCCCTCCCTCCCTCCCTCCATCCATCCATCCATCCATTGCTACCATTACATTTTCTCCTTTTATCTCTCTTTTTATTTACTCTATCACACCGTCATTGTCATTCTTTTTATAATTCCACCTTCTCCACCTCCACTCTTTACATCTCTTTTATTCTTATTCTCCTTCCCCATCCATCCATCTCTCTTTCTGTCTTTTCAACTGTCGTCTCATTCTTTCCTCTTTCGTCTCTCTCTGCCCTTTCAATCTCTCTTCCCATATGGCATTCCTTCTTCTCTCATTTTTGCTATCTCTTCATCACTCTCTGGTGCCATTTTCTCTCTCCATCTATCCATCTAGCTCTCATTCTCACACATTGGCTTTTTTTTGTTTAGTGGGCGGGCCTTCGTAAGACAGCCCGCCCCTATTATCCACTTATGCAGCTCAGTGGTAAACTGAAAAGTGGTCCCAATAAAAAAAACACACACAAACGAGATCACAAAAAAAAAAAAGTTATATTATCGGAAGACTTTTATTTTTTACACAAACAGTTTAAGATTTTAAAATACAAATCAAAAACGCGTTAAAAAATACTTTTAGTATCAATCATTTCGAGACGTTATAAGTGTGTAAGAGGATGGTTTGTCTCAAAGGTGTGTGTGTGTGTGTGTGTGTGTGTGTGATCGATGGAAAGAGGCACTTAAGGAGAATGTGAGTGTTGAAACTTCTCGTGCTCTCTCACGCATACTATGGATCAAAAGTTTGTGGACACCTGCTCCTAAAATTTCAAGATCAGGAGATCTTCCGTGTCTTCAGACTCGGAAAGGGGGTCTATGTGTACTGCTGAAACAGGTTTGGATCTTCTAGTTCAAGAAGGGAAAAATTTCTTGCTACAACATCTACACAAGTACAATTATGTTCCTGAAAAAAAGCGCATGTGGCTGGAAAAGTCAGGTGTCCCAATACTTTTGTCCCTATAGTATGTGTGTTCAAATACAAACTAATTCCTTACGCTTGAAGTATGCAGTCGATAAACCAGAGCGATCTTGATTCCATGTTCACTTTAACGACGAGTCCCTTACGATTTCCATAGTGTAATGTCGCATGTGGGCGGGGCTTTGCCTGTACAGGAAGCAGTAGTAGCTAAATACAGCTTTTACGCTCAAATGAAACGATCAATTACATACAGATGGGGGGAATGGCCTAAAGCATTATAGATTTAGCAAATACACTTATACAATCCCTACGCTTTTCAAAATCTCAGACGGGGGCGTGGTCTAAAGCATTTAAGATTTAGCAAATACACAAATACAAACCTTAACCTTTTTTTTTTTTTTTTTTTACATTTCCAACAGAGGGCGAGGCCTAAAGCATTATAGATTTAGTAAATACACAAATACAAACCCAACACCCCCCCCCCCCCCGATTTTTTTTTTACTAAGACAGGGGGCGTGGCTTAAAGTGTTATAGATTTAGTAAATACACCTTTTCAAACCCTATTTTTTTTTAGAATCTCAGACTACGGGGGCGTAACCTAAAACGTTATAGATTTAGTAAATACACCTATTCAAACCCTACTATTTTTTCAAAATCTCAGACAGGGGGCGTGGCCTAAATCTTAATCACTATGTATGTGGTGAACACTCTTCAAGCATCATTTCAGTAAATGTATTAATCCTGCTGGTTCAGAAGCTTTGGATGTGCTCATGGTGCTACAAGATCTGTATTAAGATCCGTCTCTTTTATGTCAGAAAAAGGAGTGAAAGAATTTTTCTCGTTTTTCGAGCTGGGAAACATGCATGATGGAAAGTATCCATTAATCCCCACCCTGGTTTTTGGAGATGCGCCCCATTTGGCGATCTCGTTTCAATCCTAACTTTGCTAATCAAGCTCTGTATTAGCGTCTCGGCTAAGAGGAGATTTGGAACGAAAGTGCACAGGAAAGCAGATTTCCAAGAGTCTTTCGTTCTGCTTGAGACTCTGTACATAGCAGAGAAACTTCAGTCGATGCTGATGATTTAAGATCTCAAAGGCACTTCAGGTAAAATGGCATGGATTTCTTCCCTATCTGGTATACGGGACAGATATTCCAATGGTTACAACGTCTGCAGTTTGTATGGACGTCCTGTTGACAGGCACTTCTTGTTGACAGGAACTTCCTGTTGACAGGCACGTCCTGTTTGTACACATTTCCTGTTCCTAGGAGTGGATTTGGATGTGCTTCGCTCAAAAGTTGAGGTCATACTAAAAAGTGTGCTATATAAAATCAGGATGTAAACGCAGTCCCTTCTTTTTTTGTCCTGAGGGAAAGTCCCTTTTGGCCCTGTCGAAACTGGACCCATCCCCTTCGGAATAGTCTTGTCTTTCTCGTTTTCTGATTAAGGTAGGGGACACCAGGTCCTTGCATAACTCTCTCAGCCAATCAGCCGCTGCGCTGCAGTCCTGAACATGAAGCAGTCCATTCAGCTGAAAAGGGGGCGGGGTTTAGGGGTTGCATGTCACGCCCGCGTCCTCAACATGCCCGCAGTTGGTTTTGCCCCAGCCGGAGAACTTGCACTCATGGACGGTGTCTTCGGTCCCGATACACGCCACGTCGTCCATCCAGATCAGACCGGTACCTGCAGGGCGGAAAGACAGAGGAGGTTAAAAACTCGCTACTTCCTGTTTGGGTTTGCTTCTATCACCCGACAACGGCGACTCCGCCCACACACGTCTCGTTACGGGAGAAAAAGGCACTATAAAGACACTTTACAACTTGTTTATACCTGCAGGAGTCTACTATAGAAACAAGTGTATTTATATCATTTCAACTAATAGCAGTTGTTTTCTTCTGACCAATCAGATTTGAGTAATCGAGAGATCTTAAATAGAAAACGGCAAGAAATTATTCCAGAGACGAACCGTATATCTCAAACCCTGGCAATTTTGGACTCGTCTCTGGGTCCTTATTATGACTAATCGCTCGTCCCCTGGTGATTGCTTGAAGCCATTTCTCCTTTTCCTGTCTCCTCCCTCCTCTTTCTTTTTCCTTTTCCTTATCTCCTTTTTTCCCCACTTATCCTGTTCCTTTTCCCCTATGTCGCTCCTTTTTCTGTTCCTTTTCTCCTTTGCCTGTTCCCACTCTCTTCTCTTGCTCTCCGTTTCTGTTTCCTATTTCCTTCCTCCTTTTTTTCTCCTTTTCCTGTTCCTCCTCTCTTTTTCCATGACCTGTTATTTCTTTCCTTTGCCTCTTTTTTCTCCTCCCTCTTTCTCCTTTGCCTGCTCGTTGTCTCTTCACGTTTCACCTCTCCTTACTTTCCCCTTTTCCTGTTCTTTTTCTCTTCTCTCTTTTATGTTTTTTTGTTTCTTCTCTATTCTTCTTTTACTGTTTCTTAGCTCCTTACTTTCTCCTTTTCTCTTTCTTTCTCTACACTCTCTCTACTACCTGTTCTGTCTCTCCATTACCTATTTTTTTTTTCCCGGTACATTCTCTCTTTTCTTTCTCCTTTACTCCACTCTTTTTCTCCTTTTCCTATTTCTCCTTTTTCCGGTTTCTTCTCTCCCCTCTCTCATCTTTCCTGGTTCATATTCTCCTTTCTTTTTCCTTCTTTCCTTTCTCCTTCTCTTTCCTCCTCATTTCCCTTTTCCATCTCTCCTCTCGCCCATATTCTCCTTCTCAAACTTAATCCCTGAACCCTCCGAACTGCTCCTTCAGCCGGCACAAGACGTCCAAATCGCACTGGAAACATTAAAATCACTTCCAATTATTCGCGACTAAAGTAACGAGTGGAGAGTGGGTTTACACCCCAGCAACTTTGCTTTTGGAGCGTTTGGAGGTGGTGTAGATCACCGCCTCGGTGAAGCTCCAGCAGCTTTCATCCTGCACCACATTTAAATCCGACAGGGCTGCGTTACATTCTGTACGCTTTTTCCTTTTGTTCCCCTTCCAAGTGGTGATATAGGTGCACTACGCTGGCGAGCCGAGTCCCTCGGAGAGACTTCTGATCTCCTAAGAGCTTACAGATGTTTCCAGCTGTGTGGCGGAGAGAGAGATGGAGATGATCGGAGTCGAAAAGCTCATCAATCTTATAAAAAATTACAAATAAAAATCCCAGGGTAAAATGTTTTTATTTTCCAGGCATGCAATTTGGAACGAGGCCAATACACTGTGTGTGTGTGTGTGTATGTGTGTATGTGTATGTCTGGATTAGTTTGGCCATGTCAGGACAACACACACACACATCTGTGTATACGCAAAGGCACTCTCTCTGTCCTCATAAAAAGCGCAGCCTCCACACACACGATTTTAATAAGACGTCAACTGAAAAATGACTGCAGTGCTTTTTGGATGGGAGGATAAGAAAAAGAAAGAAAGAAAAAAAGAGGCCTTTTTTTTGGGGGATAACAAAAACACTCGTTTTGAGCCGATTCTCATCCTGACATCATGCTTCAGACACGAGGGTTCCTCCTAACAGTGCCGCGTTCCTGACTGGTTCCGAAAACCACGCTGATGTTTCATAACCTGGTTCTTAGCCGTGTGTTATTAATTTTGAAAACTAATATGCAAATACTGATGTGGGGTGAGGCGAGGAGGCCTGGGGTGGTGTTCCAATTCATCCCAAAGCAGGAGATCTTCCACATCTTCCAACCTCATGCAAAGCAGATCTTCATGAAGTCCTTTCATGCTCCTGCATCCAAAGATTTAATTGTGTGCCTCCATCGTGGTTGTAAGAAGCGGGTGTCCAAATACTTTTGCTCATAATAACGTGTGACAGGACGTCGTGGAGAATCTCTTTTTCCGGGTCCAAGAATCGATGAGGTGTGAAGATACCAGCGGTATTTCAAAATGAACAGAGCTGGATAAATCATTACATACACACACACTGTACTTTTGGTTCGATCTGGGAAAATGTTTTGCTCTTTTGTGTGTGTGTGTGTGTGTGTGTGTGTGTGTGTGTCCATCAAGGCTGCAAGTTTTCCTAATAAAGCTATATTAATGTCAAAAGCGACGTGCTCTAACGCACACCATAAACCCTCTGTATAAAAAATATAAAAAAGCAAGCTGTCGCTCTGATTCGGTCTCTCGGCCGCCGCAGCTTTTTCTGAACGCTAGAAGAAATTCTGGTGTCAGGAAAGTGTTTGACTTCACTGGCTAGGCAGCCGGCCAACGCACTTTTTCACCACACGCACGTTTGGATGGGACGCGGTGTGAAAATTGGCGTGAAAAACCAGATTCAACCTTCCTGTGAATTGCTGTTGGAGGATTTATACAGGGATTGTTGGGGGGGGGACACCTAAAATCTAAACACAGTCAGTATGTGTGTGTGTGTGTGTGTGTGTGTGTGTGTGTATATGTGTGTGTGTGTGTGTGTGTGTGTGTGTGTGTGTGGGCTGATCGGTAGTGTCGGTGCGCTCCTTGCCTTGTCCGAATCGCCCGGTTTTGTGGACCTCGGCTGCTCCGCGGAATCCCAGCATCCTGCACACCACGTCCCCATCCTTCTTGTCCCACACGTCGTCACACACCGTGCCCCAGCGACCCTCGTGGTACACCTCGACCCGGCCCTCGTGTGCCGCTGAGCCGTTCACCAAACGCACCAGCACATTGTTCTCTGCTCAACACACACGCATTGTACTAAAGATAAACTCAAAGGTCATACATCATTGTTATTCTTATATCACACGCAATATCGCCAAAAGCATTGGGGATTTTTTTTTCCCCCCGGAAATATGTGCTTCTTCCCCCATGCCCAAAGTGTCGCATAAAATTTTCCCCTTCACTTGAAAATAGGAACATGTTCCAGCATGACTGTTGCACAAAGGAACTCCATGAAGATCTGCTTTCCATGAGTTGTGGAAGATATACTGCTCTAAAGTGCCAACCCTAGTGGGATGAATTGGAATTGCACCCAGGCCTCCTCACCTCACCTACATCAGTACCTTTACTAATGTCCTTGTAGCTGAACGAGTGCAAATTTCCACCAAAATCTCAAATCTAGTGGCACATCTTCCAAGAAAACTGGAGCTTCTTAGACCAGAAAATTGCCTAAAATCGCATTGGAATGCAAGTAGAACATGTGGTAGAACCGGCAGAAGAACCCGTGCGACCTGAAATAAACCTTACTGAAAGCATCAGTTTTCTCCTCATGATTGTAAAAATAAAAGGAGGATCTGCGTGCGGTTTATTTGTCGAAGGCGTTTTGCTTTTGGAACTAAAAGCTCCACCAGCTGAGACGCATTAGCCTTGATCCCTTCCGTGAGGTCGGACAGTCAGATTTAAATCCGTACGAAATCCATAGGATGAGACGCGGTACTACATCGTAGCATCTTGCATTGCAGTGATTAGCACTAAATCTGGATCACGTATGAGGACATATGGACAATGTAGGGGACGTCTAGGAGAGAACCTTGTTTACACAAACACGAGGTTAATAAGACGTGGGACGGTCGAGCGTGGCGTCTCACCTGCCGAGAGCTGGACGGACATCTCATAAATGGGTCCCAGATGCCGTGCGATTCTGGGAAGCAGAACTTTCTCTGTCGTTCTAATTGAAGCAGCGTGTGACCCGAGAGCGCACGGTAGATCATTAGGATTCGAACATCTGCCATTTTTCTTTTGCTGGAATGAAAACATTTTACCGTGAAACAATTATGTTCTCCAGAATGTTTTTTGATGCGGAAAACATTTCCTAGCATGCTTACTTCCTCTCGTCCCATTTCATTTGCCAGAACACAGGCCAGGCCCTGCTTAGGCCTTTTTATTGCAAAATCAGGAAACGGACACTTTCGAAAAAAGCATCAAGAGGCTCGGTGCTCGATAAACAATTATCGACATCCCGTGCGTCACATTTTCATAGTGCTTACTGGATACGCTCCTATCTTATCCCGAGCTATGTCAAATATTTCGAAAGCTGGAGCTGGAAATGATCGTGGATTTGGCTGAACCTCAGACTTGAAAACAAGCCAAACCCCTGCTAATGCACATATGCACAAACACTTTGAGTACGTTATTAGCCGAGGTGCTCTCACTCCTGCTGGGAAGCACATGGCCTGTGATATAAACCAGTAATTTTTTTATACCAAAATCACTTAGGAAATGAGAACTGTAGCTTAATCCATAGTGATGATGAGCCATATTTAGGAGCAGGGTGCCGCCTGAACCATGAAATACGAACTCCAATATGACCCCTAATTGGAGTAGCCGAAAGAAGAAGAAGACACCTGTTTTAAAGCTGTCTGATTTATTGGAGTTCTGCAAAAGTAAACCTGCAATCGATTATCTCTTGTTCTGGCACCAAACCAGCTCTAGGACCCAGAAATATTTGACCTTAATCTGGACCCACTTTGCAAGAATGATGGCCACACTAATGGCCTAGTGGGGACCCACCTTTTTGACCCCTCTTCTCTTGTCCATCTTGTGGTTGTTTAGTCCTACAGTACCTATGGGGATGCTTGTACCGTTGACATTTTTTTCCATGCTTGCTATATCAACACTGATAAGGCACAGTGCCCCTTGTCTTAGCCCTCATATTCCAATTATCTTCAAGGTTATAAATATTGACCATGCTTTGGCTTGTAGATCATCATGGACCAGAGCAAGTCATCAGCAATTCAATGATCACTACTTCTAAAAAAAAAATGCACCATCCAGGTCCAGTTGGTGAAATTCAATGCCCAAATAAATCCACCATTCCTGATTTGATTCCGAACTCCTTAGATACTGTTTGTGCAAGTTTTGGATGTTCTCTTCTGCCACTCCGGGGTGTCTCCATCTACTTAGAAACAAGCCAGTAGTTAGATTTGCTAGACTCTATCCATAGAATTTCCACCTGAGCAAGTTCCTGAGCTCCATAATGATTCAGGCCAGAATAAAAGTGCTTAAACGTGATTAATGAATGTATATGATTGGATGCAGAACCCTTACTCTGTTCCTCCTGTGACACATTAAAAAGATCTGACAAGGAGGCAACTCAGGGTTTCTGCTCAGCCTCTTGTTATCTTGATTACTTCGACTTGCTCCTGGCTTGTATATCCCAGATGCGGTATGATGAATGGTTTCCAAAATTCTGTGGTTTATTCATGTCACTCAGTTGCTAAAATTTGCTCCTCAGGCATCCTGCAGATGTCCACAGTAGATTAAAGGCCTTGACTCTGGCCTACGAAAGCCATAAATGGGCCGTGGTGCCAAAGGTGTGTTTTCTATTTTTAAACAAGAACAGGCCTTTTGCTACTGCTTTTTGTTGTGCTTGTTTCTGCCAATTTTAAATGGGCCTTGTATCTGCTTTTGTTGGTGTTTAAAGCAGTTTTTCTGACATACAACAGGCTTAAGCTTGAGTGATAGATTTTCTAGCCTGTAATCCAGCTGGCCTGATATCCAAGTCAAGGACAATGCTTGATTGCTCTCAGCATGTGTGTAGTTTGTCTCTGGTTTCCACATGTGCAGGCTTTTTTGTTTTTGTTGGTAGCATACTCTTCTGAAGACCTTTGGCTTTCCGGTCACACCATTTGTTCTCACGATCCGGTTCACCCTGGTGCTCTGGTGTCTTTACAGTGTGGTGCTGGTGCTCCTTCATTGTATACCAAAAACACTGTGACCAGCAGGACCACGACTTGAAGGCGCCGCTGCGAATCGCATTAAAACCTCGTTCAAACAAACGGTGCAATAATAATCATGGCTGCTCGGCAAACGTTTGATTGATCGCAGGCAAATGCCTGCTGCGTATCAACTATCGTTTTTTTGCCTAGGTTCCATTACAACATCTCTGTTTACCCGGATCAGTCCTCTGCCTGGAAAACAAGGCACCTTGTTGCTAAGATTCCGCAGCTTAAAGTTGTCTCGATTTAGGGCGAGTGCTCATCATGCGATCGGTGCCAAGGCAACCACGGAACATTAGCATAATTGCTAACACGAACCATCCTGCTGATGAAAAACAACTGTTCTTATAGCAGTATAGAAAAGCTGTAGTGCTGATTTCTCCAGGTTTGCCTGCAGATTCGTAGACTGCAGGCTTGGGGTTGGATTTGTTTTTTATCAGAGAATTCTTCTAAGACTTGGACAAAGAATGTGACAAACATGCAGAGAGGAAATGAATCACTTTCTCTTTCAAAGGGGGTGCTGTTTTGTGGTTCTGAAGAACGATTGAATAGCTTAGCGGGTGAAATCTAACACGCTTCATGACTGATCGTTTTTATCTGATATCACATGTTTCCCATAATTATTTAAGAGGCTCATTCCTTTTCAATTTCCTTTTCAGCACTCAGTAAAAGAACAGTACCCCGCTGACAGGAAGTGCTTTACTGTCTTCCGCAATCGGCTTATTTCCAGCCTGTGAAAAAAATTATCAGTGTTACAATTTTACACTCTGGTCTTCAATGCTGTTTTAAAAAGGATTTGGGATTCTGTCCAATCGGTGGGAAACTAAGCTTACAGCTGGACAACCTGGAACCTATACGGGAGCTTGAGACATGCTTTTTTTTTTTTTGCTGATATTGGTGAGGGAACTCCCTAAGATATCAGGAAGAAACCTTGAGAAGAACCGGATTAAAGATGGAACCTTGTTGTTTTTAATCCACTGGTAATCATGAACCATTTCCAGAACTCTGAAGACACCCGAGGAACCAGAGCTGATTATTTTTATTTATTTCTGAACTGCATAAGTTCCTGCTCCCCGACTGGACACCAGGAACCCTACCTGGAAGGCAGGTTTTTAACCAGAGGAATCAGAACTGATTCGAGTTTTTGTTTTGTAGATGTTCTGCCGGAGAAACCTACACACACTCGCCCTCAGCAGCACACAGATCTTTTACTGCAACCATCACCACATAAATCTTTCCTAAAGTGCAAATGCATAATGATGAGAATTTAGCTTTTTACCTACAGCTACACATTTCCACATTTAGTTCCCATTTGCTGTTTTAATAACCTCCACTCTTCTGGGAAGATATTCTACTAGATTTTGTGGAGATTTCCAACACAAAGGTGTTGGCAAAGTCCGGTACTGATGTAGGTGAGGTAATGAAGCCTGTGTTCATATTCATTAAATAAATTTCACATTTTCCAACCCTTCCAAAGGAAATCTTCCTGGAGCTGGCTTTGTGCACAGGAGTCATTGTCATGCTGGACCAGGTTTTGAGCTGAAGTGAAGGAAAAATGTCATGCTTCTGCATCCAACCACATTTGGCTGTAAAAGTCCCAGTACATTTGTCCATGTAGTCTATGTATCTGTCTGGTCTTTAAATAATGTCCTAAAACAGCATAACCTTGTATTGCCAGACATTGGCGTATTTTCACCCCTTTAATAAAATACAATTGCGATCTTCATACACACACTTTTTTATATAATTTTGTTTTTGTGATTATTTAATTGAAAATTTTTTTTTTTTATGAAACCTTTATTTCGAATGGTTTATTTCCCAGCTTGTACACATCCTTGATGCGCTCCGTTCACCGTCCTACTCGAAACACTTGCTGTAAACACACATTTTTTCGCTCCTGAAAACCAACAAGGCCACGGTAAACAAACACTACACACTTCCTTGTCTGATTACTTGTCCTGGTGAATCAGAAATAAGGAAGTCTGTCTAATCTGGATCACCTGTGTTTACCAACACTCCCCAGTTCTAGTGTTTCCTCGCCTCATCTAATGAAGACACCATTGCATCTTTTTTTTACAAATATTTTAGAATCAAATTGATCTAGATTACATCCTGCACGGCTTCCCAAAACTCCCCATCAAAAAAGCCCATCGTTTTAAAACTGCTAACCCACCCATTGATTGTAATTGTTTTGGGGTGCAGTTCCAGCAAATGGTTTTATTTATGCTCTACTACGTATCATTTTCCAAAAATCTTCCCATCAGAGAGACCACAACTGTATTTTTTATTTAGATGTCCAGCATTGGGGACCAGGTTGAATTTCTAGAAAAATCTGGCAACCTCATGGGGCACAATTTCCATTTTTTTGAATGAGAAACCAAAGAAGAAGACTCGCATAACTCGATTCTGAAGGCAAGGAACTTTCCTTCTATTTCAATATTCGTATTTGCAGCCTTTAAGTGTAAATCTGTACAACCAGCAAGTATTCATACATTTCATACAGATACAAATATTGATTCTGGTTCTCTGAAGTGGACGCTAACCCCCACTTAACATGACCAATAACCTTTGATATTAAGGCATGATCTTGTCAAGGCAAAATCTTTTAGAGAACTTGGAGGACTTATAGAGCTAACCCCAACCCCGACCCTGTTCAAACACAGGAAATCAGGAACTTTGCTGGAAGTTAGGAACTTTAGGCTCATTTCAACCAGAGCAAATGAGCCGAATTATTATTTTTTGAGTCGTAAATCCAGAAAACAATTTAGTTCCCCTTCCACAGTAACGACTCATTCTGAAGAGCAGGAAGTCCAGCTATAAACAACAAACCCTGCTGTGGGTGTGTTTCATAACCCGCCATTACTAACATTTGTTTTTACTTCAAGGGCAGCACAATGTCATTAATCTCTTCAACCTTCTTCATGTTTATAGTCTTGCTGTATTTTGGTGGTTAACAGATGTTTATTTTATAGTCAGAGCCTTCGCATTAGGTGGGAGATGCAACACAGGAACTTACTGGCTTGGAATTGTGTTGCTCTCTCGCTCTCAAATTCGGTTTGGACCAAGCAAGATAAAAGAGGAAGTTAAGCAAGCTGACCTGTCTTGGCTCCTTGATCCCCTCGGTCACCCTTGTCTCCTTTGAGTCCCCGTTCTCCTCTCTGCCCTAAAAGAGAAAAGCATTTAAGAATGATTAGAACTTCCCTCTCAGAAAAAAAGATTCCTGGAGGGTGGCTGGTTAACAGGTCCAAACGTTTAGGTTCTCTGCAAATCAAGGTTCCTCAAGAGGCGCAACCCAAAGAACCTTAGATAAATCTTTTTCCTGCTGAAAGAGTGCAGATTTCTCTTGGCTACATTCCTCTGAAGTAAGACTTGCTTTCAGGCTGTTTTTTTTCCCCTCTCAACTGTCAGCCTGCTTCACATTTAATCGTACATTTAATCCTGATGGGTTTTTGGATGCAGATAAGCTTTCAGGGTGACATCAAGTACTTTTGAAAACTTCTTACCTTCCTCACAATCTGGGGGCCAGGCACGAAAACAACCACGGAACCACAGAATGTCTGCAAAATAATAAATTGACTCTGATCTGAGCTAATCCAAGGGAATTTACAACATGGTAATCGGCAAGATTTGTCCAATTTCCAATGCTGCAGGGTCACTAACCCGAGTCCACTCACAATTCTGTTGATTTAAAGCTTAAACAAAAAAATGTCCACCAGTCATTGCTTTGTCTGCAAGGTTGTATCAGAATAACTGTACGGCTAGTTTGCACTGGTACTTCGGGGAGGTGGTAGCTCAGTTGTTAAGGCTCTGGGTTACAGATCGGAAGTTCAGGGGTTCAAGCCCTGCTATCCCAAGCTTGTGCTTGAGGGGCGCTGTAACATTGTTGACCTTGCACTCTGACTCCAACTTCCTACATCGTTGGGAACAATAAAGTATTTTTATTTATTTACATTGTTGCCAAATTTGCTTGCCAAAATACAAATTTGCTTTGCAAGACAATTTGCTTGCCAAAATACGGATAATTTTAGGCACTTAAATGTAAGTTATAGTGAGAATGAAGCGTTCCACCTGTAGCCAGCCACATTCAAGGACTTTTTATGAATTTCGAATGCATTCGTCCTGGACCAGAACAACTCGAATGCTTTTGGGTCAGGAAAAAATATGCCCGAGCTGTGAGTTCTAGGCCGTATCAAATATTAGAGTTCAGCAGTCCGACTTGCACGATTTCATCATCTTAGAATCCTGTGTGTTGCCACAACGAGTATGCCCGAGATTCTGTAAAGCTGTGGTTTCAGGTCTCCAGGACTCCTGGCTTTATCAAAGCTTCATCGCTGACTGTGGACAGCACACTCAAACAGAGCTCATCAAGCTACGCTTACTGAGAGATAAAAGCGGCTGCGAGTAGCTAATATTGTTTGTTTGTTTAACCTTTATTTTTACAGGCAAGTCATTAAGAACAGGTTCTTATTTACAATGGCGGCCTGACAAGTGGAATAACCACTTAGGGAAAGGGAAGTAGGGCTAAAATAAATACAAAACATAAAAAAAAAAAACACCATAAAAAAATAACAATTACATAAATACATTTTAAAACAAAATTATGTAGAAAAACAACTGCATATATCCGTGAACAAATATGATATCATATTTTTAAAGCTTGAAATTGGAATGAATTTTCCAGTTTGAGGGTATTTTGCAAAGCATTCCAGTCGTGAGCGGCAGCAGATTGAAAAGATGCAAGACCAAATGCAGAGTTGGTTTTAGGAATGCTTAATTAAAAACGAAGTGAGGACCGGGTGTTATATGTGACAGGCTTTAGCTGCAGCAAGTGACCTAAGTAAGGAGGTGAGTGGCCGAGAAGGGTCTTATAAATGAACGTGAACCAGTGAATTTAACGGCGATTGTGAAGGGAGGGCCAGTTAACAGATGAATATAAAGCACAGTGGTGTGTATTGAAAGGAGTCTGCACTGCACTAATGCACAAAAAATCTTCAAAACGAAAAAAACAAAAGAGGAATGCGCTTCATGAGATCTGAATCTAATGCTCATTATAAATCTAAAAGTCAAGGATGATAATGTCACGCAGAAATGTGAATCATATCTGGTCAGATCTTTGGGCATACTTTAATCTGTAATGAAGTTCATGCTAGGGAATGTGGAAGATGCTAGTGCAACAAAGCATAGTTTCCCTGCTGGTCCCACCATTCCTCGGGGTACAAGGATGACATGCTTTAAAACTCTTCTCCGTTCTGATACCTAGGTGACTTCAGCTTGATGTCTGAACCATCTTTAGCAATCCGCCAACGACATTTAAAGACCTACCTCTTCTGGCAATGGAGGTAAACTAGCATTTCAACTATTTGAAACAAATTCCATTGCCATGATAACTGGATTTCCTCCCAGAAGTGTTTTGGACTGATTGCATCCTAATGAAGCAGCATTGGGATATTAACCGAGACTTCAAGCACTTTTCTTAGTTGCCCCAGACAAGGGAATTTGCTCAGGGTGGGTTTGGGAGGAAAAGTAACGAGGTAGGATTTCAAATGAACTCCTCTCTGGTGTTTAATGTGTACACAAAGAGATCTGAGTAGGTGGTTCTGGTGTTAGTATGAGCGTTATGCAGAAGCTCTGTGTGCTATAAGATTCAGGAAAGCTTTCTAATCTAACCGAGGATGACGATAATGATTCCTTCCTGCTCCCTACACGCATCCGTCCTCTGCCTTAAATCTCACCAGAGTAAACACAGGCTGTTTGCGTTTCACACCCAAAACCACGAGGAGATCAAACGTGCTTTTCAGCACCAGGATACAGAGAATCAAAGACTTTCCTTAGTATACAAATGGACTTTTTCATGGTTACGAGGCAAGGAATGATGGAGCAAACACCCACTTGTACAGTGCGATGTGTGTTGGTGAGTAATGAGACCAAGAACTTTTTGTGAGACAAAGTTTTTTTGTGAGGTATCATCCTTAAGGTCTTTTAAAAAAGAGGGATAAGAATTTTCAAAAGCAGGATCATTTGTATAATCCTTGTGTGTGTGCGCTTTTACGCTCAAATCTTGAATCATTTGTTTTGATGTTTTTTGCAGTGCGGTTTTCAGAGGGAGGGGGATGATGATGGGTGGTTTATCTCCAGGACAGCTTTAAATTTAAGTCATTTCAACAACTTTCATGGTCTGGATATTCATCCCTGACTGTGGGTTTTTTTCAATTCCATATTTTAATCGAAAGCATCGTTTTTGTCTTTCATTCATGCATGAGTTCGAGCTCACAGCTGAGTCAGGCTGAAAACACCTTCAAACAAATCCTGTGGGCAACTGCCTAAATGGAGGCATTTAGTTGAATAGGGTTCGGTTAAGGCTTTTAATTTATTTGCTGTTTGGAGGTAAATCCAGCTGTGTAGAATACAGCATATGAACTGTGTAGTAAAAAATAAATAAAAATTGTTATAAATAAAATATTCCCTTACGAGGGAAATATCAAGGTCCGTGACGTCGGAGTGACGTGGGGCCGCCTTCCCGTGGGCTCACCACCTGCAGGAGGGACCGTAAGGAACGGTGCTGTGAGGATTGGGCAGCAGTCGAAGGCGGGGGGCTGCTTAGACTGCTGCCCCCGCGACCCGAATTATGGATAAGCGGGATAAAACGAATGAATAAATGAATAAATTAAATATGTTTAGGAAGCTACAAAGATTTGCTTGTGCAGAAAACCCACTGGAACTCCTAAAGCACTTTGAATTTAGCCACTATATCAAGCTTTACTGATTTACTAAATGTTTCAGTAAATAGTTCCCTAAATGGTTCAGTTTTGTAGTTCCCTAAGAAACTGATTCACTGATTTTCTCACTTAGTGCCTCACCGTGATTAATTCATCCAATGAAGGATCCTCACTGACACACTCAAGGACTTATTCAATGGCTTACTTACTGACTCAGTATTTTGCTTAGTGGTCCATTCCGTGGTTCCCTCAGTGGTACACTAGGTGGTCCAATCGGTGGTACACTTAATGCTTCCCTTAGTGCTTCCTTCAGTGGTTCACTAAATAATTCACTGACTTTCTCACTCAGTTCCTTACCGACTCAGTGATGACCCCACAGCCATTGAGTCATTTAGACTTATGCTGTACTTACTGACTCACTGAAATAATCACTCAGTAGTTCCCTCACTGTACACTCCGGGGTACACTGAACGGTTCCATTTAAAAAAACGATACACTGACTTTCTCATTTAGCACCCCACTGGCTTGGTGATTGGTTCATTTATTGACCTATCCGTCACTAAATCACTCAGTGACTAATTAATCAGTCAATGACTTACTGACTCACTAAAAGATTCACTCCCCACTCATCCCAACTTACTCACCCATTTAGTGACTCCTGCAAAGACTCGCACAATAAATCAACCCCCTGCAGTAAATTAAAGTCATACAGTAGTTCACTCTACAGTGCCTCAATTTACTCTCATTTGTTTGCACTTTGCACAACACCCCAGACCATCAATCCATTGATCTCGGAGTTGAGGAGTAGCATGAAAGTCAGCTATGCAATGCAAGGTCTATGTGAGGGCAAGGTGTGTCTCATCTATTACCTTTGGGTCCCATTGGTCCAGTCTCTCCTTTCTCCCCATTTTCTCCATCGACACCGTTGGTTCCGGTAAGCCCTTGAGGACCCTGGATGCCTTTTTCTCCTGGTACGCCTGACAACACACACAAACACACTTTGACTTTCACCAGTTCTATAGTGACAACAGAATGGGGCTCCAATTTAAAAACACAAAAACTCTGTGTGTGTGTGTGTTATGCTACAATGTCAGCCAGACCACCCAAAACCATTCCAGAACAGTGTAAACAAAACAAAAATTGTGTGTGAGAGTAATACGGGTCTGAGCAACGATCTATAAGCTATTAACTTTGGGCTACCTTCACTGCTTTCCCAATTCTATGCAGGAGCACAGGCTGTACACACAGCCTGTTCCTCTGAGAGGAAAATATGTAAAGACTGGAGTAGCTCCATCATTACTGTTACACACTTCACTGGAAAATGAGCCACTGCCTTCCCCCCCCCACTCTTTCACAAAATATGTGTGTGTTATACCTCTAAAGCCTGTCAGGCCAGGGATTCCAGCAGCTCCTAGAGGTCCTTGGTCTCCTTTCTCACCTTTAGGTCCTGGAGGGCCTGAAAAACCAGGGGGGGAAAAACAACTACTAAAGAGCACCGAAGAATTTGGATGTTACTGAACGAGTTGAAAAACTGCGTGGAAAAATGGTGACATGAATGTACAGGTGAAATGATATCGAGCATAGAAATTGTGATGGGTGGGAAAAAGGAATGCGGTAATTGGTGGCTTGAATGGGTAGATTGAGGGAGGTGAAACATAGATGGGTATAGATAGATGGGTACACGAGGGAGTGCTAAAACATCAAATTACAACACAGTTCAAGGATGATGGACCACATTAAGTGGGCAGGTTGTTATAGGGGCTATTACAGGGAGGTGGTTGCTTAGTGGTTACTTTGCATCCAAAGGTCGCGAGTTCAAATCCTAGCCAACCCAAACTGCCACTTCTGGGCCATTAAGCAAAGCCCTTAACCCCATTAAATGCTCAGTTGTAGGAATGAGATGAATGTAAGTTGCTTGTCTGATTGTCTGGCAAATTGCATAAACGTAAATGCAAACGTAAATATAAAAGGACAAATAAAGACGAAAGTGGGTGTTGGATAGCCACTGTGGAACAAAAGAAATAAACCATTCGACATGCTGTTTTTGAAAAATGATCAACTTCGTCTCTTTATGGCTCCGTGTCAGGCCAGAGGGTATATTTGTTGATTGGTTTCCTGTAACAGCATGTCCCAAAGTGCTTGATTCCTTCCTTCGAAACCTCTGTGTAATCGAAAACTCCCAAAACCCATCAAACTGTGTCTTTACTAACAACCCCAGGCCACACAGATGCGATGTGAGATGATGCAGTGCAGAGCTCTCCTGCACACCTCTAGCGCTTCTGTGGTCCTATTATCATGGCCAGCCAATGTTTTTGTTACGCTTGGCTTTCTGTGCTCTTTCTGCAGAACTGAGCTGGCAGAGACCGACATGTTTGCTCAATCACTCCAGCACATGAGGCTGAGCTTAAGGTTGGGGAGTCTTTTTCGATTCCCTTACGATCTTTCTTCTCCAGATCTTTTGTTTAAACCTGGGCTTCAGCACTGTGAACAAGAGGCCTGTTTTAAAAGATCGAGCGACCTTCAGCAGACCACAAGCAAATTTCTGCGGTTCTGCAGTGGTTTGTGTTCTCGCCCTTTGCTCCACTGAGTCATTAATACTTTAAACCAAACCAAATGTACTCTGCACTCAAGTGCTGTCAGGAGAGCGATCCATGCTGTTGGGGGTTTGTAATATAGGATTTGGTTTGGGATTTGTCTAAAAAAACGTGGACACCGTGAGTTTAGAACATTTTCCCATGGACTAATAGCCTGCACTGGTACACAAACATCTGGACTTTACCCTGTTAACGAACCCGATATCATAATGAATTGCTTTCCACAAAAAAAAAAAAAAAGTCCTTTCAAAGCTTCATTTGGTGGTGTTTAAAAAATCCAGATGGTGAATATGCGATTTGGACCCCAAAAACATCCTAGTCATGTCCACGTTCCATTATAAAGCACAATAGCATGGGTATATATATTTGCATACTGGAATATGATTGGATGATATCTTTTATGACACAATAACATTTGTAAATTACACTATATATATATATATATATATATATATATATATATATATATATATATATATATATATATATATATATATATATATATATATATATATAATTACTAGATTAGAGTAGATCACTGCATCACTGTGGCACCCCATATTCTTTTTTTTTCTCCCACCTTCGATGATTGTGATGTTCTTCAGGGCCATTGAATGCTCCCAGTCTTTGAGCCTCAGGTCCTCTGTGATGACATTAAGGATCTCTAACTCATTCCTCATCTGCTCCTCCAGGTGGATCTGGGTGATCCTGGCACGCCGGGCGTCCTGGGTCGCGTTGCCCAGCTGCACCTGAAGCAGCTCCATTTGCAACTGCTGGGTGCTGATGTGGCTGCTGAGCGAGTGGTTGATGGAGCCCATAGTCCAGTCCACCTCGTCTAGTTTCTGGTGCAGGACGTCCATTCGACCCACCGTCTCACGCAGAGCAGCATCCTGACTGTGGATGGTGACTGCGGCTCGGGCCAGAGCTGCTCCCAGTGCGCTGCTATTCCTCTGGCTACTTCCCACCTGCTCCTGAATCTGGGCCATAGAGCCCGTGGAATGTTCGCTGAACGCCTGCAGGTCCTGGATGTCCCGCTCCAAACCTTGCACCAGGTGTCCTGTAAAGAACAAAAGAGTATTTAAGACATGAAATTTGGGTCAGGAAGACTTACTAGAAGTCACTACCACTGGTAGTTTCTAACTAGTTGGTTTCCACCTAGCTGCCTCAGCTCTTCACTATGGTTGTGGAAGAGGCGCTCCAGCTTCCAGATGTTCTCCAGAAGGTCGCTTTGCGAAGGCAGCTGGCCGAGAGATTCCTGCAGGGCTTCAGAGCGATCCCCTAAACGTGTCACATTCTCCAGCAAAGCCTCCTGCTTCACTGAGGATGCCTGGGACCTGGAGACTGAGGAAAACAGAACACACACACACAAACGTTGAGCTTAGTGGTCATTAACGAGCTGGGTCTATCAGATCAATCACATGTGGTGAGCTGGAATAACAAAAACACATCGAGTTTCTAAGCAAACTAATTGAATCTAAAAAGTGCAGTATGGAGTAACTGATCTTTGGCTCCGGATCACTGTTTGATCTGGCTTGGGTTAAAGTCAAGTAACTGAGATCTTGCTGAGGTCAACAGATCCGAGAGATACAATGCTTTCGCTAACCTCAATATACCTCATTACTGAAGGTAAAAACAGGCATCAACATTCAGTTATAGCATTCGCTTTTGGAATAATTTTGTTTTGGTTTTGGATCTCTGTTTAAAAAGCTTTTTTTTTTTTTCCAATACAATATTTGCCCAAAATTATTCGACAACCATGTGTGCTTTTCTCCCAAACATCTACCACCAAGTCGGAGTCACACAATCGTATAGCCTTTGGATGCGATGGCATTAACTTTTCCCCCTTCACCTGATCTAGAAGACCCAAAATTGTTCCACCATGCCAGCTCCATGAAGATCTGCTTTCTATGGGTTAGAAGAAGTGGAAGATATCCTGCTATATAGAGCTCCAACCATATTGATTGCCTTTGGTATGTATTGGAAATGCACCCCGGGCCTCCTCACCTCATTTAGGTGGTCAGTACATGACTTTATTAACGCCCCTTGTGGATGAATGAGCTCCACAAAGAAACAGAATCTCCACAAAATCTTGTCTTACATCTTTCCAGAAGAGTGGAACTAAATATGGAACGGGATGGTCAGGTGTCCACAAACTTTTGCCAATATACATAGCGACTATACATTGCGCTCATACAAAAAACACACCCATCAGTATTAAGTAGACAAACGACTAAACAGGGTTTTTAAATGAGCATCAATCAACTAGAAGACGAAGGACATTCAAAGCAGTTCCAGGTGTAGTGTCCTGATGTTCTCAATCAGAAATTCTCCGTACCCACTCTACACCACAAAGTCTCGGAGGGAAAGCTATTAGGGTTGTTGGTTTGTGGTTGCATGGTAACAGATGGCTGTTGGAACAAGACAGGGTTTGTAAGCTGATACTCTCGGACTAGAGGTGATGTAATTCTGGCTCCGTCTTCTGAGACACGGCCTTCATTCCATTCTCACAGACCTGCAGTACACTATACACACACATACAACTCACAGCACACACGCTTTTAAAGACCTCCAGTATATACACACACACACATCCATAGTGAACACACTCACAAAATATAAACAATCATTCATCGAGAATCATTGAGTTCCCTTCAAGTGGGGACCACTTGCTACAGCTGAGGATGTTTTTCACATTAGCAGCCTAAAAACCCATGAAATTACTATGAAGTGGTGTTAAGAACCAGGAAGATGGATTTAGACTGAAGAACCAGGAAGAACTCAAGAACTGGCTTGGACTGTGGTCTTCTGCAATGAGTTAGGACTGCAAGCTTTATGAAGCCTTGCATTCGAATGTCCATCAGTGAACGGTTGATAACCTTAACAATGATGGAACTATAAAGGATGGACATTCTGTGTCACCAAGATGAGGACGGCTTCCTCCGTTTCTGGTTCCTCTCAAGGTTTCTTCCTCATGAATTCTAAAGAAGTATGAGATTGAAGCCAATCGATTTGTATGCAAATTTTCACTAATGGACCTCCTCCAAAAGAAGCGCCACAGAAATAAATAGATTACTAATAAGCAAGCAAAAAAAAAAAAAAGGAAGAAACCTTGGGAGGAACCAGATTCAAAAGGGAACCCGTCCTCATCAGGGTGACAACCAAAAGTCCATTTGTTACAGTTCCGTTAATGTTCAAGAATAATAATTGCATCTCACGAGGTTTGAAAGCTGAGAACGATGATGTTTTGTGCAGGACTGTGGGAAAGCTGTTTCTTCCTGACGAGAACTTGGTGAGCATCTAAGCTTATGAGGCTTAGCGTTATTAATTAGAATTTGGAGGTTGTGCAGTTTGAAATCTGGCAAACGTCGAATCCAAAACCACAAAAGGCCATGTAACAGATGGACTCGATTGTGTAGAAGCGAGTTAAGCCAGGGGTAGAATGTTCTGCTCGAATGTAGCAAGGCAAAGGGTCCGTTCGTCTCCCAATACCCAGTTATGCTGCTATAGAAGACAATGGCATGACGTGTAGTGCTTTATTCGATTCAAATGCCCCTGAAATTCCTATTAAGGGAAAATTAAGGTAATGTCTTATCTTATAGCCACTGACTACTCCATCCATAAGTGGTTCTTCCTCAAACTCATGACATTTTCTCTTCATCTGAACTAAGAGAGCCAAACCTGTTTCAGCATGATAATCCCCCTTGAGCAGTACAAAGCCAGCTCCATGCAGATCTGCTTTCCATGGTTTGGAGTGTAAGATCTCCTGCTATAGAGCTCCAACCCCTTTGGGATTAATTTCTTTATGCTGACTGCACCCCAGGCCTCACCCGACTTACATCAGTGACTGACTTTACTAACACCCTTGAGTCTGAATGAGTTCACACGTCATTCATACTTTCCGAATTGACTATGTTGCATAGTGTGTTAAACTCACAGAGATAAGATTCATAAGCTTGTTACTTTTGTTGCTACATGCACATATAATTTTTTTTTAATTAATTTAAAGTTTTAGTCATTGTGATTTCACTCTTTTACATCGTATCTCTGTTGGTTTCTTTTATTCAGCTCCATCTCACAGACGTTTTGGGACATCTCTGTCATTCTCCGCCGACAGTACTCTTTTTTCCCAAATAAAAGTCTGCCTTGTACGTTATTTTTGTTTCTCCTACACACTAATAACATCAGTCAGACCCTACTCTACTCTATTTATTATTATTTTAGTTATACTTTGAGTAAATCGGTTACATGAGTTTGATTAACATATAGGCTAAATAGGTTTAGTTATGCGACTTTTATTGAATCTAATATAGTTATATACTAATTATTTGGTCAATTTGTTGGATTAATATTAGTTTGATTAAAACACACGCTAGATAAGGTGGATTCGAATATTTTTCTCGACAGACCATCTGTTTTTTTTATTTTTTATTATTACTTCAAAAAGCTTAATCTCTCATCGAATGGGAGTGCTTTAGTACCTATGGAATTTGTAAGCTTGCACATCTGGAAAGGCTCCATCAATGCTATAAGGTATATAATACAGGTTTTAGAGCAACAAATGCTTCCAAACTATAGAAAACGTCTTTTTCAGGGAAGGCCTTGGATATTTTAGCAAGACAGCATACTGCTTTGATTACAACAACGCGGCTTCGTAGTAGAAAAGTCTGACTGCTGAACTGGCCTGCCTGCAGTCCAGACCTTTTACCAATTCACAATTCATTTGGTGCATCATTAAATGAAAAATACAACAAAGAAGACCCAGGACTGTTAAGCAGGTAGAATCATGTTTGACACACAAATTGGACAACATTCCTTAGCCAAATACTCTAGCTACTGTTCTTCTCAGTTCCCAGATGTACACTGACGTTTTGTACACACGTTTTTTCAAGCCATCAAACGGTACATTTCCTCACTTTAAACATTTTCTGTCTTGTATTGTGAATAGAGTATGGGTTTATGATTATTTAGCAAATCGTTGCATAATGTATTTATATCCTTTTACACGGCTCAACATTCTTTCGTAGGGTTCGAGATTCCGCTTTCTGTCTGAACTGAATTGTGTACAAAAAGGGAAATAAAGAGCAGATCTCTCTAGAATGCGATTTTATTTTATTTATTTGTTTTTATTACCCTCCCTAAATTCATTCATACGTTTCTCTGAGCTGTCAAACTGTCAGACGAGGACAAGTTGTATTTTCGAGCAGAGCCCCAGAGACGAAAAAGAGAGAAATAATGCAGCACACATGGAGCATGTGTGTGAGGAAAACACGAGCCTGCTGTGAGTCATTTGTTCTCAGACAGCTCTTCTTCCACACAGGGAAAGAGCCAGTTCTCCCTGGATGTTCTCTGTAACATGACCCCTTCTTTCAGCCTCACACACATTATATCCCATACACTTTATGCAAGTTTGTGGGCATCTAAGCATAGGATTTTGAACATCCATTCGATAATTATTCTCGATTTGCTGGCATAATAATTTCCACAGATTTTGTGGAGATTTGGTGAAGATTTTGTGGAGATTTGGGCTCGTTCAACCACAAGGGCGTTAATACAGTCAGGTATTATTGTAATGTGGGGTGATGAAGCCAACTGGTGTTCCGATTCATCCGAAATAGAGTTGAAGCCCTATAGCAGGAGGTCGGTCACATCTTCCAACCCATGTGGCTATATCTTCGTGGAGCTGGCTTCTTCATGCTGGAACATGTTTTGGATCTTCTGGTTAATGTGATGGGAAAATTCTACGATTTTGTGGTGACAGTCTGAGGAAGAAACACATATGGCTGGAAAAGTTGGGTGCCCTAATGCTTTTGGCCTATAGGCTTCAATTCCCACTAATGAGCTTTCATGCTAATCTGACATTTCTTGTAGTTTGATTTGAAAACAAAGTGTTCAGAAATCCCCTTTTTCAGCTATTCATCCGTAATTCGACGCAGGGTTTGATAGCAAAACAACGATTTATCTCAGATCTAGAAATTGCCGTTTTTCTCTTCTTCTAATGCTGACAAAAGAAAAACAAGCAAAGAAATGAAACTTGCAGCTACAGAAAAGCCACTCTCTTTTTTTTCTCTCTCTTTCCCTCTGTCTCTCCCTCCTTCTTTCTCAAGCTTCTCTCCCCCACCTTTCCCCCTCTCTCCTTCCCACCTTCTCTTTCCCTCTCTCTTTTGTCTGTCTTCTCACTCTCTCACCCCCCCCCATCTCCCCCAACTTCTCTCTCTCGCTCTCTCCCCTTCTCTCTTTATCTCTGTCCCTCCCCCTTTCTCTCTCTCTCTCTCTCTCTCTCTCTCTCTCTCTCTCTCTCTCTCTCTCTCTCTCTCTCTCTCTCTCTCTCTCTTTCCCTCTTGTTCTCTCAAGACACAAAGACACTTCATTACCTTGAACATTTGTATTGTCACAGCTACAGTATAGACTTGTGAAACAAAAAGCAAATTACTAAAAAACTAAAGAGAAACAGAAACAAATATATTCACAACACACCACTCTTTCTTCCGCTCTTTCTTTTGCATCCCACTCTTATTTTTCGGACTCTCAAACTCTGCTCTTACAGGGCCACTGTGGTTCCTGTCCTCCAACGCCCCCGATTCGCTTTTTCACAGACAGAATAATTGCATCCTGTATCGCACTTCCTCTCTTTTCTTTTTTTTTCTTCATTTTTTTTGTTGTTGTTCCTGCATATTTACCACACCAGATCATGCAGAATTGACCGTTTATCAGTGACACGTTTTTATTCATTAAATGTGCAAGCTCGTTTGTAGGGTTTGAACCTAAAGGCATACACAAGCTGACCTAAAGTATTGGTACAAACTGTTACCACAAAGTGTTACCACACAATTATATTGGACATCTTTGGACGCAGAAGCATGACATTTTCCCTTCACTTGACCCAAGACTCGAACCTAGTCCAGAATGAATAAAAAAAACATCTGATATCACCCAAATGAGGATGGGTTTCACTTTTGAGTCTGGTTTCTTTCAAGGTTTCTTCCTCATAACATTTAAGAAACTTTTTCCCTGTCACAGTCAACCCAGGCTGCTCATAAATACACACCATTCACCTTAATTCTTACATTCTTTAAAGCTGCTTTGAGACAATATCCATTGTGGAAAAAAGCGCTATAGAAATAAACTTGACCATTGGGACAGCACCTTAGGCCTTCTCACCTCACCTACATCAGTACCTGGCTCTATCTATTAACACCCTTATCTCTGACTGAGCCAAAATCTCCACAAAAATTTCCATTAAGCTTTCCACAAATTATCCACGAAATTTACACAAAAATGTCCACACAAAATCTCAATAAAAATCTCAGTAAAAATCTCCACCAAATCTCCAAAAAAAATCTCCACACAAAATCTCAATAAAAATCTCAGTAAAAATCTCCACCAAATCTCCACAACAAAATCTCCAAAAAAATCTCCAAAAAAATCTCCACACAAAATCTCAATAATAATCTCAATAAAAATCTCCACCAAATCTCCACACAAAATCTCAATAAAAATCTCAATAAAAATCTCAATAAAAATCTCAATAAAAATCTCCACAAAAAATCTCCACAAAAAATCTCAATAAAAATCTCAATAAAAATCTCCACACAAAATCTCAATAAGAATCTCCACACAAAATCTCCACCAAATCCCCACACAAAATCTCCACACAAAATCTCCACACAAAATCTCAATAAAAATCTCCACAGAACTTTCCACAAAAATCCTCCACAAAACAATCATAAAAATCAAATCTCCCCCAAAATCTACCTCAGAGCTCCTCAGAAAAATCTCCACAACATCTAATGGAACATCTTCCCAGAAAAGTGGAGCTTATTATAACACCAAATGTGGAGTCAGTATAGAACAGGATGTTTAAAGTGCACAATCACAATGCTCAGATATCCACAAACTTTTGTCCACCTAGCGTAGCTTCATCCCATGTGCTTGGCATTTCTGTATCGTCGGTGTGCCAGAGGCAACAGGATGCAACAACAAAGTGGCTTCTTTTTTACTTAAAGGGTTTCCTTCCAAAACTAATCGTTCTAGTCCTCATCAGGGGTGAAGGAACAGGCAGGCGGTGAAAGCACGGGCAAATCCAACATCATATTCAATAATAAACAACAGGGCAGATGTTCAGAAAACATCAAACGCTCGGACACAACTAGGGACGAAGAAAATTGGCATGGGGGAGGCAAAACAAAAAAAAAAATAGCCTCAATTTACATACCGTGTCCTGATACTACGTAATTATTTACAGTCCAGAGGAATTAGGCAAAAAAAATTTTTACAACAGTGCTGGACTACACTTTAAATTTTTCTATTCAATGTACAGGCCATTGGAGGTCCCCTGGTGGTCTAGTGGTTAAGATGCAGCGCTCTCACCGCTGTGACCCGGGTTCGATTCCCGGTCAGGGAACCATCCCCAGCCACTCTCAGTGCCGGTCCCAAGCCCGGATAAATTGGGGAGGGTTGCGTTAGGAAGGGCATCCAGCGTAAAACATATGCCAAATCAAACGTGCGGAGGATCCGCTGTGGCGACCCCTAATGGGAGAAGCCGAAAGAAACTTATAATGTACAGGCCATTAAATCTGTGTATAAACAGTACAGTGTCCTTTAATCCAAATGCATTTCATCAGTCATGGCTTATTGTATGTCACATAAAATGTAACCCTAAATGGATAAAAAGAATCTGTTTGCGTTTGCTAATTCTGAGTAAAATATAATACGCTATATAGACGAAGGATTTGTGGACACCTGAGCGTAAGTGCTTTCTGAACTGCCTCTTTCAAACCAACTACCTGCATGTCTTCCCTTACATCATCCATAAACCTTCTTCTTGGTTTTCCTCTTTTCCTCCTTCCTGGCGGCTCCATCCTCAGCATTCTTTTACTGATATACCCCATGTCCCTCCTCTGCACATCTCTGCACCATCTCAATCACACCTCCCTCACCGTGTCTCCAAAACGTCCTACATGTGCTGTCCCTCGAACTCGTTTCTAATCCTGTCCATCGTCGTCACTCCAAATGAAAATCTCAGCATCTTCCCATTATGGAAAGTTCTTGTCCAAAAATCTGATTGGTCGAGAACGATTTCGATATTTTTACTTCGAAGTTTCACAGTGTGTTCATATTCGTTACATAAAAAGTCATTTCCTTGTTCCAGATTACTCTAGTGCAGTTAGCAAACTGTAAAGAATGTGTTTTTCAGGAGTGTAACTTTAGAACCTCGCGTTCATGCGCTTAAGTTCGGCACAATGTCCAGGAGAAACGCAACCGTCTCCAGGCGTCGCAGGTTTTACTCTGAGGAAGCAGATGTGGTTCAAGGCAGATGTTCGCACAAAAGATTCAGGGTCGGATCAACTTCTACTATATACGGTATTAGTTACATGAACACACACACACACACCACACACACACACACACACACACACACACACACACACACACACACACACACACACACACACACACTAACCCTAGATCTATAAGAAAGAGAGAATGAATGAAGAAGAGAGGAGGGAAGGAAATAATAGAAAGTAGAAACAAAAGGGAAGGACGGAACAAATAGAAAGAATAAAAAAAGGGGAGGAAAGAAAAAGAAATATGGAAGGAAAAAATTCAACAAGCTGAAAGAAAGAAAGAAAGAAGGAAAAAAAGAAAGAAAGAAAGAAAGAAAGAAAGAAAGAAAGAAAGAAAGAAGAGAAGATGAAAAGAAAGAATAGAAAGAATGGAATAAAGGTAAGGAAAGAAAAGCGAGAATAGCAAAAGGGAAGGAGAGAAAAACAAAAGACTAGAAGGAAAGTAGAAACAAAAGGGAAGGACAGAAGGAATAGAAAGAATAAAGAAAGGGAAGGAAAGAAAAAGAAAAATAGAAGAAAAAATTAAACAAGCCGAAAGAAAGAAAGAAGGAAAGAAAGAAAGAAAGAAAGTAAGAAAGAAAGAAAGAAAGAAGAGTAGATGAAAGGAAAGAATAGAAAGAATGGAAAAAAGGAAAGTAGAGAAAAGAGAGAATAGCAAAAGGAAAGGAGAGACTAAAAGGAATAAAAAAAAATTTGATAAAAATTGGAAAATGAAAGGAGAAAATTGAAAAAGGAAAACCTTAAAAAAGAATCATAAGAGGGGAAATGAATAAAAGAAGAGAAGAAAGAAAAAAGAAGGAAGAAAAAGAGAGAAAGAAAACGGAAAACCGAGATAGAAATTCTGCACATCATTTTTGAAAACCTTGTTAGTGATTATTTGATTTTCCCAAATTGAGGCAAAACCAACAATGGAAATCACAACCACCTTTAGGGGTCCAAACACCGCAGGCAACAAAGACGCTACGTTTATACAATAATTCAGACACCTGCATTTAATATTCTAAACCATTTTTACACACTGGTCCCTGTCTTGCCCTCGTGCTTCATCCCTGCCTGCTTTATTGAAGCTGAATTCCCAGCTTTAATGGGAATTGTGACAGTGGGAACAGCTGAGTTTTCAGCAGGAGGTGTCCGGTGTTTATACGCAAACAGCTGTAACATTTTCACAGCTGTATTGCACATCGTTTCGCCCCTGAAGGATAATCGTCTTGGTCTTGGGACTCTGATTTGTCACGCTTACTTGTCTTTTTTTTCCTGAGAGAAGCTGTGAAATTGTAAAGGAGGAGTGAGATCAAGGCTGTCCACCATTAAGTGTGTTGGCAGCAACACACCAAAACACTCTCCTCAAACTGTTTAAGGCACACAAGGATGTTGTATACATAGGATGCAATTTTCCCTTCGCTCAAACTCGGAGACCCAAACCTGTTCCAGCATGACGATGCTCCTGTGCACAAAGCCAGCTCCTTGAAGATGTGGGAGATCTCCTTCTATAGAGCTTTGACCATATGGAACGTCTTTGGAACGCTACCCCAGGCCTCCTTGCCTCACCTGCATCAGGATCTGACTTTTTGCGAACACCGTTACGTCTGAATGAGCACGAATCTCCACATCTCCAAAAAAACCCCCCAAATAAATAAATAAATAAAATTTCCACAAAACCGCTACAAAAAAAGAAAAAGAAAAACTCCGCAAAAATCTCCTCAGAGTCTCCACAAACTCCAAAACACCTAATTAGGACTAAATGTGCAGCGAGATGTCCGGTGCATCTCACACGTGCAGTCAAGTTCAATTTCCGGAAAGCGCAATGGAAAACACGTGCTGGCGTTATCATGATAAACAATGCATCTCTGGGCAAAGTTCCACAGAAGAAAAACTACAAGTCACCTTCAAGCGTGAACGTAGCCGCACTCATTACTCGTTTAAGAGAAAAATGTTGCCTCTCGTCTGCATTGCGCCACGACCAGAGAATCCTGGACATATCTTGCAAGGGGAAAAATGATGATAATGATCATCATGACTAATTGCTAGTATCAGGTATCCAAGCATTTATGGCGAGATTAGAAACCTCACATGGCACATCTGCGTGTATGTCCGGATGACACGCTTCCTTCACGAGTCTTTTCAGACATATCGGATCCTCTGGCGCTCGCTCATATGTCGTCCTCGAAAAATCTAACCGAAACAGAACAAAGTCTCTCGCTGATTTAGCCATCTGGATTTCCTTATTAGACCTGTAGAAGAGCAAAGCGATAGTGCGACACCTGAGGAAGCCATTACGCAAGCCATTCTTCATTAGTCACCCTCGGTCTGTCTCTTTTATCGTATTTGGCAAGTCACACGTTTAGAAGAAATACTGCTGTAAAGGGGAAGCCCTGGATGACATCATGACCTGCAGGTCAGCTCATATCCTCCTTTATCTTCCTGCATTTCTAGGCCACATTCTCGCAGAGGTGGTCGGAAATCCAATTTCTTGACGAGTCATCGGGTTGGAAAAATTGGACACCAATATTCAAAATGATCCACATGCTGGAAGGTTAGTTTATGCAAAACGCAATTTCTGCACCATTGTGAGTGGGAAACCTTGCTCCCAGAAACCTCATTACCCAACTTATTCCTGAACACAAAGACCATCTCAGGCCAAGTGTTCAAAAGAGCGGAAACAAACCTTCCTAATGCCCTACGTCTCCATCAAGTATCTCTCTCTTTCCGTATGAATAGGTTCATTCTTCATCCGCACAAACGTCTTTTTCTCCCTCGAGAAGGTTCTGCCTGTTTGAAAGCCTTGGATTAGCTTGAACAAGTGCACGCTAGGCAACTAAAATGTGCCCCCTCATGTCTGGTTTATTAACATTAGGGCTGTTGAAAAACTATAGCTAGGCATGTGCTTAGTCTAGCTAGTTCCCAGCTAGTCTAGCTAGTCCAGTGCTAGTCTAGCTTGTCCTGTGTGATACATCATGGGTAAGGTAATTAAACTACTTAAATATGCTTTTACTGTTATCATTAATGCATTTTTAGTGTCTGAAAAGCACAATGTCCCCTCATTGCCTCATTAAAAAGTGCGGAGTCAGGCAACAATATTAGCTCTGAATTATGCTAAGTTATATGGTTACATTATGGTGGAAGAAGGTCCTCAAAAACGATCATTCCTTACACACATAACTTCCTTTTTGTAGACAGAATGTAATCCACAGACAACTAGTCAGCTATTTACATTGTACTAGCTTGTCTTCCACTGAACAGAACGTTTTATATATTAAACGATTTAAACTTTGGCCATTGTTCTCAGCTAATTATGAAGCCATTTAATTAAATGAGTGATTTGTTTGACTATGAACACACTTGTTTGACACTGTCGACACAGCAGGTGGGGTGTGTAACGCAACTGCTATCTGGAAACCCTCACAGCTGCACTCAAACTCTTGGCGTTATGGCTGTATTAAACAGCGGGTATAAACAGAAACGGCATCAATCAGCACTCATGCAACACAAACACAGGCTACTTTTACTGACCGTTAAACAAACCTTGGCTGAGAAGAACTTCCAGGTTTATGCAGCCAGGCGTATGGCCCAAGAGGTCCGAACACATGGAAGCGTATACATTTCTGCCTGCTGACATGCTAACTTTAAACATGCATTCTACAAAGACTGATCCCTTAATATTTCCAGCAAAATGCTTCGGAATAAACTATCCACTGTTGGAATGTACTTAGGGCAGAAAAGTAAATACACTTAACCTAGGATAGTGCAGGGGTAAAAGGACATTTTGGAACATGGAGTTGGAGACCCTGGAATGATCGCTGAAAAAGCCTTTTATAAGTACGATAGTGGGATAGTGTGCGGAAATTTTGGTACCGTTACCAGTTAGGACGTTGTGTCTCGTCTGCTCATTTCAAAGAAACGAGTTTAGCCTTGAAAACAGAAGTTTTCAGGTGCTGTTTGCACAAGCTCATGCTGGTTCCAAACAGCTGCCCATCACCCAAGTTTGGCAACACCTTGTTCCAAATTTCCTGTTTCCCTGCTGTGTATGTATATATACACCGATCAGGCATAACATTATGACCACCTGACTAATATCGTGTTAGATCCCTTTTTGCTGCTAACACAGTCCTAATGCGTCGAGCATTAACAAAATTAACTTTTTTAGCAGTTTCAGTTATGGACCAGCCCTCGCTCCCTACTGGCATCAAGGAGCTGCCAGGGAGGAGAAAAAGAGGAAGGCCAAGGAGGAGGTTTATGGATTATGTAAAACAAGACATGCAGGTAGTTGGTTTGAAAGAGGTAGATGTAGAGGACAGAGTAGTATGGCGACCCCTAATGGGAGCAGCGGCAAGAAGAAGATTTACATGCCAGTCATAAAGTTATAGGGTCATAATGTTATAGTCAACACGTATCTGGATGGCACCAAATATGTCCCCTTTCTTTTGTTATTGAAGAATAATCACTGGACACTGGAAGCTCCTTACAGTAATTCTCCTCAAAGTAAATGTCACCATGGATAGAAAAAGAAAAACCCTGTATACTAACGGTTCCTTATTAATAGAAAGGTGTGCATTAATAGAAATCTGTTTATTAGCTGAACACATTCTGACCAATCAGAATTAAGAATTCGACAGCACTGTGGTACATTTGCTATTTTGTAATATATAATACACCGTTCCCCTGTTATTCCAATTCGTCACCGTGAACAGTCAACACCGAGCATTTTTTTACAGTCGCACAATCTGGAGCAGAACTCTCACCAATCAACCTTCAACCACACAGCTGGAATAATAAAACCTGAAGTGAAGTCTGAGGTCATTTGGATGCGTAGTTTGTGGAGCAGCTTTCGCTGGCTTCATAGATCAGCGTGTCAAAATATTGACCACAGGGTACAGCATGCTTTGGCCCAAAACTGCTATAATGAATTAGCTTCAGGTTCCGCCTTCATTTTCTTTCTCCTCTCAGGAGGGTTTTGTTCTTGGCAGTAGGACATAGATGATGCAGGGTTGGCCTAGCAACTCCAAACTGAACTGACCCAAACAAAATGTCTACCATCTGGACAAATGTCACACTGCCATGTGATACAGTTAAGAAGAAATTAGTCAAAGTCTGAAATAGAGAGACAACGAGAAAACATTTAAACAAACTTTGGCTTTATTTCGAGTTCGGTCCCATGAATGAAGTGTGAATTTAAAACTGATATTTAGACCAAACTCCAACAATTGTCCTTGTGTCTTTATGCACTCCTGGATGACAGTTTGATGTAGACCCATGTGACCATAAATCGGATCATACATCATTGCATTAGCATCATTGTTGTTACATCTTTTTAAAAATGAACACTTCCCATTTTTTATGCTTTTGATTGGCGTCTTGGTACAGAAGTTCAGCTTCAAGATTGAAGGTTTAAGGTTAGATTAGTTTTCTACCACCTAAGGTTCGATGCTATAACCTAATAAAAACCCTACATTCTACTCTGAATACTATTTTCTCACATGCATATGGAATAAAGCCCTCATCTCAAATCGGTACTGTATGCAGTTGTAGTAGAGTTATGAGCCCAGTCATTTGGAGTCTGGTTTCTCTCAAGTCCGCCCTCCCCTCCAAAATCCACTAATCTCATAAGTTTTCCTAACACCAACATCAACCTCTTGCTAATAAGTGATCTGGATTTTTGTAAATATGCTTTGTGATGATGTCTATAGCACAAATAACATATAGTAATTTGTGTTTCCTTGACAAGCGAACAAAGCCTCAAGCACTTTGGAATTGACTTCTTAATTAAAAAGTCAGAGTAGCATTTAAAATATGCAGAATGTGGGATTCTGTTGCAACGTCATGTAGTGGCTTCGAGGCTGACCACACGCTGCTCTGAAATTGGCTATTGAGACTCCATACTTGCTCTGATTTGCTCTGAAAAGGGGCCCCGATTTGAAGAACGACAAGAGGCTTTGTGTTCGGCGTGGAAAGACACCTGCTTGGGCATTTGCCTAAATTTGAAGAAATATCTATTCACCCAGATATGCAGATGCACTGTTACTCCATTTCCCCCTACAGATATTACACTAAATCATGTCACTATGATTTCCCTAAACTGTCTGAAAACAGTTCAATAACAATTCATAAACTTCACATGACTCTGGATCATCCCGAGGCACAATCCAAGAGGCCTGGGAAAGCACTTTCTCACACAACCGAGGTATGGTGATGGTATCGACATCTGCCTGTTGTTGTCTAGACAATAAAAATCCATTTTCTCGGCCAGTGTCATTTCCGTTGGGGTCAGCTTGAAGGAAGCATATCTCCCAAACCTCTTGCAAGAACCTGGTGTGCTGACTGAAAAAAAAGTCTTTATAGAAAATAGTGCTCAAATGTACCAAGTGCTCGAATATTTCTTCATGCTGTGTTTTGATAGTAATGGAGGAATGCTATTTCATAGCTGGAATTCCCGAATGCGGCAGAGACGAATTCCCCTGAGGCTTTGGATGGACCATTGTGCTAAATTTAAAACAGTGAAAGCATTCACGGACTCAATAAATTGGCACTCTTTTTTTCCCTCCAATTACAACCGGCTGCCTCTGTCAGTCCCCTCCTGCCGAGAGGAGACGTAATCCTTGCTCTAGTACTAGTAGTCTATGTCTGACTCAGGAATTTGACTTCTCTATTGAGTCTAGCTATTCGGCTGGAAAGAAAATGCGATTGAAGGCCACGTCAAGAAGAATAGGTTCCAGTCTTGTGAGCCTCGAGTTTTTAAGAATGAGGTCCAACATGTTGAGCATCACTTCAAAACAAATTCTGGACGACCAGATGGCGCGTATTTCTTAACGGCTACTTGGGTGGTTAAAATCGTATCTGTTCATTACATCAGGGAAAAAAAAGCCACAAGGGTCAAGACCAATTAGCAGTCAGGATGTTAATTACCGTGCTCTTTAGCTCTGTCTAAACGCAATGACTTCTGACTGTGCTTTTCATGGTGCAACTGGTCCAACTAAGCTCGCAAAAACAGCCTTGGGCTAATAAGGTCTGGACAATGGAGGCTTGATGGGGTGCAAACACTCATTAGGGAGGCGGCATACAACAACCGGGAACACTGACCAAATGTTTAAGCTCAGGGTTCCTGCAGTGTTTCCGAGCAACCACTGTTTGGAGAAGCACTCAAGACTAGCTTGGGGCCCTCGATTCAGATTCTCAACCCTTCTGAATGTGTGCTCAACAAAGTAAGACGTTGCTCCGGCAGATGTGAGGCTTGACTTTCTTAACTGTGAGCTTTGTGTGGAAGAGCCGCAAGACAAAAATAGCTGGTCGCCCAAGCGCAAGAATGGTTTCTAATCCCTGGTCATTATCACGTTAAGATGCATTACATACACCTTGCTGAAAGGCCATCCAGATGGAGCAATAACATTTAGAGACTTTGGTTTGTGATCAAAATCTGGTATGCATGAATAATGGGTGGTGCTGAGAGCTGGCATCTCTTATCGGATTGTGGTGGTGTTGGCTCTTGAGAGAAAAACGGGAACCCTGCTTTACTTCATCGGTCTTTACTACACGATCAAAGCCTTGCGAGTTCAAACTGTGGGTGTTCCGGGGAAACCAGCAGTTTACGGAGACGCTGTGATCCTACACAGTCTGCGAGGTCTCAAGTTGAAAAGCTGCATGAATTCACAGTGCTTGCCAACACGTTCCCTAAAGGAAGCTCAAATATTGAGGTGAGGGTTTTTAAAAATAGTTTTCAAATAAATAGTTTGCGTACTTAATAGTTCAAGACGTTTAACACTGATTGATTCGTTCCATGAACTTGGACAAATGGGCAATTTCCAAATGATCTACAGGTTGATTCATTAACCGCAAAGGCTTCATTACTAGCTTCACAAAAAAAAAAAAAAAAAAAAAGACCAAAACATCAGACTCATGTATAAAGCACATGTGCGTGTTTGGCGCAGTTTGAGAGAAAAGTATGAGTAATATATCCCTGGCATTAACGCTAATGGATCATAAACATCAGGCATGCAGTTAAAGTGTTGACAATACTTACTTTATGCTAAGGTTTAAACATAGAAATTTTTTCTTTCTAGTTTTCATTCCACTAACAATCTCGAGCTATAGTGTAGTTTTGTAGTCCATCTGGGTCCAGTTAAAGAAAACTTCTGAGGATTCTGTCAGTGGTGATCTTCAGGAACGTTGACAACATGCATATACTATTTAGAAATAACTCAACATTCTTTCCATTTTCGGATTTCAGCTCAACGAAAGACAAACGTGGCAAATGCATGAGATGATAAAGCTGGTGCATATTCATTATAGGCCATAACTTAAAATGACGGCAGTTATAAAAACAACCTAAAATCACGCCCTGGATATGGTTATGGATGTTGATCTCTTATTTGAGGTGCTAAAAACACAGTGCTAGGTCCAGTTTAAACTCTGAAACCGATTGCCTGTGACACCCTGTATGACCTCACGATAAATTGTTCATGCCGAGGATTGTTACTATAGAATAATGACATTTAGCAGAAGTACAGATAAACATGGTCACTGCATGCAAACTTGGGGCTAATCATGGACAACCAACAGTCTAATCTAAAACGCTCGTGTTGATTTCTCCATTACAGCATCAGATGAATTTGTCCATTTCTTTTTCAAAGCCACTGAGGTACTAGTTCAGTCAGCCATCATTTCACGACTTAACTGCTGCATCTCACTCCTGGCAGGTTTGCCTTTCTCCAGCTTTTCACCTCTGGAACTGATCCAGAATGCAGCTTCAAGGCTCGTTTTTATTCTCAGACTTCTCCCACACCACCCCATTCCTTTGCTCCCCTTCACTGGCTTCCTGTAGCTGCCTACATCAGATATAAAACAAAGCTAAAAACTGTCTACCTTACAGCACTTGTCACTCCAAAATACCCCCGATCATTTATGTCACCAAACTCCCCCAATCCTCTACCACATCACCGCACTCGGTCCAAACAGCAACCACTTCACCAAACTCCTTTCCAATCCTCTACCACATCACGAAACCACTACCCCTTCAGTAATCTTTTACTATGTCACCACACTCCTTCCGATCCTCTACCACGTCACCACACTCCCTCTAATCCTCCACCATTTCACCACACTCCCTCCAATCCTCTATCACTTCTCCACACTCCCATTGATCCTCTACCACTTCTCCACACTCCATCTGATCCTCTACCATTTCATCACACTGCATCTGACCCTCTACCACTTCACCAAACTCCCTCCAACCATCTACCACTTCACCAAACTCCACTTCTCAACACTCCTTCCGATACTTTACCATTTCACCACACTCCCTCCAATACTTTATCCCTGCTTGACTGGTCCCACCATCTCTGGGGGTCCAAGGAAGTTTCTAGAGTGACAATAGTCTGTGACCTCATGACCCAGGTTTAGGATGTTTATTGACCAAGACTATATATGAACAGTGAAATTGGAAGTTAAACTTGAAATCAAATTAAAAATAAAATTGTATTGACATTGAATTACTTTCTCCATTTACAGGGGAAAGAAAAATCGGTTTCAACAGTGACCTGGAGGTACTTTAAATAGGTGAAATTCTAAGAACTAACAGTGAACCACAGATCAAACTTCCTTCTCTTTCATCCTAATTCAAATCCACCGGACCAAGTACCCTAATACGCTGCCTTAATGTGACTCTCAGATCCATGTCCAAGTCTAATTCTGGACTTCATGTTCATCCCTGAAACTAACCTGAGGAACCTGAGCAAGTTGTCATGACCTAACGGGATGGCATGTTGTGTTTTCGTCTCAACCGTAACCCAGTAATGAACCGTTTGCTCAGATGATTTTGGCTCTGTAAATTTGTGTGAAGAACTTCATGTTCTTGATAGATGATCATGCCAAATCATTCCAAATCCCCCTTGCTCAGCCTCATTTCTCCAGCTAAGCCAAGATAAATTTTGCTCCTTTACTCATATACTTTCTCTTCTCCTGTGGACAATGTGGTTAACAAACAAATGCAAAAAGTGTTGAACTCTATAAAGGAACTGTAACACTAGAGCATGCAGATCAATGTGATGACAGAAGATCTAAATGCTTTTCTCAGTGGGGTCCAAATATATATATAAAAAAAGGCACTCACTCTTCCATGCCTTTTTAACATCAATATCCTTCTATTAAAAAAAAAGTCTATAATAAATTCGCTGATGTCCAGTTTATGGATTACGGCCTTTTTTCCTAACTGGTCTAAAGAGATTTTCCTGTCCGTCACAGAGCATTGAGCATCAAAAAGGCGTCAGATCTCCTGAGAGTGTGGAGAATGAGCTCTCGCACCAAACTGTCGAGAAAGCAGTGACAAATAACTTTTTTTTCAAAAAGTCAAAAAGTCCTGTTTTAAAAATGGAGTGGGCAGCAGTCTTCATGAAGCTTGATTGGACCGCAAAAAGGAAAGGCTATGGGGAGTTTTGTAGAAGTCGGGGCCGTGAAATTTGCTTGATTTCGGTTCACGTCATAATTTTTGGATAAAGGCCTGATGTCAACTTTAGCATTTTCAAATAAATGTATATATATATATATATATATATATATATATATATATATATATATATATATATATATATATACAAAAACAGGATTGAATGTGGCCAGTGGTTCAATTAAATGCATTTTTATTTGCGGAGCATTTCTAACAATGGACGTTGTCTCAAAGTAGCTTCACAGAAATAAAAGTTGATAAATGAACGTACAAGTTTGGTGCCTATGAGTTGGTTCTTTATAATTTTATCCTAATGAGTGAACCAGTGGCGACGGTGGCAAGGAAAAAAGTCTGAGATGGCACGAGGAAGAAACCTCAAGACAAACCTGGGTGGTTCAGCTGGTTGGCACCATTCATTACAGTTCCATCGTTGTTGATTGGTGTTTAAATGCAGAACTGATCCTGCAACCTGTTGACTAATTACTTAATTACAGTCCAAATCCAACCTCGAGAATTGCTCAGTAACTTTAAAGATCTTTAGCCAGTTGATGTGGAACCATTCCCAGCTGCAAAAAGTGGTCTCTAATTGAAAGGAACTCCAACCAGAGGTAGAGAGACCCTTTTTCAAGATTTAAACTGTCATACAGCCAGATGTGTGTTACAGTAATCAATGTGTGAGGAAAAAAAAAAAGCATAGGTTCTATAGGGGTTGATGAATGTGTGTGGTGGGGGTAATATATTACACACAGGAACACGGCTTGGCTTTTAAAGCAACTTAGTACCTTGTTTTGACATTTGAAATGTTTTGCAACTTTCTGATCCCACCCCCCCCTGAAAAAAAAAGGGAAAAGAAAGAGCTGTATGAATGCATTGATTGGTTGGCATCCTGCATGAGGTGGGGCCGTACTGTGAAACGCTCCACATGGAACAAGGCCTGGTTAAATAACCATGACGCTGAACTTTAAAGTGAAAAATAACCTATGAACAAGAACACAGCTCTGGTGTATGTGTGTGTGTGTGTGTGTGCACTTTGAAATCAAACCCAACTGTGAAATAGTTAATAGGACCCAGATCTCATGTAACCAACCATGTCTTGATTGTGATTCATACCAGCCACTTGGACGCTCTCTTGACGCCGATTTTCACAAAAACAGCCTTAATGTGCTTCATTAATGCAACATAAACTGATGGAAAATGTTAAACTGGAGTGTGCGGCTCCGTTTCCTTGCTTTGTTTTACACTCAGAAACGAAGCTCTGATGTTGGATTTAAAAACAATCCTGAACAAGAGGCATTTAGCACAACTTCCGCTAGGACGAAGAGAGTGGAATTAGATGACTGTGTTTTAGAGCCTCGAGGACAAAAGAGTTGTGCTGGACATCGTGGCTTCTCGCTGTTTCTTCTACAGCCCATCAAAAAATAAAAATCCGGCTTAATGAGTCCACTACTTTCCCTAATAAAAAGTGGACAGTCGCAGTTGCCATGTCTTCCCTGTGCACACGGCCCAGTTTATAAAGTCGAGTGTCCCAGAGCTTGTTAAAAAAAAATAATAATCTGATCTGCTTTCAAGCCTGGCTTTGACTTAATCCAGATCTCACTCGGCAGGAATTTCTATTTCTAATGCAAGCACCAGCTCATGATGTCACCGGCGTGCGTTATGCTAATTACTACGCGATTTGTGCTTAGCGTCAATTGAGGGGCATTTCAGCTCTGTTTATTTAAACAAAACAAATCTTTCCTTCCCGGTTCTTCAGCTGTTTCTCATTTTGTCATTTTTGACATGAGAGATGTCGGGCACGGGGAACGGTTTTAAGTTGGCAGGGTTCGAATGCAGAGGAAAAACTGTTCAACAGCCAATTGGCACATAGATGAAAGATGTTTTTTTAGGTCCATTGATGCTAATAAGAGAAGTAGTATCCGGGTTTTACAGGTACGTTGTTGCAAATATCACTGAATAGTAAACAAGGATGGAACTGTAATGAATGGACATTCGGTGCCAACTGGATGAGGTTTCTTCCTCATGAAGTCTCTGGGAGTTTTTCTTTTCCACAATCACCACTGGTTTGCTCATTAGGAATTTAATTCTAAGAAATAAATTTATAGGCACTAAACTAATATGTTCTTTTTTTAGAAACTTTATTTCCTATTTCTGTATCCTTTTTATGTACATGGACTTCACATCGGACTTCAAAGTTCCTCTTTATCTCTGTAAACCTGCTTTGGGACAATGTCCATTGTTAAAAACACACTCTACAAATAAAACTGAATTGAATTCTAGAACAATAAAGTATTGTTTAGATTTCTTGTTTAGCCGTAGCGTGGTATGACGATATGGAACCTACGTGGAGGAACAACAGTTGGAGCAAAGCAATAATCCAATTTTTTCTCGAAAAAAAAAGAGAAAAGGATGAATAGAGTCAGTTGCACACTTCAATTTTGGCCACGATTTGGTCATCGGAGTCCAATTTTGAAAATTCAATAATCGACTAAACTCTGTAGTCTTTCATTGCTGGTTTGTTCACTTGAACAGCAAGAAGAAGTGTTTCGAGTTATGACGTAAAAATGAGTGTTTGTATGGCGTTTTTTTTTTTATTCTTAAGGCATGTGAATCTGCTTGGCGGATTGTTTTTGTTTGCGGCTAGCTACCGTTAGCGAGAGAGCGCAGGGATGGATTGCGACGTATGACTTCGGACGAGTCATTTTCTAGCGGTTTTTGACTGTCGTACCTTCTGACATTATGAACTCTGAGATCCTACGGTGTACAAGCCCACAGTCAGACAAGCAACAATTGCCTAAAAGGACTATTCAATAAAATTGCAGTGTGCACCCGGGCATTAGCTCTTTCAGGGTTACTTTAGCTTAGCCTAGACAATAGATGAGACTGGACTTTCTGAGCCATGCTATAAGAAACCCATAAAAAAATAAAAAGGGTGGGAAGTTTCATACTACATACATGCGTGTAGAACATAAAGGTAAAAGACTGTTAAAAGAAGAGAGCTTTTTGTCTATACAATGTACAGTATTCAATGTACAATGTGTTATGCGCGTGTGTGGACAGATGCAGCACATCTGGCCAGCAGAATAACTCAGCTTTAATTCGATGTCAAGTCTAATAAAAGAGTATTGATGCATGCTCTGTATCTGAGCTGTATTTAGTTTAATATTTTTGTTATTTTTAATTAACTGTTTCCAACTTTTGGAATTCAAGGCATGATGCTTTTTTTTTTGAGGATAGACAGATGAGGATAGGTTAGGGTGGGTTCCCTTTTGGGTCTGGTTCCTCTTAAGATTTCTTCCTCGTACCATTTCAGGGAGGTTTTTTTTGGTTGAAAAAAACCTGTTACTGCTGCTGTAACCCAAGTGATGACAGGAACTTATTCCAAGGGCATTATGTGAAAATAAATCAGATAAAAAAAAAAAAAAAAAAAAAAAAAAAAAATTTTTTTATATATATATATATATATATATATATATATATATATATATATATATATATATATATATATATATATATATATATATAAATTCTATGGTTTGAAACAAACAGAAAAACAAAGAAAAAAACTGAAATGCTCCACCCGACCCTGCTTCATCACACCACTCCCCTCTTGATACTTCTAGAACACCTAACTTTAAAAAAAAATGCAAAACCACTCCTTCCGCTCTTAATAAACGGCTCGGTATTGCACGCTGGTTGGATACAAGATCTTAGATTGGAGCGGGACGAGGTTTACCTGCAATGCAGAGGCCCAGTATACTCAGCAGGACCAGGATGTAGAGGGAAACAATGGCGTATTTGATGGAGGACAGGGAGTCCAAGTGGCCGCAGCAGCTGTCCGTTTTCCTCCGCCGCTTTCCGGAACTCGCTGCGTGAGACAATGGGGTCATATGTTAAAAAAGATGATAAAAAATAATCAGCTGTTGTAGTGCAATTATCAGCAATAACTCCCTTGGAGTTATTTATTTAAATATAAACCGGCATACAGTATATTATCGAGCAGGAGTCTTCAACCTTTTGAAGACACTACAGACCTTTCGCATTGCTAAATCCATGAAATCCTGCTTGGTGTTTACCACCAGGCATCCGAAGGACTCAGGCTGTGTTGGCAAACACCAAGCAGGCTTCCACCAGTTTTGGACCAAGGAGAGGATTCCGTCTAGCCCCTTGTCTGAAGGGCTGCATTGATGGTTGAGAGTGACAATTGGGTTCTTGGTCACCTCTTTTATTAATGCCCTTCTCCTCTGATTGTTTAGGTTGGCTAGGTGACCAGCTCTTGGAAGATTCCTGGGTGTGTCACACCTTTTTTCATCTAGGAATTATCGAGGCCACTGTGCTCTTGGGAATCTTCAGTGCAGCAGAACTTTTTTGCAGACTTGCTCAGATCTGCAGGCACTTACATCGACCTTGTTGCTTGGTTTCTGCCATGATATAAATTGCCAGCTGTGAGGCCTTCGATAGAGAGGTGTGTGTGCCTTTCCAAATCATCTCTATTCAATGCATTTCTTCCACAGGTAAACTCTAACCAAGGTGTAGAAACATCTCAGCAATGATCAAGATAAATGGGTAAAACCTAAACTCATATTCAAGTGTTGTTGCAAACGGTTCCCTCTGGACATTATGGAGTATTGTGTGTAGATAGCAGTAGAGATTTAGTGTCCTCTGAAAAGACACTACAAAAGCCTGTTAGTAAGTAAATTGATGGCTTGCTGAAAAAATGGGGTCGCAATGAATCAGTAGCTGCTACATATGCATCTTTAATGTATCGTATCGTTGGCTATGCATCGGGGTGTGAAACGCATCGCACATCCCTTATACTGTACATATATACATACACATCCATTCGATCCGTTTTCTTGATTGTAATTATTTTATCTATCTATATTATTTATACCAATTCATTATCCTCAACATGAGCATGATTAAAACCACCTGTCGATATCGTGTGTGCTTGTGTTTACAGCTAATCGTCAGTTAGTTCCTCATCCCTCGTTCCCAAACGAGCACTTCCTCCCTCACAGATGTCAAAACACTCGCCGGATCCCAGGGCAGCTCACACAGCTCCCTGTGACACACCCAGGTGTTCTGGTGTTGACGCTTCACTCTAAAGGTTGTTTTATTACCCAGCATGCTCCACGAGTCGCCTCGCATTGGGATCAGGTGTCATGTGACCGCTTGTTAGACATATCTTTTAGGGATGGTAATGTTTTCCCAAAAAAAAACAGGCAGCCAAGAGTACATTCATTCATTCATTCATTCATTCATTTTCTCACGCTTATCCGTAATTCGGGTCGCGGGGGCAGCAGTCTAAGCAGGCCCCCGCCTTCGACTGCTGCCCAATCTTTACAGCACCGTCCCTTACGGTCCCTCCTGCAGGTGGTGAGCCCACGGGAAGCCAAGAGTACATAACATCAAAAATAATATACGTTTTTTTAACTCGTACTCCGAACATAATTGTTTATCCGTACCATAGTTATAAAATGTCACAAAACAGTTTCCTGTGAATTTTCCTGCAACCTCCTGATGACGGATCTCAGGAGAAGAAAAATTCAGATTTGCTCCCCATCTCGGTATTACTCTGCGCTTACCTTCTTCACAGAGGTTGAGTTTGGACAGGTTCCGACCGTCGTAGCCCTCCTCGTAAATCGAGGAATTGTCTCGCTCCTCATATGTACTCAGGTACATGGCCTTGTTCTCCATTCAGGACCTAAAGCAGAAGAACCACTGTCAGAAGTGTCAACCAGTGCAATCAGAACCATCCGCACAAATGTTTTTTTATTTAGCAAAAACACTGAGGAGCACATTTTGACCATTTAGTATCGTTATGTTAAATATTAACAGCTTTAAAATGGGCAGAGTTGATAAAATTCTCCGTCGCATAAAACAGTAGTGGTCCGAAATCTGATTTCTAAAAGCCTTTATTTGTCACACATAAGTTATAAGTTTAGAAATTTCATAGCCATGAGACTGTGCCTTTGAACATGGTCTCATGGCTATGAAATTTCTAAACTTATAACTTATGTGTGACTAATAAAGGCTTTTAGAAATCAGATTTAGGACCACCACTGTTTTATCATACAGTAAAACCAAGTTAGACAAGCATTCTGAACTTCCATCTGAAGCCACCTTTAATCATTTAAAACCACCGGACAATTTCTGAACCAGTAATAGGAGCAACCCAAAACCACCATCATAACCATTCTGACCAATCCCATTACCCATTCCAAACTAACAGATTACCCAGTCTGAACCAATGACGAATGACGTTAGCATTTCATCCAATCATTTCTATTCTGAAATCCATTTAGGGCCATCCACACCATTTTAAACCCTATTTTTACAGTTCCCAGCACATCTTACCCTTTCCAGACCAATATTATCCAGTAAGAAACCATCTCACCCAGCAGCTTTTTCCCTCTCTGAACCAATATGCTACATCTAACCACCCAAGTCCACATTAATAGCCATTCACCTTTGCGACATTTGGCGGACGCTCTTTTCCAGAGTGACAGTTACACAGGGTCTTGCTCAAGGCTACCACTTCCAAACCATTCCAAACAACCATCTAAATGGGTCAGGTGGTGAAACCAAAACCAATGTTCTGCACATATAGAACTATTTACTTAACTACCACCTTTCCAATTGTAAACATTTCTCGTTTAATAAAAATCGCCATCACCTCACCCATTTCCAGTAGTGGGCGATGTACGCAAACTATGCAGTTGAGAGATACACTGTGTAAAACATTACTGCCTTTAAACTTTCCCTTGAGTAAAAGTGCAAAAGTATTTGCCTTAAAATGTACTTAAGTACTCAAAATACTATGATTTGCCGTGCATCAATCTCAGCGCATCAATCTATTAATAGAATTATGTTAATGGGTCAAACACTGATTGATATCTATTAAAAATACCCATGAGCTCAAAACCTACAACAAAAACTATCACGCAAATAAGACCACGGGTGTTGTGGCGAGTTCGAGTCGGGGGTTTCTTTCATCGTTGTTCTTTGCTAAACTGTTGAACTGTATGTTGGTGATAAGTAGATACGCCAAGCGCCAATCAAAACGAGTTCAATACCCTGATTGGTGACTTGCCGACTTGCCGTTTGACCAGTTGAGCTGATCTCAGAAAATGTAGAGTATAAAGTAGAATATTTGTCTTTGGAGTGTTGTGAAGTTAGTCTTCTCAAATCTGCAATACTTCTGTAAAAGTACAGATACGTGAAAACGACATTTACTTCATTCACTGTCCACTGTCCACTGTACATTTCAACCCATCTTAAAGCCTGCCATCAGAGACATTCTCTCATTAAGGGGACATGTTTCAATTTTCAACATCCTGAAAAGAGCAAAACAGGAAGTGTGTGACAACTCTGAGTTTTCCCAACCCTGAACAACTGTATCTATGGAACCATTTACGGCACACACAGCTGACATAGTCGTTAGTGAACTAATTGTGGCCCAAAGCAACATTCGACTCCAGCCCAGTCTTGTATATCACAAGAAGAATGCTAGTAATAGCGGTCTCACCGTACTATTATTACAGTTATTGTTGCAAAAGCATACGTTATTATTATTATTAGTCACAACCTGGCCCGAATGATTCCGATCGCACTCAGGGGGTGGCGTTGTGTCCTTTCACGAAATGAGAAATGGCCGCATTGCTAAACCATGCCCGATGTTTTCCATTACCTCGTCGACAGGTGCTTTGGATCGAGAGTCTGGACAAGAATCGCATGCTTTGGCTTTAAAAACATGACGTCTGGCAGGCAGAGTGCTCCAGGCTGACTTTAAATGCTCCAGTACAACAAGCGCCAGTCAGCGGGATCCAGAAGACCGTGTGTGGTTTGAATTTTTTTTTACTGGCTGACCTAATCTGGGTGACCTCGAAGTTCTCTCGGGTGTTTGTTTGTGTTGAGCAAAAGGACTAAACGGATTTATTTGATTGAAAACGTCCATGTGACCCCACACAATTTTTAGGGTTTGCACTACATTTAAGCACACAAACTACATTATTCAGCTAGAAATAAAGAAATGGATGGATGAATGAATGGAATTTAATAGAGTACACGGATGTCTTTGATGAAACTGGGGTAAATGAATTAATAGATGAATAGGATTTTTAGAAAAATATAATCTTTTTTTTCTTCCTCACTTTATTACTTTCTAATCAACAGCAACCTGAAAAATTGTGTTGTCCATCAGTTAGATCCTGATTTATTTATTGATTTTTCCATCTCGCTATTGTTGTCCACCAATCCACCTCTCTACAACATTAGTCTCCTGTTTCTTTCGGCAAAAAAATAAAATAAATAAAAAAATCCTTACAAATTCATCCGTGTCTAAAGGATTTCTCACGGACCAAGATCACTAAATTCCTCTTCAATATATATTTCCCTTAACAATAAGATACTAAAGGCTGTTACATACAATTTATGCAACTCCGGGAAAGCCTCTGTAGGGTAAACTAAATTTAACCATAGGCTACGATGTCTCTCTAGCACCCCTAGAGGCTCATGGAGCAACAATCACAAACTAAGAAAAGAAAAGAAAATTCGTAGAAACAAAAACAAACGTGAAAAACAAACAAACAAAAAAAAAACCCAGTATGTAGCCCATAGGTTCTAAGAGGCTATGCTTTATAATATTTATTCTTTTTTTTGTTTCCTCAACTTTATTTTCTCGCGATCTCGACATATCGAAAGTTATTTTCTCTTGATTTCAACATAAAAAGCATAATTTCCTCGCGATCGGTGCTTTATTTTTTTTATGTATTCGGCATAAGAGCATGTTCTGGAGTCATCGCAACATATACCAGAAACATTCGCAAGGCGCAAGATTTTCTCGTGAAACGAGGTTTTACGTTGAGAAAAACAAGTGTGATCGCAAAAAAACCCAAAAAACGAAACGTTAGGTCAATATCATGAGAAAATGTAAACATGATCAAGATAAAACAGAAAAAATAAATAATGCAAATAATATTTTTATGAAAATTTGTATTGTTTATAAAATAAAAATTCAAAATATATAAAAATGTTCTTTTTATTTTCAAATCATTGTGACACGAGGTAGTATTTGACTCAAGCATTTATTTATTAATTAATTTGTTTATTTATTTATTTTAAGCGCTTGATTTTAAAGGACGCGAGACAAGCCGTGATGTTTATCAAAGTCATTAGAAACTGCTTCATCACTGGAGTTTTCATTAAGCCCAGCATGTGTGTGCTGACATTTAGGAGCCTCACACACACACACACACACACACACACACACACACACACACACACACACACACACAAACACATGCTGCTAGGAAACTGGGAATAGAGTAAAACACTGTCGGAACCGAAAAGACCCTGAGAAAGTGCAAACGTCCTGTCTGGTGTTTTTGGACAGGTTCTCTGTATCTGTGATGAAGAACATTTGAATCCTCATTTACTCTTCACTATTTAGCAATGTCGGTTAATCCAGATACATGTTCTACTGACAGACAGACAGACAGACAGACAGACAGACAGACAGACAGACAGACAGACAGACAGACAGACAGACAGACAGACTGAGACAGAGACTTTGAGTCAAAGATACAGACAGACCGAGACAAAGACAAACAGTGATAGACAGAGGCAAAGAGGTAGACACTAGACAGACAGACAGACAGACAGACCGAGACAGAGACTTTGAGTCAAAGATACAGACAGACCGAGACAGAGACAATCAGTGATAGACAGAGAGACAAAGAGGAAGGCACTAGAAAGAGAGACAGTTGGAGACTGATTTTTTTGGAAAGCTTAGCTTAATCGTATTTGCCACACCCAGGCCAGTCGAATCAAGAAATCGCTTAAATAGAGCCTCTCTGAAGCAAGCTAAAAGATCTAAAAAAACACATCATGCAGTGATCTAAAGTAATTCAGTAACAGATGAGAAACTGACTGTATCATAAGTGGAAGGGTTACAAAGCCAGACAAACAGTGGTAGAAAGAGTGAACATAAAAAATAAAAACAAGCAAATGGAGACAGATAGTGGTAGACAGAGAGACCATCAGTTGAAGAGACAGATGCAGTGAGACAGACAAAGGTAGATAGACAGTCCTTAACATGGATACCGAGAGACAGAAGGACGCAGTGAGACAGACAGTGACAGATAAATAGTCTGAGTTACGGGTAGGCAGATAGATGCAGTGAGACAGACAGTGGAATACAGAGAGACCATAACATGGATACAGAGAGACAGACAGTGGGATACAGAGAGACTGTCAGATGGATGCTGAAAGACAGACAAATGCAGAGAGACAGACAGTGGGATACAGAGAGACTGTCAGATGGATGCTGAAAGACAGACAAATGCAGTAAAACAGACAGTGGAATACAGAGAGACCTTAACATGGATACTGAGAGACAGACAGTGGGATACAGAGAGACTGATAGATCCATTGAGACAGACAGTGTTAGATAGAGAGACCATTAGATGGAGCGAAAAAGATAGAGGTACAGAAAGGCAGATGCAATAAGACAAACATTGGGAGACAGAGAGAGACCGTCAGATGGAGAGAGAGGTAGATAGTCAGGGATACAGAGAGATAGAATAAAGCTTTAAGACAGACAGTGGTAGAAAAAAAGCCAATTAGATGGAGAAAGATAGATAGAGATACAGACACACAGAGGTCGATCTAGGGTCAGGGTTAGAGGACACGTGATCACGAAAAAATAAAAATAAATAAATAAATGACTGGAGAAATCCAGAACATTCCACAGCCTCAACTTCTAAATGTGTATCGTCTGATTGGAGTGTGTTTGCTCAGGGTGGCTATAATTCACTGTGTGTGTGTGTGTGTGTGTGTGTGTGTGTGTGTGTGTGTGTGTGTGTGTGTGTGTGTGTGTGTGTGTGTGTGTGTGGAGACTCCACTAGCTTCAGCTGAACTCAGGACTGAGAGAACACAATGTAATTCTCTTTAGAGATTTTTTTTCCCCCCGTTGTAAATCTACGCCGCACGTGTCGGCATGCGAGGATCCTTCTACATCTGGAGCTGCAAAGAGACATCAGGGGCAACAAAACTTCTCTGGGGGGCTTTGCATGGAAAATACAACCCTGAAAACTCAATATTCATAAGCAACACTTGATTTTATAATTAAATATTTTCATCTCATTACCCAGGATGCCTGCTGACAATGGGACAGTGTTAAATCGTTCAGCGATGCAGCGGCACTTTATTCCTCCTTATAACTACATGTTAGTCATTAAAGATATTTTTCAGACCTGCTGCACTTCCTGTGAGGCTTCTATCACACACCCAAGGGTGTAACATGCCGCAGCATGAAACGATAGAAAGATGAAAAAGGAGGAAATATACACAAATCACTGAACTGAATAGGAAAAACAATCAATTTTTGTTTATTATTATTTATAATCAATGAAGCGATTTGTTGTTAAGTTTTGGATTAAAACCAAAATCACATGACCAGTCACACAGACTAATATGTATAAGAACTGTGATTTCCATTAAAAAACAAACAAACAAACAAACAGGCCACTAGGTCATAATCAGGTGCTCATTATCAGGCGGTGAGATCATAAACACGTCATAAATGCCTCATAAAGAGATCAAAAAGAGATCATAACAACAACAACAAAAATCATAAAGACATCACAAACAAATCATGAAGAGATCAGAAAGAGTTTAGGAAGAGATCATCACCCACCTTGATAACTGATTCTCCACTCTTAAAATCTCATCCTGCTCTTTCTCTCTCTCTCTTTCTCTATCTTCACGTCTGCACAGAACCAGAACCGACTCCTCCAACTCCTGCTGGTATGCTAAAGATTTCTGGTGATCCAGCGCTCTCTCTCTCTCTCTCTCTCTCTCTCTCTCTCTCTCTCTCTCTCTCTCTCCACGGATTCCACAGCTTCTCTGCAACAGGTGAACGCAATTTCAGACTCTGTCTGACGCGCTCCTTTTCTCCATCTCCAGCGCGCACCTGGTGCAGTAGTCAAGGTGACCAGGTGCGTGCTCTTCTCCCACCGTTAGTTCACTTTTGACGTCCAGTAATTACACACACACACACACACACACACTCCAGTGAACGCGCCTCTGTACCTCCCCTGTATCTGTGCGCTGTGCGCTGGACACTTGGAGTGACCAAGTGCATGCTTTTGTCTTTTTTTCCACTTTTAATAGAACACTTTAAAAAACACAGATCTACGCTAATACACTTTGTTGTAACTGTAATGTCAAAATATGATGTTAGGACTTTGGCCATTAATATTCCTGTATATACGATTATACGCAAATCAACGCCAGGGGGAGACATTGAGCATGCAAGTAAACGAGTGAATATATGAATAAATAAATGCATGCGAGTTAAATAAACGAACAAATATATAAAATGTGTATTAAACGCTGACGTGTGAGCAGTACTGAGGCATAGAGAATGCATTTGGCGTGCATAATAGGATAGAGAAGTGTATTACAATAAGCTTTATTGGTGCCATTACCACCAACAACCACTAGATGGAGAATTGAGCTGAGTAATGCAGTGATGCAAATAATCCTTTGATCGGAAATAATATAAAATGTTACATTTTCAATAAACAGATCCCCCAACACGTCTACATACATGAACTTTGACTATAGTTCTAATAATGAAAATATGACTAGGCACCTCTTATATCTTCTGGTCCGTGTCTTTTGTCGCGTGACTCCCATAATTATTGTAACAATAAAGCATTGTGTAGCATCAATAGGAGTCACGTGACGAAAAACGACCATAAGATAAACTACTCAAATCTGTTGGATTTTGCGATGCGTTGCTCATGCGTGTCCAGTAAAAAAAAAAAAAAGAACAAATCACTCTTTGAAACTACTTGTTCTTCCGAGTCAATTCAAAGACTTGTTCCAAATGAACCAATTGTTCATTAATGACCTATCACCACTCTCATTGTAAAAAAAGGCCCGGGATGGTGACCAGCCTCAAGATCCATGAGGTTACTGAGCAACTCAAGAAGGGTGGATGTAAACTATAAGTAAAACTACCAGCTATCTACAATTGTCTAGGATCACAATTTGCATGAACAGTTCTGGATGGAAAGTTTGACAAACCTTATAAGATGTCAGATATGGGGAACGGATCCAAGATGGCCGATATCTGTCTTTGGGGTACACTGGATACATTGATGTACTTTAGATAGGCACATTGACACATCAACAATAATGGTGTAATGTAAAGTGTAATGAATGGACATTTTTTTTTTTATTGAGGAAGGGTTCTCTGTTTGAGTCTAGTTCCTCTCAAGGTTTCTTTTTGATGAAGTTTCATGGAGTTTTTCCTTTTCATAATTGCTCACTTATTAGGGATAAACTTATAGGGGCTAAACGTATACATTCCAACTTTATAACCTCTTTATCTCTGTATAACTGGTTTGGGACAATGTCCATTGTTAAAAACACTATACAAATAGAACTAAATTCAATTTAATTGTTTGGTTTAAGACATGAAAATATATAATGGATAACAGTTTGTTAGCATTGCATGATTGGCCGTAGGAGTTTTCGACGCATAGACTCAGTTCTGCTGTGCAAAGGATGAAAGATTTTCTCACCTCTTTGTGTTCAAGGCCATACTATGCTATGTTTGCACTTCCTGTGTGAACTTGGAGTGTATGAACACCATCTAATGTGCGTTCATTATGATCTGATGCGGTGCAACAGTTGGTCAGTGTGGGTTTTCTTTGAATACTGTCTTTGGATTCATGTGTGTATTAAGAGCCTCAGTTAGAATGCAGGTGTGTTTTCTTCTCCTCCTCATCCAGCTTCATGTCATTAGAGGTGAGTCTGCTGTTTGATCTCGCTCTTTCCTTGGGAATATATTCAAGATTTTATCATTTCAAGTCTCTAAGGCATTCAGGCCATCTGGAAATTATTTACAGCGCTTAAATTTTTCCACATTTTATATTACAGCCATCCAAAATGGATGAAATGTATTATTTTCCTCAAAATTCTCGATACAATCCCGTCTCAGAGGTCTACAGACAATATCCTGGACTGGGTTTGTGCTCTGACATGCACTGTTAATTGTGGGACCTTCTATGGACAGGTGTTTGCTTTTCCAAATCATGTCCAATCAACTGAATGTACCACAGGTGGACTCCAATGAAGTTGTAGAACCTTCTCAAGGATGATCAGTGGAAACAGGATGCACCTGAGCTCAAAGACTATATAAAAATGTTCATCATAGGACTTTCTCAAACCTGTTTAACACTTAAATAACATTTAATCATGTTGAACACTGAGTCTCATTTATCGTATTTTGTGTTTTCATTGTTCTGGCCTCACACCCCTACAGTTTCCTCTTGCTGTTGAGTTTCCTTTACCAGCTGTTGCCTTTTTTGGTGGTATGCCACTAAAAGGGAAGTGTGTTAAGCTGCATAGTTGCACAAGATACAACCAGGCTAGATTGCCTTCAATTAGGTTTACTAGAGTGCTTATAGAAAAAGGACTGCTCTGGTTCTAGATTTCAATTCAATGCACTTTATTTTTTTTTTTAAAGATGTGAGTACGTTTAGAAGTTACTAGAAGTGGCTTGTCTGTATTTCTGTAGAGTTACTGCAGATGGCAAACTGCCCATTAACAGATCATCAACTGGTGTGTTCCTACAGGCTGCAGTCTGGATTGAAATCGAGAGGTAAAATCGATCATTGCATTTGCAGGAGATTCGGTACTGCTGACCTGCTCCTGCACTGACCTCCACACCAAACCTGGGATGTTCACCTGAAGGAAATACAGCTACCCAAATGGATGGCTGCTGATATCTCCTGAGAATCAGCAGTACAAAGGCAGATTTCAGCTGGTTAATGATCGCTCGTTTGCCAATCTCTCTCTGCTCATATTAAATGTGACTGTAGAAGATGGAGGAGATTACATGTGTGTGAGCGGCACACGGGGTGAATACAGAGACATCAGACTCACTGTTAAAGGTAAATGACTCGTTTTTACTTCAGGGATAAACTCATGACAGATTAATTTGGAACAGCAATGCAATATGCTGACGTTTGTTCATTCTCTGACATCTAAAGAATGCTACATAAGTATACATATTTTAATTAATTTTTATTTGTAGAGCACTGTCCCAAAGCAGCTTTACACAGATAAAGCAGTTATAAAGTAGGAATGTATCATTGAACTGCCGATAAGTAAGGAAGAAACCTAGAGAGGAACCAGACTCAAAAGGGAACTCATTCCATCCTCATCACCGAATGTCTATTCATTACAGGTCCATTATTGTTGAGGTGTACTTTTCAGTCATAGGCACTTAAATACAGAACTGTTCATCCAAATTAAGGTCTATCCTCATAGTTGTTAAGTTGCTCAGAAACTTTATGGATCTTTAGCCTGTTTATATTGAACCTTCCTTAGCTGCTCAGAGTGGTCTCCAGTATTAAAATATGATATTATGATATGATATGCATGAAATACCCCATAGTGGGGTACTCAAATGGCTCCAAAGCCTTCAACTAACCCACAGTGGGCCAATAAATGTCCCATGTTATGCACACAGTGTGTGGACACGATGAAATGTGGAGTTCATTTGGGCATATGGATTGTATTTGAGCATGAGGATTGAATATCGAATGCTGTTTTATCAAGCCGAACAAATAATTAGAATCAAACATTATTTAAAACATTCTAAAAAAAAGCTCCCATTTTGAATGCTGTGGCCTAGCAACGTGAGAAATTGAGAAACAATATACTTGAAAAAACAAAACAAGCTAGGTGACCTAGTGCAAAGTATTATCAGGGCATTTGCAAGGTGCCAATATTATTTAGATTTCCGCCTTGTCTTTGTGTGCACTTTTGATTAAGTTTGGGATAGGTTATTAAATGTATGACATTCTGTTATTCCATGGACAACCTGGCCAAAAAAAGCCCTCATATAGGGTTTCCCAAAGAAAACCCTCATATGGCCCAAAAGGGCAAAATTGTTAGGAGCCTGAATGGGCTCAGACACAGGAAGTCCATGTAAAATTCGTTTGGATTGGATTATATTATTTGGATTTGGATTATATTTGTAACATTTGGCATTCTTATCCAGAGTGACTTACATTTAGCTCATTTATACCCCTGAGCAGGTATGAGGTTGGTCAGAGGCCCAGGAGTGGCAGCTTGGTTTGGCTGGGATTTAAACTCATGTATTAAACACTAAGCAGCCTCCTTGTGGGCAGGTTTGCACATACCCATTTGGGGTGCACACAGTTGTATTTGCTGAGGTAGACTCGGAGCGTGTGCAGGAAGACCCAGAAAAACTGCATACCTTTAACTATGGTCCTTTCTTATCTAACATTCTTTTTTACATGAATAAAAGGGAGGTTTTGGAGTTACAGGTCGACTGTAGTTTTTGCAGAGTTGCCGCAGAAGGTGGACTGCTCATTCACACAACATTAACTGTTGTGTTCCCACAGGCTGCAGGCTTGAAGAAAATGAAGATGTAATACAGATCACCGCATACGCAGGAGACTCAGTACGAGTGTCCTGCACCTGCACAGGCCTCCAGACCAAACCCGAGACCTTAAAATACATCAGTCCAGATAGGTGGGTAAAGCTATCTTCGGGGAATGAGCCTCACAAAGGCAGAATTCAGCTTGCCAGTGATCCCTTTTCGGGAAATACGTCTCTGGTCATATCAAACCTGACTGAAGATGATGATGGATATTACTTGTGTCTTAAAGAGGGTGAAAACAGATATTTCAGCCTCACTGTTTTAGGTAAATGACTCTTTTTTTTCATTCAGATTTACTGATGATCTCATGACAGACAAATCTGTTAGCAGCAATGAAATATTCTGGTTTTTGTTTATTCCTCGCTCAATGCAAAAGTATATGTAATACTCAAACTTATACAGTATTTACGACAGCATACTGACAGGTTTAAACTGTTCAAATGGAGGGAATATTGCAGTGTACTGAATATATTAGTGTTATTTTATTTTATGGGCATTTTGTCCCATTTCTTGCAATGGACAGTCTCTTCTCTTGCATTTAATTAAGCAGAAATGCACATGACCACAATGTGTTAAATCTAACAGAAATTCTAAACAACTATAAAAAATATAAAAACAATATATATATATATATATATATATATATATATATATATATATATATATATATATATATATATATATATATATATATAAAAATGAAGCATATTTAATAGGTTTAAACAATAGTATCTAGAAGGGAATATATGCAGAAATAACTGGGACGGTATAAAATGAATGTTCTGTATCCCCTCTGAGATTGTTGCTCTACTTAAAATAGGTGGGGTTGAGCAGCATGTTTTTCCTGCCTATTAAAAAAACTGAGCAAAGCAGAGATGGCAAAACTTTAGAATCCAAAAACAGTCTGAAATCCAAATACCGGCAAACAGGGCAATGCAGAACAGAGGCAGAATCAGGAATGAAATCCAAAAAAATTAGGCATGGCAAACTGAGCAATATAGTGCAGAGCAAAAACACAAACCAAAAACAGTCCAGAATCCAAACAAGTAACTACGGAAGCAGAGCAAAACAGGGGTCATTAACAGGAACCAGACCAAGGCAGGGTGGCAAGAATAATCTCATGGCCCTGAGTATCTTCTTCTTGTTCTGTTGTTTAAAAGGCGGGTGACAAACCAACTTTAATGTGCATATTCCGCCACCTATTGGATTGTGCAACTTGATTGAAAGAAATGCAAAAACATCCCGTTCTTCAGTCCTGTAACATTCAAGTATCAAAACAATTTGTTGTTAATTCTATTATTTCTTTCTTCCAGTATTTCCATAAGCGAATTGGTTTTTTTTAATACCACATTCTTTCAGTGATTGAATAATAATAATATATGGGATATTTATTTCAAGGATTCCAAACTTTTCACAATTTCCATTTTCATGTTTTCCTTTCTTGAATATGTTTCGGTTTGGGGTTGTGTGTAATAATCTTGGATAATCTCATCCCTGATTTTATCACATTTTTTCTTTTTTTGTGTATTTCCTTACGAGTGGATTAGTCGATTTCTGGTCATATCGCTGCCTCCAAACTAGTTGCAGAGTCCATGGTACTTCTCCACTTCCTGAAACTTCTCTTATTTTGTTAGACTAATCTAAACATTACCATTCTCTCCATAAGTTTACAAGTTATAAATTAATTCTATTGGCCTATAATTGCTTGGGTGTAATTGGTCTTTTTCTGGCTTAGAAATTAATACTATTATTCAGTGTGTCCATTCTGTTGGAAGTTTCCCAGTTTCCCAAACTTTATTATACAATTTTAGTATCACCATTAATGACTTTTTTGATTGTATTTTATCATCTCCATGCAGATCCCATCCTTTCCTCATACCTCAGTCCAAATTCCAGATATGACTCCTCTTACCCAAATCTTATTTTCTGGGATTGAACATGTCACTTTTTTCCCCTAATATCATCTTTAGCCCAAGTGCCTTTTTCTGCTGCTTGTTGTCTTTGCAAAACAATAACAGTTCCCATCTATCAACGCCACCCTACCAAAACACGAGTGGAAGTGCTCTTTGCTCAGCCACCTGTCCCCTAGTATTTGTCCTTTGTGTCCTTAAATATCAGTCCAGAACAGGAGTGATCTGCCGTCTAAGGCATGCTGTACAGTGTGGCATCCGTAGCAAAAATGGTGGAGGCTTTGGCCACTAAACAGGGCCAAAATTTGGACTTTGATCCCGTGAGGGACATTGTGGAGACCCTTTTAAATGCTAGTGTCCCTTTTACTGTAAAGATATATGCCCTAAAATGGCAGCTATTTGCATCATGGTGCACACAATTGCATTTGAATCCAGTTCACAGGTAAATCCGTTTCACTGAAAGCTACTTCCAAAAGGGCATGTCAATAAAATGAGGGTGGTGCTTGTGGCAGGCTATGGCTCTCCATGCAGATTTTTCCGACTTAAACCTGGCATGTCTTCTTGAGTTCAGATGTACCTTTGTGAAGTGTTGCCTAATGTATCTCTCTGCATTATTAGATTAGATTAGATTCAACTTTATTGTGCAAGGTACTTGTACAGAGCCAGTGAAATGCAGTATGGTGCTGTGGCTGTCCATGTCCACTCCTTTTTTAGACTCAACCCTGGGCAGGGTTTTCTATTTGCATGCCTAGAACTCCCTGGCAGAAATCTGCAAATTTTATGGTCCTAGCATGCACACGCCATGTGCTTCATCAACTATACCATTTATGAGAGTTGGCAGATGCACTTATCCAGAGCTTGATTGTTCCTCAGTGCTTGAATGTACTTGTACCACTAGAGATCTCCCCAATGGTGTCAGCGAACCTTTGAAAGGGAACAGGGTTACATACATAACTATGATGTTCTGTGGAGTTACAGAGTTACATTTATTGATGGGGGTTCTGGTTGTTCCTGACTCACACCCTTGCAGTTTCCTCTGGCTTCTTTCACTGGCTGTTGCAGGTTGTCTAACATCTGTAGAATTGCTTCAGATGGTAACCTTATTAAGAGACAATGTCCTGGTATATTTTCACAGGCTGCAGGCTGGAAGGAAAAGGAGACCTACAACTGATCACCGCATACACAGGAGGCTCAGCACTGCTGCCCTGCTGCTGCACTAACGTCCTCAACAACCCTCAGTTATATACATGGTGGAAATACACAACAAATCAAAGTCAATGGGTAAAGATATCTCCTGAGAGAGCAGTACAGTGAAAGATTTAAGATATTTACCAATCACTCTTCTGGACATCTTTCTCTATGCTGATATCAAAATTGACTGAAGAAGATGGAGGAGATTACAGCTGTAGTCTTAAACAGAGAGAATACATCTATTTCAGACTTAGTGTTAAAGGTAAATAACTCATTGGTATTCTCAGTGTGTGTTCTTCTCTTTGTCTTCCCTGTATCATAATCCACTTTTTACTATGATCTGTAATTTACTATGATAAAATTCAGTGCAAAACAGAGTGAACAGTAATGAGGTTATGTTCTGTCTGATAATGATGTCTCTCCAAAATCTTATCGCTTCGCCCTGTTCACCCTGGTGACCGGGATCTTTCTTGTCTTCATAGTGGTTATGGTATATTGCATCACCAAAAAAGGTATACACTTTTGAGCTCTTGTAATCTTACTTTGTGGAAATTAATTCTCCACATCCATGCCATTTAAGCTGAATGAACTGAGCTTTTCTTGTTTATTTTACTCCCCAGGTCCCCAGGATACCGTTCATTACAGCATAGGTGATGGAGATGAAACTGTGAGTCTGGAGTAGAGAAGAACATCAACTGATCATCTCACATGTAATGCCAACAAGAATCCTACACACCTGATTAACAGACTAGATAGTCACCCACACACCTAATTAACAGACTACATAGTCACCTACACACCTAATTAACATACCAGATAGTCACCTACACACCTAATTAACAGACCAGATAGTCACCTACACACCTGATTAATAGATCAGCTGGCTGACAAGACCCCTGAGCAGTTAGCAATTTACATACCTGCATATATGTTTATTGCTACATTAAAGTTATTTTTGAAAGACTTTATTAGTACACTTTCAACAAGCTAATGAAAAATGAAATCATTGCCAACATGCTAATTAAGAAATGTTATTATTAAAAAGCAAATAAAGAATGAACTCATTAGTACATTATACCAGTAGCTGGGATAATTTTTTCCCCCACAGTGAAATAAGGCCATGTCCACAATTTTCTATGTATTCCTTTTGCACTGTATGTATTGCATCAGTTTGCAACCAGTTTGTGTATTGTAGTTGTTTTTCATTCACAAATTGTTCTCTTTTAGCCGTTTACACATTCATGCTATTTCATTTGATTTCAAGCCTAATAGTACAGTCACTTATGTAACTTGTATAATCTATTGTGACTGAGCAGATAAGGGATGAGGGCCTTGCTCAAGGGGCCTAGCAACAACTGCTTGGTGGTGCTGGGATTTGAACTTGTGACCTTTCGATCCTGAGTCCAATCCAAATATTAGATTTCAAAGCATATCTTTTAAAGATTTTATATAATTTAATGTTAGCATTTTTATGGAATTTTGAAATTTTACTGACTCCAACATACAATACTCTCTTAGGCTAATATATCATAAATCGAGACATGGCCTGGCCTACCCAGGAGTCCTAAAGAATGATGATCAGTATGGGGGCTAGTATACTGTAATTTGTTAATAATTGATCAAATTACAGTCCATAATTTTAGCAAAACAGAGCAATTTACAGTATTTTACTGCATGAACTATACAGTATCATACTGTATAAACTATACAGTATATAAGTATGTGGTGGCGGGTGCTTGGATGAGCGCCGGTTGGTGAGTGGAGGAAATTTATTTGTCTATACCTTTTTAAAACTTTCTGCACATTGGTTACATGTAATGCTATGAATCCAATATTCTGTTTTCTGTTGTGATTCAGTATCTATAATAATGGGATTTTTGACAATTTTGTGAAAATGTTTTACACGATATTTACTTACAATTGTCTTTTTACCTTTATGCAATTAAAAATAAAAGAGGACAAAAAAAAATCACAGTTGTATGTTTTCTGAAAAGAAAAAAGAAAGGTACATTATAACTCAGCCATGTTACAGAAACCCTGAAGCACCCCTAAATGCTCAAGAGTGCAAGAGTGGTAGATACCAGGGCTTGAACTTCTGAACATGTGTGCAGTATTTTTAGTTTCTCATACACACATTAGTTAATTCAACATTAGCTTGTTATGAACTAACCATTAATCCAGAAAATAATACAAGGTTTTAGCATGTAAGTATATCATCATTTCACGTTTTTTTTTTTTTTTTTTTTGTCTCCTGGTTTTTAATTTTATTTTTGACCCGTCATGCACCCTCACACACCATAAACAATTACATTCCATCATCTGGTTTAACTCTGGAGAAAATGTTTACAAGAATAATAATGTCACTGTTCATTTAAGAATGAGTTCACATTTTCAATGCACACACAAAAAGTCAATAATATGTTAGGAAAGGGGTCTGCCAAATTTGTGATCAAAAGAGCCCTTTCGGCCGCCCTCCTACCAAATATAATTAGCTGGAGCCACAAAAACTTATTCGACCTGTAATTAAATATCACAATTTGTTTTATTTGTTTTATGCAGATGTATGGTAGTTGCTTTGTTGCACCACTAGGTGTCACGAATGTGATATCTATTATATAGATATAACATTCGAAGTAACTTTTTTATTTTTTGCCAATTTTTTAAGTCTAAAATCTGAAAAAGTTTTTTAGTGTCACATTTCTCATGCAGCTCTCCAGCCCCCCTGCTGTGGCATCTTGAAAAAGCATGTAAATGAAAACATTTGTGAATGAAAACATGTTTATCTTGCTTTTTTTTTTTTTTTCTTTCTTTTTTTTTTTACACAGTGAACAATTTTTTAAATAGTAACCACCAATGACAAGATAAGAATTGTTCAGTTAAAAAAAATGTGTTCATTGTGTAAAAAAAAAATAAAAAAAAAATAAGCAAGTAGGACTGCAGTGTTTCCTGGTACACTACAGGGTCCAGGAATTCCCAAGAATTCCATGCTGGGTTCGGAAATAGCTTAAATTTAAGACTCACTTTTAATGTCATAAAGTGCAATGAAGGGTATATAAAACCTTAGCATGATACTCGCTGACTTACTCACTAAATTCTATTATACACCAAGAACTCGACAAAAACACACACCGTCTCTCTCAGCAAAGCTCACTAAACCCCTATCATGCTGCAATTTTAAAGTTCTGCATAATGAACCAAATGCCCACAAAATATGGCATGACTACAGTTAATTTCTGGAAAGAATTTAAACTTCTTCTTTTAGTGTCACGCACACAAAACACCCACAGTGCGCATTGCGATATATACATTTCCAAATATTGGGGAATGACTAGAAACGTTATAAATGTATTCATGTATATATACATACATATATAAATGTATAGGAAACTATATACACTATATTGCCAAAAATATTGACCTTCTCTTCCGAACTGTTACTACATATCTGGAGGCACTCAATCATACAGGACATCTTTAGATGGCACTATAATACAATTTTGCATTCACTTGAACTTGAAAACCCGAAACCTGTTCCAGCATGGCAATGCCCCTGGCAACAAAGTGAGCTCCTTTGATTTACATGCTTTGAAGAGGAAGATCTTGAGTGACCTGCTATAGAGATCTGATCTCATCCCTACTGAACACCTTTGGGATGAATTGGAACCCTGCACTCCAGGTCTCCTCACGTACATCAGTACCTGACTTTCGTAACACCCTTGTGGCTAATGAACATTGTGCTGATGTTCAAAGGTAAACCTACAAAATCGCTGTCAATCTTCACTTGGTATTTTATTTGAGAAAATACAATTTGATATTCAGGACCACTATATCCTATCTCCTGGTTCTTCTCAGGTTCTCCTCATGTAAACTTGCACATCCCAGTCTTAGCAGCACCGGGTGCCAAAATATTGGTGCTATATTTGATAGGCTTATTCAACATGGACTGTAGTAAGTCCTTCAAATGGAACAAGATCTACTGTAGCTTATCTTTTTAAACATCTATGTTCGACAAAGTCAGTTGCAGCACTGATAAGAAATGGTGAAATCATCATGAAAGTCAAAGACAAAATCTGATTTCTATACAAATATTGTACATGCCATCCACAACACATCAACGTGATCTGACTTGGGAGGTAACTTCTTGACCTTAAATGTGGATGGGATGTGTTTTTTATCCACCTTAATTCGATTTATAGAGTTACATCTGACAGTTTGTTGCATCGTGTTGCAACAGCTGAAAGAGGAACAGATCAAAAAGTAATGGAAACTGTTACTTCATTACTTGTGATGTATGTGTGTGTGTGTGTGTGTGTGTGTGTGTGTGTGTGTGTGTGTGTGTGTGTGTGTGTGTGTGTGTGAACAAATGTAAGACTGCATTTCAACACAGTGTGAATGTTGCATCTGGATGTTGTGGACGTCTAAAATGCTGGTGTGCTTTTATCTTCTCCTTCTACTCCACCTCAATGAAGGTGAGTCTGCTGTTCTATCTATCTTTCAGTTCCTTTTAAAAAATTAAAATCTTTATTGAGAAGGTGGATTTTAGTTGTGATGTGGTGACTGTGTTTTTGTATCTGTATTCGTATGTGCTTTGGAACCTAACGAATCAATTTACAGCAGTTATTTTACACCGGATTATGTGATAGCTACTGTTAAAGGTAAACTCATGGTTACTAATCAGAAGGCCCTTAACCTTTTCCGCCACCAGGGGCACTGTATCATAGCTGCCCTTACTCTCTGACACCAGCTGCCTAATAAGCTATGCATTGCATACAACTTTTTAAACTTTGAACGCAACTTTAAAATTAAACGGATAAGATTTTGTGCTTTTTTATTTTAATTGGTTATTTTAACGTTATGTTAAATGCGGTTAAATCGGTGTAATCTAGATGAAAAAAATATTAGTCTGTAACATTTTTGAGCATATTATGAAGGTTGCGAGTTCAAAACCAGAACCTTCCAAGCTGATTAACCTTCAACTCACATTTACATATATGGTGTTTGGCGGACCACCTTATTCAAAGCGACTTACTTGCAGTTTATGATTAAGGGCTTTGCTTTAGGGTCCAAAATGGCAGCTTGGTGGTGCAGCTTGGTTTAAACATCTGGCTTCGAATCAAGGTGCCGAGAGACGAGTTGTGGTATTGTATAAGGAAGTCTGTTGTATCAAAGAAGTATGTGAGGGTGGTGCAGGACATGTATGAGGACAGTGTGACAGCAGTGAAGTGTGCAGTAGGAACGACAGATTGATTTAAGGTGGAGGTTGGACTGCATCAAGGATTGGCCCTGAGCCCTTTCCTGTTTGTAGTGGTGATGGACAGGTTGAAAGACGAGGTCAGACAAGTGTCTCCGTGGACTATGATGTTTGTGGATGATATTATTATTTGTGGTGAGAGTAGGGAGCAGGTGGAGAAGAGCCTGGGGAGGTGGACGTACACGCTGGAGAGAAGGGAAATGAAAGTCAGTAGGAGTAAGACAGAGTACATGTGTGTGAATAAGAGGGAGGGCAGTGGAGTGGTGCGGTTGCAGGGAGAAGAGGTGGAGAAGGTGGAGGAGTTCAGGTACCTGGGGTCAACAGTGCAAAGTAATGGAGAGTGTGTTAGAGAAGTGA